>NC_085138.1:309851720-310155377 GCF_035046485.1 Aedes albopictus | reverse complement strand
GCCATGGTTTGATGTGTCGCATGCATGGGTTTGGTTCAATTGTATATTTGGCCACATCCAACGGGATACCCAGAACCGGTTTGGGAACACTACCGGTTCAGATATGGTCTGAGACTATTTTCCTGCATACCGCTCATCAGGTTATCGAAAATACCGTGGTTTGATGTGTCGCATGCATGGGTTTGGTTCACTTTGATATTTGGCCACTTCCGGCGGGACACCCAGAACCGGTTCCGGAACACTACCGGTTCAGATATGGTCTTAGACTATTTTTCTGCTTACCGCTCATTAGGTTATCGAAAATGCCATAGTTTGATGTGTCGCATGCATAGGTTTGATGCATTTTCATATCTGATCCCTTCCTGGGGTACCGTTCCGGAACACCTAAATGGTCATATCTCTGGAACGGCTGGACCGATCCGAACCATTTTCAATAGGAAACAATGGGACCAGATTCCGCGTCGAATGAACCGTCGGTCATTGAAATCGGTTGAGGTTTACTGCCAAAAAGTGATGTGAGTTTTTTGTACACACTCACACATACACACACACACACACACGCACACACATACACACACACACATACACACACACAGACATCATCTCAATTCGTCGAGCTGAGTTGATTGGTATATATGACTCGACCCTCCGGGGCTTCTATCAAAAAGTCATTTTTGGAGTGAACATATAGCCTTTCCAGTACACTTAGTGTACGAGAAAGGCAAAACAAGAAAATTATTTTTTCAAAGCTCCAAGAAAAATCTCTAAAACAATTTTTGAATAAATACCTGGAAGATTTTCGGGACAAATGTCTGAAAGAATGGAAAAAGGAATAGGAACAATTCTTGAAAAATAAAAATAAACATATTTTTCAAGTAATATTTTTCTAAAATTTGTCATGTAATAAGTTTTAAAATGATTTTGAAAGAACTCCGGGAATGAGCCTTCGAAAAAATCTGAAGGAAGTCTCTGAAAGAACTTTGGAGGAATTCCAGATGGAAGTTCTTGTTAAATCTCTGGAATAATTCCCTGTCGAATACTTGAGAGAGGTACAAAATGAATCTCTGAAAGAGTATCAAAAACGACAAATTCCAAGAGAATTGTCAATAAAATCTTTACAATAATTCCGGAAGAAATCCTTGGACGAAATTTTAAATAAAATCTCTACAAAAAATACCGAGTCAAATCCTTGAGAAAGATTTCGACGAGAAATCTGTAAACGATTCCGGTAAGAATCCTTGGAATGAGATCCGGAAGGAAAAACTAGAAGAGCTTCAGAAAAAACCTCAAAAAGATTTCGGGAAAAATGTTGCAGAAATGTTTTGAAAGGAAACTTTCTTAAAAATGCAACAGGAAATTTAAGAAAAAAAAATTGAGGGAAAACCCTGGATGAATTCTAAGAGAAATGTTAGAAAGAATTTCGAGAGAAATTTCTGTAGGTATTCGTATTCCGTAAGGTGTCTTATTGGGATTTTTGGAAAGAAATACTGAAATAGTTCCAGCACGAATTCGAGGAAGAATTTCGGTATGAATTACTGGAACAGTTCCCGGTTGAGTTTTGAGAGGAATCTAAGAGGGATTCTGAGAAAAATTCTGTGAATTCCATGAAAAACTCTGTTAGAAATTGCCTGAAGAATCTGGGAGATATTCAGATATTCATCTAAAGTAATTCTGGCCAGAATCTATGGTAGACGGAAGGAAATCGTTGAAAAAATAACAAGGGCAAGTTCCTCGAAGACTCCCGAGAGCAATCCTTGGAAGAATTCTGGGAGAAGTCTTTGGAATAGTTGTGGGAAGAATTAATGAGAAATTTTCAAATGGAACTCCTGGGAGAACTTAGGAACAAACCCAAGCCAATAAAGCAAACAAAGAAATTTGTGGAAAAAAATGCCAGATATATGTAGAAGATTTCAGGAAGATGTCTGAATTCCGGAAGATGCACCTAGGAAAAATCTCAACGGAAAAGCCTCTAATTTCAGTTTAAGGCGAAACTGAAAGCATTTCCTCACTTTTTGGTTTTTGATTTTTTATTAAATAACGAAGCAATATTTTCAAAATCGGTCTTCGTACACAGTTAGAGGAAGGATCAAGCTATCTTCTGATTTTCTTGCAGGTGGAAAATGTTTTTCAGTTTTAAGGAAACCATTTTTGAGTGAAATTTCAAAAAAAAATATGATTTTTAAAAAATTGGTTAAAGTTTTACACTGGAAAAAATCCAGGAGATAGCTCGTTCCTTCCTGTAACTGTGTAAGGAAACCGATTTTGAAAATATTGGTTCGTTATTTAATAAAAAAATCAGGAACTAAAAAAATGTGGAAATGCGTCCGCCTTAAGGTTTAAATTCACAAAAGCACAATTCACAAAAGAAATATTCATATCTTATCGTTCTAAGGGTCTATCATGTTTCCAACAGTCACCGATTTCCATGCAATCTCCAAAGTGCGCGAGCATATGCACAAAACGATAAGTGCCGTATCCTCGAATCCCCTTCACCTGGGTTCCAGTTCTACCCCAATGCATGCGAAGCAGCCCCCTCGCGAATCGATGACCCGCTCTTCTGGGACCCATATGTACGACGTACTACATTCAATTCGATTCACATTATAACCGTGCAATTGGCCTGCACTCGGCCCAGGCGGAGTAATCTACTTCATGTGACGGCAACAACGAAGCGAGGGGTCTTCGCTCCATCGCTGCTGGGTCCCAGCTAGCGAGGCTTCACGGTCGCCATAAGGAGCGTAGGAGTAGAATAAACGATTTCATTTCTTCCCACCACCCGGTCTTCTTCTGGTCAGCTAACCTTCACCGTCACCGGATTCTCGCGTAAGCCACTACTGCTGGGTGCACGAGGGCAAAAATTGAATAATAAGAATTAAATTGAATTAAATTTATTTATTAAAAGAAATTTAAAAAAGTAAGCGACTTTCAGCGGGACTGCCGCGTGGAGCACGTGGGGAAGAAAGGGACTTTTGTTGGAACGCGCAGGCTGAATCAATGATTGCTCCCGTAAGTGAACTCGGAAGAACCGAACCGAGAAAGTAATTGCACTCTACGGTGCGCGCGGTAGCTACCCCGCTTCCAGTTCAATTGAAATTCGTTTATAATTTCCTATTGGTTCGGTTAATTTAATTTAATTGACTTGGAATACATTAACTTATGTACGTACGGCCACGGGGAAGAACCCTGGGTTGTGATGCACGAATCCGGTGCGATTATGGTATGACACACGGCAGGAAATTGAGTACAAATATGCTTGGTTGTCTTTGGTTTTTTTGGCGAGGAAGTATGGATTTTATGGATGGAGAGAATTTGTTGAAGCGAGGCAATTGCATCCTTGTCACAGTTTGCAATTGCCATGAATTAAAACTAGTTTGGAAATGTACTGCTATATGTATAAGGTTTACTATAACCCATAGAAAAAAGAATCTGTTACATTATTTCAGACATCACAATGTTTTTTTCTCTTTCTAGGTAAGTTTGGCACATTGCTACAAATTTCGAATATCAACAATTGAGATTCACCTGATGTGTTTCACCATGGGCTTCCGGGCAATGTTACCATCAAGCGATAAGTATCTGTTTGCTTCTTTTATTGATGACATTTTTTTTTTGTTTCGACCTTTGTTTGTGTTCAATGTATTCAGCGGAATTGAAACTCATAATTGCTTTTGGTTGGAAATGGCATCAGTAATTGAAACAGATTTTAGTCAATGTTCAATTTTGTTGATAATAAACACATTTTTAAGCAAATTTTGAAAACGATTCATAAAAAACTTTAGGGCAATATCGGTTCAGTTGAAAAAAAAAATCTGCACAAAATCTGTCATGTTTGCTTCGTCCTATAGAAGTTGTTAACGGAGAAAAAAAATCAAGAACCAGAAAATTTCAAGATACGTTATATGGTTTTGTTGTAAATATGTGTTTTATGGACCTATATGGTCACAGCTGTAATGGCTTGGGTATCCATCATAACCATACTGGGGGTGATGGGACCGACTCTCTATAGGTACAGGAATTTTGTGATTGTGGAAATTTCCTTCACATCCTTGGGCATGGGGCTCATATAGCCGAGGCGGTAAACGCACGGGTATTCAGCATGACCATGCTGAGGGTGACGGGTTCGATTCCCGGTCGGTCCAGGATCTTTTCGTAAAGGAAATTTCCATGACTTCCTTGGGCATAGAGTATCTTCGTGCCTGCCACACGATATTCACATGCAAAACAGTACATAATTGCAGAGGAAGGTCTAGATTAATAACTGTCGAGATGATCATAGAACACTAATCTGAGAAGTAGACTTTATCTTAGTAGGGACGTTGCACCAAGAAAAATAAGTGTGTTTTTATCTTCGAATGAGTGTAATCAGTTTTGTACCTTTCCATTCCGCCATGGATTTTTTGAACGCACCACTTTCAATGGAATTTTAAATATCGAAGTTTTATAACTCAAAATGGGTCGTCTATAAATGACGTAGCGTTTTAAGAGGGAGGGGGAGTCATGGGGGGAGTCTCCGAATATGCTTCGAGCCAAGTATTAGATATAGGAAAATATGCTACAAAGGGGAAGGGGTAGTCAAAAATCATTTAAAAAATGCGACGCAGTGAATCAAAATTCAACCATCGCGCAACAATAATGACAATGTCGCAACCTGTATTTGTTGCGACAAACAAACCCATGCGACATAAGTTTGTCCCAACTTGAAAATAATGGCATTAACATCGTACACCATGAGTTTACAGATTTTTAAGCCTTGCATTGCGATTTTCGAACGATAACTTCGAGTCGGTAAACACTGCAACTCTGGTGAAGCTCTATCATCAATTAGTTTCGACTTTGGGTTGGCAATAATTGATTATTCACGAGTTGAAACCAGGGTTGCAAAAAAATGAAAGCATACAACGAACGTGAGTTTTTGTTTTTGTCTTTTCACCACACCGCTTCTGACGTTGCTGCCTCTTTCCTTCACGAAGGCGGGTGGGAAGAGAATAAAAATTATCTCGTCGCTCACATAGTGGCGATGGCGAGATTCAATAACAACATTTTCCCTGTCATTGGCACTCAAAAGAGAAAATTCACCACGCTTGCTTATGGGCCAGTCGGATTCATGCGGCCGTTATTGTCATGAAGCATCCATCAGCGCAGAGCGTGTGTTGATGATGGTGGAGTCATTACGTCCACAAAGTAGTTGAGTTTTTCTGTGTTCACTTTCAAGTATCTCACAGCGCAGCTGAAAATGAATGCCTGATGCATTCAGTTCAGCACAATTTCATTCAATTGAATGTGACTTTTTCAACCCTGGTTGAAACGTACGCAACAAATTCAGCTTCCGTTTTGTCTGCAACAAAAAATTTCGAGATCATGTCATTATCTGTTACCAGTAGGGATAAAGAGTAATCGTCGCACCTTCTTTGTTGCTTGTTTTGTGCCTCTTTTGTCTGACAATTCTCTTCACTGATGCTATGTCATTCATGGACGAACCAAAAAAAAAACAAGTCTCGATTATTGTGAATTCAGAGAGCTTCTCGGTACTACTGGAATTGATTTATCACCTAACCCATTCGTGACCATCATGATGTCTTTCACAAAAATATTCATATTTGTAAAACTGGAACTTTAAGTCATGATTCGGGGTGGAAGCTCAGGTAAAATATTATCTCCTGGGCCCCCATAAAAATTCCACCCCGGTGTTTTTTAGGAAAGAGACGAGCCAGCCAAGGGCTGAAAGTCTCTTGAATAAAGACAAATCAATTAATCAATCAATCAACTACCCCCGGCGAAGACTGGCGCTTGAGCCTAGCTATTTAGCACTGTTTAGGAAATGCCAATGCAGAACCCGTAGTTTCCGGGAAGATAAGCCCAGCTCCCTGGGTTGGCGTCAGGCCCTGCGAGCCAGCCGTAAAAAAGACTAGCACCGAAAAATCAACTAGAGAAGAATGCGAACCGATACCAATAGACGAGTGCACCGATGAACATTAAGTTCACTGAGCCTGAAATTTTTTGACAGCACAGCGGGGTCGACTCTTAACAACTTCTACTCGGAGATGCATCACCAAACTGCGCTGATAATGTTTTTCTTTGATTTCTTACATCAATTTACATTTAAAGTGATGCATATGCTTATAGTTTTTGCACTAGCCCATATTTTTGCAACTTCATCGCGAAAACTAGATGCAATAAATTAAACAAATTTTCAGCTGGGTAGAAGTTGTTGAGAGTCGACCCCGCTGTGGTGTCAAAATTCGCAGCCCGAGTGAACTTTCAGCGGGCGGTGCACTCGTCTATGGCGACGACCACAGCGACGAAAAGGAACTTGCGATTGGAAGTTCGGTACGTGGAACTGCAGATCTCTCAACTTCATTGGGAGCACCCGCATACTCGCAGATATACTGAAGGACCGCGGATTCGGAATCGTAGCGCTGCAGGAGGTGTGTTGGGCAGGATCCATGGTGCGAAGGTTTAGAGGTAATCAAATCATCTACCAGAGTTGCGGCAACACACGTAAGCTGGGAACAGCTTTTATAGTGATGGGTGACATGCAGAGGCGCGTGATCGGTTGGTGGCCGATTGACGAAAGAATGTGCAGGTTGAGGATCAAGGGCCAATTCTTCAACATCAGCATAATAATTGTGCACAGCCTACACTCCGAAAGTACTGATGATGACACGGACGCATTATACGCGCAGCTCGAACGCGAGTACGACCGCTGCCCAAGCCACGCCGTCAAGATCGTCATAGGAGACCTAAACGCTCAGGTAGGCCAGGAGGAGGAATTTGAACTGACCATTGGAAAGTTCAGCGCCCACCAGCTGACGAACGAGAATGGCCTACGCCTCATCGACTTCGCCGCCTCCAAGAACATGGCCATTCGTAGCGCTTTCTTCCAGCACAGCCTCCCGTATCGTTACACCTGGAGATCACCACAACAAACGGAATTGCAAATCGACCACGTTCTGGTTGATGGACGGCACTTATCCGACATTATCGACATCAGGACCTATCGTGGCGCTAATATCGACTCTGATCACTACCTGGTGATGGTCAAACTGCGCTCAAAACTCTCCGTTATTAACAATGTACAGTACCGGAGGCCGCCCCGGTACGATCTAGAGCGACTGAAGCAACCGGATGTCGCCACCGCATATGCGCATAATCTCGAGGCAGCGTTGGTGTGCTCGATGTGGCCCCTCTAGAGGACTGCTGAAGTACAGTTAAAGCAGCAATCAACAACGCAGCCGTGGCTACGTAGAACGAAGTCGACGAAACGATTAGTTCGACGAGGAGTGCAGAGTGGTTCTGGAGAAGAAGGACGCAGCGCGGGCGGTCATGCTGCAGCATGGAACCCGACAGAATGTGGAGCGATACAGACAGAAGCGGAAGCAGCAGACCCGTCTCTTCCGGGAGAAAAAGCGCCGCCTGGAAAAAACGGAATGCGAGGAAATGGAATTGCTGTGTCAGTTCTACGCATCCCGCAAAGGCTACGTGCTGCAAGCCGAAATCTGCAGGGATAAGGACGGGAGCCTCCTGACGGACAAACGTGAGGTGATCGAAAGGTGGAAGCAGCACTTCGACGAGCACCTGAATGGCGAAGAGAATGTAGGCACGGGGGATCAAGGAAGCGGAGGAAATGGCTATGTTGGTGCAGCGGAGGACGGGAACGAACCAACTCCCACGCTGAGGGAAGTTAAGGATGACATCCACCAGCTCAAAAACAACAAAGCGGTTGGTAAGGACGGTATCGCAGCAGAACTCATCAAGATGGGCCCGGAAAAGTTGGCCACCTGTCTGCACCAGTTAGTAGTCAAGATCTGGGAAACCGATAAGCTGACGGAGGAGTGGAAGCAAGGGACAACCGGTCCCATCCACAAGAAAGGCGACAAGTTAATGTGTGAGAACTTTCGAGCAATCACCATTTTGAATGCCGCCTACAAAGTGCTATCCCAGATCATCTTCCGTCGTCTTTCACCAAAAATATATGAGTTCGTGGGAAGTCACCAAGCCGGTTTCATCGACGGCCGGTCGACAACGGACCAGATCTTCAACGGAAGGCAAATCCTCCAGAAATGCCGTGAATACCAGGTCCACACCAGGAGAGGAGGACCAGGTCCACACCACCTGTCCATCGACTTCAAGGCGGCATACGACAATATCGACCGCATAGAGCTATGGAAAATCATGGACGAGAACAGCTTTCCCGGGAAGCTTACCAGACTGATAAGAGCAACGATGGACGGTGTGCATAACAGCGTAAGGATTTCGGGTGCACTATCCAGTTCATTCGAATCTCGACGGGGACTACGACAAGGTGATGGACTTTCCTGCCTACTATTCAACATCGCCCTGAAAGGTGTAATGCGACGAGCCGGGCTAAACAGCCGGGGTACGATCTTCAAGAAATCCAGCCAATTTGTCTGTTTTGCGGATGACATGGATATTATTGCTAGAACATTTGGAACGGTGGCAGAACTGTACACTCACCTGAAACGTGAAGCAGCAAAGGTCGGACTGGTGGTGAATGCGGCTAAGACAAAGTTAATGCTGGTAGGTGGGACTAAGCGAGACAGGACAAACCTTGGCAGCGATGTTACGATAGACGGGGATATTTTCGAGGTGGTAGAAGAATTCGTCTACCTCGGTTCCTTGCTTCCTTGTAGTTCTCTACGGACACGAGACATGGACGATGCTCAAGGAGGACCTGCAAGCACTCGGAGTTTTCGAGCGACGCGTGCTAAGGTCGATCTTCGATGGCGTGCAGGAGAACGGTGTGTGGCGGAGAAGAATGAACCACAAGCTAAAGTTGGACGGATACGGTGGGCAGGGCATGTTGCGAGAATGTCGAACAACAACCTTGCAAAGTTGGTGTTTGCTAACCATCGGGTTGGTACAAGAAGGCGTGGGGCGCAGAGAGCTCGATGGGCGGATCAGGTGGAGCGTGATCTGGCGAGCGTTGGGCGCGACCGACGTTGGAGAGCTGCAGCTGCAAATCGAGTATTATGTCGGCAAATTGTTGATTCAGTGTTATCATGAATTTGATGTTGAACTAAATAAATGAAATGAAGTCATGATTATATTTCAAAGATATGTCATTACGGTCAATTGCCTATCGGCTTAATTTTTTTTCGAGGAACTCCAAAACAATCTTTGCCTTGTTTACAATAAGAATTATAAGAAAAAAAATCTGTACAGTCACTTAAAACAGTCAAATAAGCGGAAGGGGGGCATCCATAAAGTACGTCACGCTTAGAGGGGGGAGGGGGGTGTTCTGAAAAGTGTGACAAGCAATGTATTAAGTATAAGAAAAACCCGTACGAAGGGGGGAGGGGGTTAAAAATTCCCATTTTTAGCGTGACGTACTAAATGGATGTCCCTAAGGTCGCAAAAACTTCTTTTTGCAGTTATATTGGATTGAATGCATAAACCGTACCCTATGTATATACAACAAAAGTCTAAGGAAATTAACAAAACCTTCTGGACAACTCCCGGAGTATTCCTCGCGGTAGAAGCACGTTTTATTACCGTAAGGGTTTTGAAACACTGATTCCAGATAAACCGATATCTGGAATATCCTAACATTACAAGTACAATCTACAATCATACTACACTCCAATAACTGGCTAAGTCCTACCAGAGATCGAAAAGCTGCTTTGAGTTGGCTGCCATTCGAGAATCAAATCAGCACCAACTGCAGACTGATAATGGTTTGTGCGACAGATGATCAATAAACACATCAACTGGAGTTCAAAGAGGCTTCAAGGATTAAGGGGCGTTCCTGAAAGTTTCAGGTGATTTGAGTAGAGCTTTAGGGGTGTTTCAGAGTGGTTTA
Organism: Aedes albopictus; assembly: GCF_035046485.1. Taxonomy (NCBI): domain Eukaryota; kingdom Metazoa; phylum Arthropoda; class Insecta; order Diptera; family Culicidae; genus Aedes; species Aedes albopictus. Next base: position 310,145,557 of record NC_085138.1, on the reverse strand, counting down.
GATAATTTCAGGAACAATTCAGGAGACTTCAGGGGTTACGTCCCTCGTCTCAGAGGTGTTTCAGGTTTACAGGCGTTTGGGGTTTTGAGATGCGTTTCAAGGAGCCTAAGAGGGGATCTTATAAGCATTTCAGAGGTTTTAGGGGACGTTTTGTGAGGTTTCTGAGGGCTCAGGAGCTTTATACGGGATTTCAGGGTGTTTCAGAAGGTCTAAGAGGCGTTTAAAGGGATTCTAGAGGGTTTCCATAGACGTCTCAAGATGCCTCGGGGTGTTTCAGGGTTCTCGGAGTTTTTTCGGGGTATCAGAGGCATATCAATGATTCCCAGGGAGTTTTAGGGTGTTTACAGAGACATTCCAGTGGCCCTCAGAGGCGTTTCTCTGGGATTTAGGGGCGTTTCTCTGGGATTTAGGGGCGTTTCAACGGCCTCAAAAGGCCTTAAAAGGTGCGCTTCAAGGAGTCTCAGAGAGTTTAACCCTTTATGTGGCCGGCAGGGTACCCGGGTACCCAGCACCCATTTAAAATACACGGTGTAGAAAAAAGCAAAAAGTTTCCCGGCCACATACCGGTTAAGGAGTCTTAAAGGCGTTTTATAAATTTTTGCAAGATGGAGAGGGGGGCTTCAGGGCATCATTTTTGAGGCGTTTTGGGGGATTTCAGGAGGTTTCTAGGGACCTGTAGAGTGTAGAGGTTTTAATTGATTTTCAATTACCAAAGGATATCAGAGCCTCCTGGTAGTATCAGGGAGGTTTCAGAGTTGTTTCAGGGTTTCACAGGGTATTCTAGGGGGATCACAGGGCGATTGAGTGGATACCTAGGTAGGGGTTTTTCCTTATTTTGGCAAAGAGCGGAGGGGCGCCTAGTATAAGGGACATCGACAATGGGAGGGGTTAACCCCTTGTGCACGGGCTTGATCCATTGGTTTCAGAGGGTTCAAGAAGTTTTTAGTGGTGTTGTGGAATGCTTCAATGGGATTCAGGAGTCTACGAAGATTTCAGAAGATTTCAGAAGTGTTTTAAGCGATTAAGTAGTACTGATTACTTTTCAAACAACCCTTAAACTCCTTGAAACGCCTTTAAATGCAGATTACATACATCTTCAATTTCTGTGCCTTCTGCTCTTAACATTATTTATTATGGCTTTGTCATGAACTTGATTAACCCGTTTGGTTTGGAATTGACTGAGTTATAGCGAAGAGTACCCAAAATACCGGCCGCTGCCCAAGTGATTCGCTACTCTAATTAGTATTTTTCTATTCTTCTTTGGCTCTAGTAGAATATTGGGGTCAATATGACCCAGACAAGCTCGCTGAACGTATACAACGCTATCGTGGCCTAGCATTGCATCTTAGGAGAGTCAAATTTAAAAAAATGTCTTTGTCTGTTACCCCAAGCAAAAATTGAGAAATCGGCAGAAATGTTGATACTGAATTGTATACAATATTATCAGCGTAGTATTAAAAACTGAAAGATTTCCTTACATTGATACGTGAGTATTTACACTAAAACTGAAATGTTCCTCAAGAAATTTGCTATTTGTTCCGATTATCTGAAGAAGAAAAGAAAAAACACCACATAAAAAATAAAAAAGAATGTCGCGTGCTCCGCATAAATTTGTCAATTGGTGAAGAACGAGCGATTTGTCTCGATGTCATCGAATATGTTGGTGACGCAGGCATATGCATAACCACCAGATATCGACTCCTATAAATCTTGCCGCTGTCACCATCTGTACACAGACGCCACGGAGAGAGAGAACGATCAAACGAAACATTTCCTGTATGCCATCAAAAACCCTTTCCCGCGTCTTTCCCGACGTCGCTTCACCCATTGCTGCGTTCTAAAAGCCAGCGCCATCCAACCCAACTTTCCTTCTGACTCACCTTTAAGTGCAGCCAGCAATTTTAATGCAAATTATTGAAATAGCGCGAGGCGTCACAATAATCGCTGTCCCGACGCCATCTACAGCTAGTCAATCCGATCCGCACCATACCACACCACACCACATTACATGACTTAGGCTTCACGTGTCCCGATCCTTGGAGGACGCCTATCGACCAAACAGCAAGCTACGAAGCTCCATCGTCGTCGCCGTCACCTAAGTGGACTCGTAAAACTTTACTGCCCCGGCTGCGCTGCGGTCCATCGTTGCTCCCCAGTGTAATCATTAAACTAATTAATTAACTGCAAAAAGTACATTATAAATAAATTTTCGAGATTGATAAACGCGCGGAGTAAAATATTATTGAACCGTCGAGAGTTCGGTGCGTCCGGCTGTAGTAGGTATGGCAAGAAAAACCAAGTAATTAAATTAAAACGAGAAGATCATCTTTGCACGGGGTACTTCTTTCCACCTGTGAGGACTTTGCTTGCGGTCATTAAATTGAAGAAAGGGTTTATGCGACCATAATGATACCATTCAACACACAAAAAATTGGTATTATACTAGAAGGAAAGAAATCAAGAAAAAATACAGTTTCTACCATTTTCACAAGGATACCTTGAAAAATCATGTCTGATTTTTAGTGTCTATTATAGTAGAGACATCAAACTTTAATTTTAATTAATTTCAACATGAATGTTATAATTTATTGCGCTATTGACAGGATCCACGCGACCCGCTACCACTAGGCAGAGCAATGGGTGATCGCAATCCTTGGACACTATAATAAACGTTTTTCTCCAGAACATGAAAAAAGGATATCTTTCTTTTTATCAGTTCAAAACTTTCGAGTTCAAAACTATCAAGATGTTACTGTTTAAAAAGCTTGAAAAAAATCAGGCGGGCAATTTCATTTGACTTGAAGCACAGCGTTTACTATGCTTGCAATAATTTGGCTGCCCAAGAAAACTTGCTTCCCTCCATACCGAAACGGTAGCTGGCTCAGTATTTTCAGCGAAAGCAACTTTTCTTCGCCTCCAATCGTTCGTAACCAGAGCCCTACTGGCCGCTCTCGATGGATGGATGCAGCAAGTGCAGTTACGACCAGACCGACCAGACTCATTTTATTGTCAATGTTAATTGAAAAGTTTAAATATTTGTCTCCAGCGGGCAAGCAACAAGTAACAAGTGCGCCTTCATCAGAAGAGGGCTCTTCAGAATCATTGAAATGTAATAAAATTCGCATTGATTAGCTGTTAACTTCACTCGGCAATGTGGCGATGCGATGGTGCTGCTGCGTGGTCGTTATTAAGGCAAGCGGACTTTTCACGACTTGGTTGATGGCATTTTAGTCGCTACTTTGGCCAAGAATGGGGATCCAGTGCGAAATCCCTTTTGGGGGATATGTAAGGTTTGAGTTTACATGTGCCAGTAATCGGCGGGTGTCAGGTGGCAAAAGCAGAGCACATTAAAATTGTTGCGGTAAATTTTCGAAGCTTTTTCGGAGGTTGATAATGTAGGATGAGAGCATTTCATTGATACTAAATGGAATGTTTCTTCTGAAGATATCTTTCAATGAATGAATGAATGGATGATGATTATTTCAGAATTTTAATGTTGAAAGACAAAATCCTTCCAGCTTTCTATTTTACAAAGCTGTATAACTACAATTTCCTGCTTAGATTCAAACGTAATAAGAATTATGATATTCTTTGGCATTCCAATTCAAAACAGTGACATCACTGTTACAGCGACTGTTGGTTATCTAGAAAATTTATAAAAAACACCACAGAAGTGTACATTGCCCGACAATTCTCGTTTAGATAATTTCCAAACACCGCGTCATGTCCGACGAATTTTCCACCAAGCAAAAGACCCATTCAAGGCGTATTTCTACAGCCACTTAAGATAAGCACCGTCGCAGTTAGTTCCACACCAGGTAGAGCAATCTACCTCGGAAAGTATGTAGGTACTAATGCAATGTTATTGTTATTTGTTCTTGAGTGCACAATTTGTAGCCCCTCCGCCGCGGTATGCAAATAAAATGCGCACTTATTTGCAAGTTCAGCGACGAAGACGGTGACGACGGCGCTTTATCAGCTCAGCACGAGCGCGAGTGCGCGGTTTGCGAGAGAGGTAATTATCTTTCGCTGGTAGCGCCACCCACGCCCGATTTCACGGAAGCAGCTGTTCAGCGTGAGCAGTGGTTTTCAAATTGCGACCGTTCAGCCGCTTGTGACTTTTGAAATTGCATAGTCTGTTGATCGATTTTTTTTCTTTCTCACATACATACCTACATACATCAACATCACATTGGAGACAAGACATAATCAACAATAGTACGCCACAATACTCGGCTTGTAGCTGTCGCTCTCCATCCTCGGTCGCGCCCAATGCTCGCCAAGTCATGCTTTATCTGGTCCGCCCATCGTGCTCTCTGCGCTTCACTATGGCAAATCAGGCGGCCAAAAATCGAAAAACCTTTTCGCTTACATTGTCTTGTCCAGGTAACCAATCAATAGCAAACATATTCACTAAGAGATTTCCAAAATATTAGCGCAAAACAAGTTCTAAGCGCAAAGATATAAGGTGCCTAAGTCAAAATATTGAAGAAAATATGTATTTTTTGGTGAAAAACGAGAATATCTTCAAATTACTATAACTTTTTTTTTACCCAAGATATTTAAAATCTTTTACCCTCATTCTCAAGAATGTAAAAAAAGCTTTCTAATGAGTACATTTTGATGGACAATTTTTTGCTTAAAGTATGCATGTATGACAATTGTATTAAAATGTTTGTATTACCAGGAAAAAAGGTTTTTTTACACATCAAGTACTTTTTTGTCCCAAGTTGTCCCAGGCTGTGGATCACGTTAAAGCATAGTTTCAGATGTGTGCTTTATATGCTGAAGATTTTAGCTGCACATACTTGCACTTTTTTAAGTTAGAGCAGTTTGAATATTTTAACATTTTTATTGTTTTCTGTACGATTTCGAGTTGACACTGTTTCATACTAAACAGTATATTGTTATTACTCATTCAACGATGTTCATATATGAACATTAGTATGGGACATGCTTGTATGGAAAAAATAAATCCTCGCTCCAGTCGACTTTTTAGATCCCATTTTGGTCCCATATGAACTGTACAAAATTTCAGCGCAATCAGTGAAACTATAATTTAGCGCAAGCGGTTCAAAGTTTGCATAGGATTTACTATGGAAAAAGTTACACTTTCAAACAAAAATCCTAGAGGTCGCCCTTTGTCTCCTTAATTCCAATCGATTAACGCTTCTTGTAGAAAAATCATTTATGAAACTTTCCTTCGAAGACCGCAAAACAATTGGATGCTTGAGGAAAAATTTATTGATTTATTACCGATTAGTGATCCAACGAACGGCTTTTTGTTTTGTTTTATCAGCAGCACTGTAGCTGCTGCCTTGGCTGCTGCTGTTTCTGGGGGTGGTGATGCCACCCGCCACCCCATGCAGCAACGGCAGCAGCAGTGCTGCTGATGAATCAAAACAAAAAGCCGTTCGTTGGATCACTAATCGGTAATAAATCAATAACTTTTTCCACAAGCATCCAATTGTTTTGCGGTCTTCGAAGGAAAGTTTCATAAATGATTTTCCTACAAGAAGCGTTGATCGATTTGAATTAAGGAGACAAGGGGCGACCTCTGGCAATTTTTATCTGAAAATGTAACTTTTCCCATAGCAAATCCTATGAAAACTTTGAACCGCTTGCGCTAAATTATAGTTTCACCGATTGCGCTGAAATTTTGCACAGTTCATATGGGACCTAAATGAAATCAAAAAAGTCGACTGGAGCGAGAATTTGATGTTTGTCCCATACTAATGGACATAGTAATATTACATATGAAACAATGTAATTCATGTGCTCATTACAAAATTTACACATAAAAATAACCACAAGATTCTAACATCTTATAGTATGTGAAAGGTGTGTATTATAGTAATTTTATGCTATAAAGAAAAAAATATTCCACTTTAATATTATCCAATATCAGTAAGCGGTAATATTACGTTACCATGGAAACGACATTTATTATGATTTTTTATTGTAAACTTTCTCCTGTCAAATACATATTGCCATTTCTTGTTCGGTTCAACAATATGGATACAAATAATATTCTCTAGTGTTTCGTGAACAAAATTCATACCATTCAGGAAACTGTTGATCCATCTCACAAGTAAGCAATTATTGTTATAATAGCTGCATATAATAAATAGATTTCGTAATTTTAACAGGTCAGCCATTAAATATCAAACTTTTCATTTGTGAATTAGTCACGTAAGTACAAAACTCATAATTTGGAATTCGTTTAACTTCACCACCTTGTAAATTGTGAAAAATAATGTATTACACAATTCTTTATGTGATACCGAACAGGGTAATCCGTATTCGTCCTTTGCGTAATGAAAAACAAAGACATTGCAGATCTTCTAGATTGTCGTCTTGATTGTAATACAAATGTCCAAAATATATTCAAATTTATTAGTGATAAATATCCCATCAAAGAAGAACAATATCTGCGTCTTATTCATAAAATAACCAAGTTCGAAAGTAAATTTCGATCCAAATGGCAAACAGTACATCGTGTGAAAGATAGATTCAATTCCACGTTCGAAAGCTAGCTAAAAGCAGATTTTTGCTTGACTGAATTTATCAAAAATGAACAGAGTGCATCAGAGCTCAATGTTAAACGTGGAAGACCAACGAAATCGTTCATGGACTCTTCTGTGAGAAGCAAGCGACGCAAGATAGACGAAGAAAAAATCGACCCAAAAGTCGCTTCCACTGAAAAGGCATTACTTATAGCTCGAAGAACAGCTTACAATCGGCGAGATTTGAATCTTGTCAAAGTTATTGGACTCGTGCTGAAAAATCAAGACCAAGCCTCAAGAATGTTCCTGCAGTTATCGGATGTGAAAGGAATGATGACTCCTGAAGAGGCTTTGGAGTTTTTTTTATTGATGTAGGTTTTAGTACAGCAGGGTATACCAGAACACATAGGGAATGCCCTTCAAGATTTCCTTGCTATGATGTAATTGCGAAGACCAAAAAGCTATGTGCCCCTCCAGCCGAGTTCATTGAAGAATCTTCATCAAAAATAAGGGTTCAACTGCAAGCGCTTGTAAACCACACTGCTAGAAGAATTGTAAAAATGATCGAAACAGATATAGCCAAACACCTGGATTCAAATGACTTGGAAGCTACAGATTTGACTCTTTTGTGTAGTTGGGGAATGGATGGATCGACTGGGTATTCCCAATATCACCAAGCTTTGCCTGAAGGGTGTCACGACGATTACGATATTTTTTCTTCCACTATGACTCCAATCCAGCTATGCATAACCGAGGACAAGAAACATATTTTTTGGTATAACCCTATGCCTCAGAGTATCAGATTTTGCAGACCCATTTTCTTGGATTTTGTGAAAGAAAGTAAGCATATAATACTGAAAACAAAATGCGAGATCGAGAATGAAATTTTGGAACTGAATCCTGTAAAAATCATCGTTGTCGGTGACAAATACATTCACGTTCAATTTAAATTCGTGTTGAGCATGATTGATGAAAAGGTTTTGAGTTACATCACGGAAACATCTTCAATGCAAAACTGTCCAATCTGTGGAGCCACGCCTAACGTAATGAGCGATCGAAGGAAATTTGAAGAAGGCTACACTTCAAAAGAAGCGTCCCTCCATTATGGAATTTCGCCACTTCACGCTTGGCTGCGGGTTTTCGGGTGCCTTCTGCATATTACATACAGAATGGATTTCAAGCAATGGCAGGTACATGAGCATGAGCATGAGCATGAGCATAGATGACCGTACAATTCGTAGTTGCTACTCCGTGATTGACCAGAACAATCGAAATTGCACAAGGAACCAACAAACGGAGCTTGGGAGTAGCTACCGCTCTCAATGTGCACAGTTCGAGCATTCCAGACTTTATTAGTCAATAACGGCGCCGGCCACGTCCTTACGGTCATCGAGGAGGGAAAGGAATGTTAGTGTGACGTACGTTGCTACTAGAGACCGAGATCACCACATTTTCTCCACGACTGTCACGGGAAGGAGTTTTTGTTAGTGGGGAGGGGAAGAGTCACATGATTTGGATTCACTTTGGTAAGTGATGTGATTCATGCAACCTTTACTTGAGTCAAAACATTTATTCATTCATCATGACTAAAATATTAAAATGTCGACACCGAAGATGACGAACCATTCAAATGTTTGTGTAAATGCAAAAAATGAAAGAAAAATATTTATTATCAACTGAATGTGCATTGAAAACTAGCGCCGACACATGACGTGACGAACTTTTCAATATTTGTTAGATAAAAACACAAAAACCAGAGCGGAATTTTAAACATCCTTGAGCATTAATTATTATGATAAAATGGAACGAGCTCACCAATAAACATCCTTCGAAGTGTTCAGTGCGTATGTGCTGCAGCATCTTCCACTAACTGGCCTCTTCTCCAAAATCACACTGAATCGCTACAACTATACACGGGCACGACGATGTGCACATTCAAATTGACAACGACGACGACGACGCGGCCGGCCCGAATGAAAAAAGCGGTCTCTTCACTTTGCCGCCAAAATCACACTCTGGATTTCAAGCAATGGCAGGTATAGTATATAAAATAGTTGATTAAATTAAAAACGTTTTGGTTATTTAGCTCTCTTTTTGCTTTTGCTATATTTTAATGGCAGGTTACCAAACCATTGAAGGAGATGTATTCACAGAGGAAGAAATACATAACAGCTCAACTCTATGAAAAGTTTGGGATTCGTGTAGATCAACCTAGAGCAGGTGGATCTGGAACCAGCACTACAGGAAACGTTTGCCGCCGTGCTTTCTCGAACACTAAACTTTTGGCGAGTATTTTGGGCATCGACAAGGGATTAGTTGAGAGATTTGCTAATATTCTCATAACCATTAACTGTCAGGACCTGGTCAATACAGAAGCGTTCGATCACTACTGCAAAGAAACGTACCGACTTTATCTAAATCTTTATAATTGGTATAAGATTCCGGCCACGGTACATAAAGTTCTTGCTCACGCTGGAGAAATAATAATTCATTCTCCGGCTCCTCTCGGTATCCTGGCAGAGGAGGCAGCTGAATGCCAGCATAAACAATTGAAGAAATATCGCACCCACCATGCAAGGAAACGATCACGAGTCGAAAACTTACACGATGTATCTATCCGTGCGATGAACGAATCTGACCCATTTTCAGATAGCTGTGAAGGACAGCAAATTTGAGAAAAAATATGTAAGAAGACCGGGTTTTATTGAACCACCTTATGCAAGTTGAGAAAAACAGTCTAAATCGGTGAATTTAAAAAAAAAAAAAACTTTTTTAGCAAACTTGTTTAGAATTCAAAGATTTTCAACTTTGACGAATAATGTATAGAGTTATTTCTTCATTTAAAAAAGGTTTTTTAAGTTAAAATTCACGAATAAAAAAAAAACAAAAAAAAAGTTTTTTTTTGTGGACCACCCTAATTGTCATGTATATTAACCTTCACAGTACCAGGTGCCAACATCAAAAGTTTAAAAATCTGTAACTTTGTCAAATTTCATCCGATTTTGATGAAAATTTTACAGAAAAACACAAATGAGTTGAATTTTAAACACATGCTATGGAACCATAAAAGTTCACCGTTGTTCCGGATTTAGGCCGGAAAAACCTGGGGTACCCTAGGTACCGAAACAGGGACTTTTTGAGAAAAACACTCGAAAACGTGTTGAAATTCGCAACAAATTAATTAATTTTAAATCTTTATTCAAGCACACCTGTACATGCACGGTTCTGCGACAGTAGAACATGTTCCGGCCGCGTAACTGGCCGGAACCGGTTCCGGTAGGGACCCAAAGGGGACACTTTCTGAATTTCACAGAACCACATCGTTCGACAGCTCAAAATTCATTATTTTTCATGTGGATCTCAATAAACATAGTGCCGATGTCCAACAAAGGATCTGGCCACTTCCGGATATTCCGGAACCGGTTCCGGTAGGGACCCAAAGCGGACACTTTCTGAATTTCACAGATCCACATCGTGCGACGGCTTGAATTTCATGATTTTTTATCTAGAATCCAATAGCCATAGTGCCAATGATCAAAAAAAGTTTTGGCCACTTCCGGATATTCCGGAACCGGTTCCGGTAAGAACCAAAAGAGGACACTTTCTGAATTTCAAAGAACAACATCGTTCGACGGTTCAAAATTCATGATTTTTCGTCTGGATGCCAATAGACATAGTGCCGATGGCCAATAATTGATCTAGCCACTTCCTGAATATTCCGGAACCGGTTCCGGTAGGGACCCAAAGCAGACACTTTCTGAGTTTCACAGAACCACATCGTTCGACGGCTTAAAATTCATGATTTTTCATCTGGATGTCAATAGGCATAGTGCTGATGTTCGACAATGGTTCTGGCCACTTCCGGATATTCCGGAACCGGTTCCGGTAGGGACCCAAAGGGGATACTTTCTGAATTTCACAGAACCACATCGTTCGACGGCTCAAATTTCATGATTTTTTTTTATCTAGAAGCCAATAGTCTTGGTTCTGGTCACTTCCAGATATCCCGGAACCGGTGCCGGTAGGGACCCAAAAGCTACACTTTCTGTATTTCACAGAACCACATCGTTCGTCTCAAAGTTCATAATTTTGCATCTGGATATCAATATGCATAATACCGACTGCGGACAATGGATCTGGCCACTTCCGGATATTCCAGGAATGGTTTCGGTAGGGACCTAATGAGGACACTATCAGAATTTCACGTAAGCCTCTAGTTCGATGTTGTCAAAATTCATGATTTTTGATCTAGTAGCTAATAGTCGTAGAGCCAATGATTAAACATGGTTTTGGCCACTACCGGATGTTCCAGAACCTGTGCCAGTAGGGATCCAAAAGGAACACTTTCAAATTTTACGTAACCTCATCATTCAACGGTTCAAAATACATGATTTCTCATCTGAGTATCAATAGGCATATCATAGCACGATGGCCAATAATTGATTTGACCCCTTCCGAATATTCCAGAAACTAAGCCAAACTCAAACGAATCTGAAGGGGATTTCCAGCAAGAATACGAAGAGATATTCATAGAAGGAGTTTTAGAGAAATTCTGAAAAAATCCCTATAAAAAATCTCAGCCTGAATTTCTATTGGAATTCATAGTTACAGTAGTGGCTGCTGCATGAATCCCATATAAAATATAACATGAATCCCAGCCAGAATTTTAAGAGATAAACTCTAAGAGAGGAACTCCTGGAGGAATTTTTGGGGAAATCTCTGCAGGTATCACATGAGGATTTTTATGAAGAAGACAGACATTCTTGAGATTTTCCAAGCGGAATTGGTGTTGAAATTTTTTGGAAAATGTCAGTAAAAATCACAGAGGGAACTTCCCTAGAAGAAATACTGAAGACATTCTTATAGAAATCCGTGAAGAAATGCCAAGGAGATCTGTTGAAGGAATCCATGGAAAAATCTTTAAAAAATCCACTTGACGTGTCTCCATAAATGCCTGATGGGAGATTCTTTATGAGAGTGCTCCTCCAGAGGCTTCTCCAAATATTCCTATACAAATCCGTACTGTGATTGTAAAATTAGTCCTGTGATTGTTCCCAAAGAATTCCATCAGGTCATCCAAGTGCATTCCACCAGAAATTCCTGAATAAATACCAGCAGCATTCCTGCAGTAATTTGTCAAGATGATTTCCGCAAGAATACTTAATTATCAAGTGGTTCACTAATCAAGCTAGATTCTAAAATTAAAAAAAAAAATCTGGATTATACTTATTACAATTTTTTTTTAAATATCTGCTGGAATGGATGCTTTTTTTGTAGGAATCCCATCTATAATTACATAGGGAATTATTTTATGAATAAATGAGCTGTAGTAGGTTTAGCTTGATGTAAAATAATGATTTCAATTTTTTTCGTATTGTTATTGATCATAAATTCACCGCAATGACTGATTTCTAAATCGTAGCACAGGTAAAAAGTGAGGTTACGAGACTCCTGATTATCAGTACCTGGTGCAGTTTCAGCATAATCGATACAGTTGAACTACCGGATTATTGAACGATTTGTTATATTTATTGTTAACAAAAATACACTCGCATTATAGGGTTTAAGATTCTTCAAATAAAGGATATAATTTTGGGCACGTTCTGCTATAACTAAGTCGATTTCAAAAATTGCGCTGCGTGGCTCTTCTGTGACACATGTGCTGCTTAGGATGACTAATGAATGGAAGAAAAGTCATGCATTTTGAGCTGTTGCACGATGGGGTTACGTAAAATTCTGAAAGTGTCCTCATGGATCATTAGCGGAACCGATTCCGCAACATCCGGAAGTGGCCAGAACCATTTTTGATCATTGGCTCTGCGACTATCAGCTTCTTGATAAAAAAAATCATGAATTTTGATTAAACGAACGAGGGAGTTATTGATAGTGTTCTATTTGGGCTCTTATTGGAATCCCGGAATATTCTGAAGTGCTCAGATCTATTGTCCGCCATTGGCACTATACCTATTAACATCAAGATAAATAATCATGAATTTTGAGCCGTCGAACGATGTGGTTTTGTGAAATACAGAAAATGCCCCCTTTGGGTCCCTACCGAAACCGGTTCCGGAATATGCGGAAGTGGTCCGAACCATATTTGATCATTGGCGCTATGATTATTGGTTTCTAGATAAAACATCACGAAGTTTGAGCCGTCGAACGATGTGGCTCTGTGAAACTCAAAAAGTGTCCCCTTTGGGTCTCTACCGGAACCGGTTCTGGAATATCCGGAAGTGGCCAGATCAATTATTGGCCATCGGCACTATGTCTATTGACATCCACATGAAAAATCATGAATTTTGAACCGTCGAACAATGTGGTTCTTTGAAATTCAGAAAATGTTCTCTTTGGGTCCCTACCGGAACAGGTCCCGGAACACCCGGAAGTGGCCAAAATATTTTTCGATCATTGGTACTATGGCTATTGGATTCTAGATAAAAAATCATGAAATTTAAGCCGTCGAACGATGTGGTTCTGTGAAATTCAGAAAGTATCCCCTTTGGGTCCCTACCGGAACCGGTTCCGGAATATCCGGAAGTGGCCAGAACCATTGTCAAACATCGGCACTATGCCAATTGACATCCAGATGAAAAATCATGAATTTTAAGCCGTCGAACGATGTGGTTCTGTGAAACTCAGAAAGTGTCCCCTTTGGGTCCCTACCGGAACCGGTTCCGGAATGTCCACGAAGTGGCCAGATCAATTATTGGCCATCGGCACTATGTCTATTGGCATCCAGACGAAAAATCATGAATTTTGAACCGTCGAACGATGTTGTTCTTTGAAATTCAGAAAGTGTCCTCTTTTGGTTCTTACCGGAACCGGTTCCGGAATATCCGGAAGTGGCCAAAACTTTTTTTGATCATTGGCACTATGGCTATTGGATTCTAGATAAAAAATCATGAAATTCAAGCCGTCGAACGATGTGGATCTGTGAAATTCAGAAAGTGTCCGCTTTGGGTCCCTACCGGAACCGGTTCCGGAATATCCGGAAGTGGCCAGATCCTTTGTTGGACATCGGCACTATGTTTATTGAGATCAACATGAGAAATCATTAATTTTGAGCCGTCGAACGATGTGGATCTGTGAAATTCAGAAAGTGTCCCCTTTGGGTCCCTACCGGAACCGGTTCCGGCCTGTTACGCGGCCGGAACATGTTCTACTGTCGCAGAACCGTGCATGTACAGGTGTGCTTGAATAAAGATTTAAAATTAATTGATTTGTTGCGAATTTCAACACGTTTTCGAGTGTTTTTCTCAAAAAGTCCCTGTTTCGGTACCTAGGGTACCCCAGGTTTTTCCGGCCTAAATCCGGAACAACGGTGAACTTTTATGGTTCCATAGCATATGTCTGAAATTCAACTCATTTGTGATTTTCTGTAAAATTTTCATCAAAATCGGATGAAATTTGACAAAGTTACAGATTTTTAAACTTTTGATCTTGGCACCTGGTACTGTGAAGGTTAAAAACAGGGCTAAACTTTGGAGAAAATCGTATTTACCTAAAAATTTGAATGAAAGCATTACATGCATATTTCCTTGTGAATTCAGATTTTGAACCATTGTCAAGGCCATTATACACTGCAAAGGGTATACGCCCTTTTCAAAATCAAGCGTAGAAATTGCTCAAAATCACTCAGGATATATATTTTGACTTATGGAAACATGTAATCAACCAACAAATAAAAATACACAGGAAAATATTTTTGGCCGCCAGCTTGTATGGAAACCGGCCGTAGTGTGCTTCACGCCTCCTTGTGCCAACCGGATCAGTAGAGAAAACCAACTTTGCAGGCATTCTTGCAACATGCCCTGCCCCCGTATCCTTCCGGTTTTGTTAACCTTCTGGATACTGGGTTCACCACAGAGGGCAGTGAACTTGTGGTTCATCCTTCTACGCCACACACCGTTCTTCTGCACAACGTCGAAGATCGTCCTTGATACGCGTCGCTCGAAAAGTCCGAGTGCTTGCAGATCTTATTCGAGTATGATCCATGCCTCGTGATCGTAGAGGACCACCGATCTTATTAGCTTTTTGTGCGTGGTGCATTTGATGCGGGAGTAATTGTTTTTAGACCGCAGCTTCTTATGGAACCCGTAGTAGGCCCGACATCCGCTGATGCTGCGAATTCGAATTTCACGACTCACATTGTTGTCAGCCGTCAGTATGGATCCGAGGTAGACGAATTCCTCCGCCACCTCGACGGTATTCCCGTCTATCGTATCTGTGAAGAAAACTACTGAGCTGGCTGCACGGTTTGTAATGGTGACCGGTCTACCGCAGTGTGACAACTTTGGATACTGGGTGAACGAATAGAGTAGATAGTTGAGGACAAATGAAAACAATCACAAACCAAGATCGATTGTAGAATAGCGTGGATTTTCGGAGTGAATTTAAAAATCGTTATTTTCGGTTTGAACTAGTAATTATTTAATACTGGATGTATGAGTGGGTGATAAGCTTACATCAGATTACAAAAAGTTATATTTGGTAGGCGAACGATAATTGCAAAGGTTTTGGAGATGAACCAGCCTCGGGCTGAAAATCTCCCTAATAAAGCTAATAATAATTGCAAAGGTCCATTAAAACTAGTTCGATGTACCGGTAGAACTACGAAAGTTACTAAACTAGTGCTGGAACCTGCAAAGATTGGGGAATCGAAACACTGCCTAGACGGATCGGGTCGTATTCGGTTCCGCCTACCAGCATGTACTTTGTTTTTGAGGCATTCCCCACCAGTCCAACCTTTGCTGCGTTTCAGGCGGGTGTACAGCTCTGCCACCGTTCCAAACTTGGTTCCAAATGTTCTGGCGATAATGTCCATGTAGTCCGCAAAGTACACAAATTAACCGGATTTTGTGAAACTCGTTCCCCGGCTGTTGAGCCCGGCTCGTCGCATCACACCTTCCAGAGCGATGTTGAAGAGTTGGCATGGGTCTATGAGAGTCCGTCACCTTGTCGGCTTGATAACTTCCCACGAACTCATTCGTTTTAGGTGACAGCCGACGGATGATGATCTGGGATAGCACTTTGTAGGCAGCATTCAAAATAGTGATCGCCCTGAAGTTCTCACATTACAACTGGTCACCTTTCTTGTGAATGGGGCAGATTACCCCTTCCTTCCGCTCCTCCGGTGGCTGTTCGGTTTCTCAGATCCTTACTAGCAACCGGTGCAGACAGGTGGCCAACTTTTCTGAGCCCATCTTGATGAGTTCAGCTGCGATACCATCCTTACCAGCTGCTTTGCTGGTTTTGAGCTGATGAATGGCATCCTTAACTTCCCTCAGCGAGAGAGTTTGCTCATTTCCGTTCTTTGATGCGCTAGCGTACGTTTTCCATGCCATTCAGGTGCTCATCAAAGTGCGGATTCCACCTGTCGATCACCTCGCATCCGTCCGTCAAGAGGCCTCCGTCCTTATTCCAGAATATTCCGGCTCGCGGCACAAAGCCGTTGCGGAAACCGTTGAGCTTCTGTCAGAACTTCCGTGTTTCTTGGGAACGGCACAGCAGTTCCATTTATTCGCACTCCGCTTCTTCCAGGCGGCACTGTCTCTCCCGAAAGAGGTGGGTCTGCTGTTTACGCATCTGTTTGTAACGTTCCACGTTCTGTCGGATCTCTTGCTGCAGCATTACCGCCCTCGCTGCGATGTTCTCCTCCAAAACCGTTCTGCACTCTTCGTCGAACCATTCGTTCAGTCGATTCCGTTCCACGTACCCGATGGTGCTCTCGGCTGCGTCGTTGATTGCTGCTTTCACTGTACTTCAGCAGTCGTCTAGAGGGGCCTCATCGAGCATGCCCTCGTCTGGCAACGCGGCCTCGAGATTCTGCGTGTATGCTGAAGCAACCTTCAGTTGTTTCAGTCGCTCTAGGTTATACCGTGGCGGTTGCCGGTACCGTACATTGTTGATGACGGAGAATTTTTGGCGCAGTTTGTCCATCACCAGTGGTCGGAGTCGATGTTGGCGCCACGATAGGTCCTGACGTGAAACATGTCGGAAAAGTGCCGTCCGTCAATCAGAACGTGGTCGATTTGAGATTCTGTCTGCTGTGGTGATATCCAGGTGTAACGATAAGAGAGGCTGTGTTGGAAAAAGGTGCTACGTTTGGCCATATTTTTGGAGGCGGCAAAATCAATTAGTCGTAGGCCGTTTCGTTCGTCTGCTAGTGGGCGCTGAGCTTTCCAATCGTTGATCTGAATTCGTCCTCCTGGCCTACGTGAGCGTTTAAATCCTTGGGCAGCGATCGTACTCGCGTTTGAGCTGCGCGTAAAATGCATCCTTGTCATCATCAGAGTAGGGGCTGTGCACGTTTATTATGCTGAAGTTGAAGAATCGTCCCTTGATCTTCAACCTGCACATTCTTTCGTCGATCGGCCACCAACCGATCACGTGCCTCTGCATATCACCCATCACAATGAAAGCTTTTCCCAGCTCGCGTGTGTTGCCGCAGCCCTAGTAAATAGATGGTATTATTACGTTTGCACCATGGATCCTGTCCAGCACACCTCCTGCAGCGCTACGATGCCGAACCCGCGGTCCTTCAGTGGATCTGCGAGTATGCGGGTGCTCCCAATGAAGTTGAGAGATCGGCTGTTCCACGTACCGAGTTTCCAATCGCAAGTCCTTTTTGTTCGCTGGGGTCGTTGCCGTTGGTCTCGGTTCGTATTATTCTGTTGCTGATTTTCCGTTACAATGTTTTTTTTACGGCTGGGTCGTAGGGCCTGACATCAGCTCCCTACTTTCCGGAGGACCAGAGTGCACAGTTGAGCTTAGAGTCCTTCCCTGGCACTCAGACGTTGATCAGTCGCTCCTAACATGGGGATCAGACGCTGTTGTGAGCCGCTCCTCCTGGAGAACAGACGCTCTGGTTTTCCGAAGCAAACCCCCCTTCCCTGTCAGCTTACGATCAAAGTTCCCACCGGGGTTGGTTACCCGCTGGCTTCCCTAAGGTTGCTCATAGTTTCCGGCCGGTACCACGAGGAGGTAGGGATAGGAGCTGCTGAGCAGAGGCTAGTGGATCATAATGGTATCTGAATTGTGCAACATACCCAGCCTTTACCGTGCCATGTACTGATCGTATCGCTGCTTATGTCGTCATTGTGCAAGAATGAGGTGTTTGATAGGAGTACCTCGCTGGATCCGGATTGTTAACATGTGGAACGAAAACAGAGATAGCAGATGAAGCAAATCCAACTGTTTTGCTACTAGAGGGTAACGGCTGTATCTAGTTATGGTGGTCGTATGCTTCGGAGTCACAGCGAGTGTCAAGGGGCAGACATAATCGATGGACGGACAGTTCTGGTTTGGAGTTGTTGTGTGGTGTTTGTAGAGATGATTCTTGCGACCGTGCTAGGATTTCGGAAGTCTTCTCATCCGCTAGGTCGTGGTACTTGATTATCTAGCCAGAGAACGTTGATTGGACATTATGGTCTAACGGTACAGCGATGTCGATGTGGGTTACCCGCTTCATCCTTTTGTCGTAAATCGCAATGTCGCACCGGTTGACACGGATGAGGACGTCCGTAATGATCTCGCGATCCCAGTACAGCTTTATGCAACTATTTTCCAGAACCGGGTCCGGCTGGTATTGTACTTGTAATAGGGTACAAATCTGTCGACCAAGTTGTCGACCAAGCTGTTGGTGCACAATCTGGGCAACTTCGTTGTGACGATCGAAATATGCTGATCCAGCTAACACTGAACAGCCTGCAATGACTTGCGCGATCTTTTCTCCTACTGAATTATACTTCCTACAATGGTCTTCCACGTCTTCGTGTACTATGTAATCCTTCGTCGCAATAACCCGGTCGTGGATGGCTACTATGAAACCTTCTGTTTCCGAGAAGAGGTCATCCCGCACCAACCACGCGTTCGATGCCGCCTTATGGATGTGCTCGAGCTCCAGTTGATGGGGGTACGTCCCATGCAACTCCTTCTGCTTCCACGCTACGACCATCTCGTCAACGGTCATGATGTCGCAGTTCAGCTGGTAATGCCCGCAACTGGTGGATCTGCAAGACACATCGTGCCTGGATCAAGGCCTGGATATTGGTGACGCCTCTTCCTCCTACTGCGCGTGGCAAGGCGACTCTCTCGATGGACGACTTTGGATGGCACATGCGGTCAGTCTTGGTTCACTTTACCACCCCAAAGCTGTATGTCAACAAGGGCACAGCAAACGTGTTAATCGCCTTCACTTTGTTGGCGGCTGACAGAGAGCTCCTCAGAACACAGTTGATACGATGCAAGAACTTGTCTTGCAGTTCCTTCTTGATTGCTGTGTGGCGAATACCTCTAAGTTGCAGGAAGCCGAGGTAATTGTACGCTTCGCCTTCGACCATATTCTGAATCTCCTCCTGTTCGTTGACGCGACAACAGCTGGCGTCCACTACTTGACCCCGGAGAAGATGGACTGACCAACATTTGTCAATTCCAAACTCCATCCAGACATCGTTGTTGAACGCCGTCAAAAGCTGCAACAGTTGATGCAGCCTCTGTACAGCTTAAGGTCGTCCATAAAGAAGGTATGGGTTATTCTTGTACTCCTTCCCCCATTTTTCAGTTGGTAGCCATAGTTGCATTGGTTGAGTGCTCTGCTGAGGGAGTTCATCGCAAGGCAGAACCATAGCAGACTAAAGGTATCGCCTTGAAATATCCCTCCTGATGCTGAGAGTTCTGGACCGCAACACAGCTGTTCCGTCGGTAATTTGTAGGGGCGTGCTCCACATCCCCAAAGCGTGTTGCATCAGCCTGATGACATTCCCGTCTACCTTGTACAACTGCAGTACCTTGAGAAAATACGAGTGCGGTACTGAGTCGTACGCCTTGTTGTAGTCGATGTACGCCATGCTCAGGTTCCTCTGCTTTTCGGTGGCTTGACCCACAATGACCTGATCTTTGTTGCCTTGCGTGTTCTTGCGACATCCTTTTTGTTCCTCAGTCATCACGTTGTTGGCATCGCAGTGGGATTGTATCCTCCTCGCTATTACCAACGACAGCACCTAGTACAGACTCGAAAGACACGTTATTGGGCTGTACTTTGCTGGATCAGCTGTGTTTTTGTCCTTCGGCAGAAGATAAGTGATACCTCTGGTAATGAACTCTGGTAGAAGCGTGAGGTCATCTAGCACCATGTTGAAGCATTCCATCTTGCGCCCATGAATCGTCGTGAGTTTTTTATACCAAAAATTGTGCACGAAATCGGGTCCTGGTACAGCCCAATTTTTGGTATACCGGGTAGCCTCACATATCCCCTGGGCGGTAATTACGACCGCGGTCATGTCTCCAACTCCATTACACTGTCGCTTTTCTTCTGTCAACTACATCCCATCGTTCCTGTGCTGGACAGGGTTCTCCCATAGATTGGCCCAGAACTGTGTGACGTCACAAATCTCCGGAAGACCTTGTTCATAATTAGGCTTTTTGTTTTGGATGCAGTTGTAGATCTTTCTTTTCGTTAATGTTGAACATCCGGTTTTGTTCTTTCCGCTTCGAATTTCTCCATAAGGGAACGTCCATTAATTACGTCACGCTAAAATTTACCATTTTCAACACCCCCTCCCCCCTATGTCACACTTCTTGTATGAGACCTCTGAATTTTTTGTATGGGTTGTCACACTTTGCTGAACCCCCCCTCCCCCTCCAAAGCGTGACGTAATTTATGGACGCTCCCTAACTCCGCAATCGTTTCGCAAGAGCACTCAACCGCTGTACATAGGTGTCGAGGATCTCCGTAATGTTGATTCCTGTGAGATCTCAGAGTTCTGCGGGCTTCACAATTTCAGCGACATAAGCCTCGTTGATCGATTCCCCGGCTTGTACTATATTAATCGACCAATTTTGGTCCGCAATGTATCGAATCGGTTCTCCAAACGTCGCATCCACGCGGGTTTTTGTGTACTGGGGCGTGTGAGACCTTCACCGTCTCCTTGCGAGTGCGTCCATAATCGTAGCGTCTTGACAAAAGCCACCGCCACTGAATACACAGTAAACTTCAGATCCTCGATCCTCCAACTACTGCGGCAAAATATCCTGATTTATGATGCCTTCTGCACTTGTTTACCGATAGGAATTCCGCAGCTTTGATAGTCGGAGCTGGGACAAGGGATCTGTCCCACAAAACTGCGTGACTGCTGTGGTCATTTGGAGCGCTAGTGTAATATAGTTGAGAATCACTGGCACGGCAAGGGTGATTGGTGCGCATTTTCTGTTACGAACACGAGCGGCATAAAACGCGTCAAGAAAGTAATTTAGTAAGGCATCTGGCGAAAAGACCACTACTTGCATTTGATAACAAATGTCCGTTCATGAGCATCGTGCCGCCGACGGCCACCGCAATTCAAAAGACTTCAACCACCAAGAGCTACGAACCCCGGTGCGTTTGTCCTGTTCCACAACAATACCGCAGAAAACAGACCACTTGCAGCGCCGAAGAGAAATGATTCTATTCAACGGGAAAGTCACTTTCCAGAGCGTACCGCTCTGTAATTTCCGACCCGGCTAAGTGAATTTCTTCGATTGTTGTTCGCGAATTGATCGAATTTAAACACGCGCTACAGCCAGTGCACTGTGTGGCTTTGCCATCGTTGTCACCGGCGTTGTTGTCATTGTCGCAAATTGCAATTCAAGTTTTCCGCAATTTGCATTTAATAAATAGCAAATGAATGGTCCGTGTGCGGAAAGTTGCTTTCAACGGAGGATGCAGTGAAGGGATGCCAATTTGTTGCTTATATTTTTAACATACGTGTTTAGTGTTGAGCAACATCAGTGTATTGAAAAATTCTTGTGGGTAGTACTTGGAAATATGTTTCCAACTGATTTCGAAAACATATTACAAGTTTTATTTTTGTGTTAAATGTGCTATTTGAACTTGTAAATATTCCCCTAGAATTAATGCACATTTATAGGGCTCTGGCAGAATAGAGGCCCGCAATCCTATTTCAATTGCCATCATTCAGGCCATTTCGGGCCGTGATTAAGTCCTAGAGATGTAAACCTTTCCCTGGCACAGACTTCAAGTTATAGAACTCTAGTGATGAAACCCGGGATGCCCCCTTAGGATTAGAAATTCCTAGACAAAACAGAACTATGAAAGTTACTAATGCTGTGAACCAAAGGCAACCTGCCGGAGAAAATACGATTACAGGATTGACTGATGGACCAACAAAATTTATGAAACCTCGTCATCCTGTCATCGGAAATTGTTATCCACTAGGGTAACAGGGCAAAATATATGTTCTGTGTTGTATTTGCCCAAGTTTGATGTCCCAATTTATTACGCATTTGTAGTGTTCCACTCCAATATGTTATATTTTAATGTGCATTTGTAGTGCTTCATTATATTTTTCGTAATAATCATGCTTGTGTATGTCAATTTACACATTTGTAGAAATTCAGAATTATATCTGGCCACTCTGGTCCTGGCCATGCGTCGCAGTTATGTATGTGGCACTATGCAATTGCGAAAACAATTGTTCCCTCGGTGCGCAATCAAATAAACGACGATATTACCCCTACAATTTTAATAAGAATCCGAAAGGATTCGAATCGGATCAAAGTTCCGCGTGCTTCGGCGCCATTTAATTATATCGCGTATACGTGCGGGCGAATGCGAAGCAAATCGTAATTTGTGACAATTGTATGGCTTGGGCGCAATGCCGGAGAAGCATGGACGAGAGTATTGATTTGGTTTCCATCTGCCGTGAGCTCATTTGAATACAGACGTTATTATGGAGGATACGGAAATTGCTGTGAACTTTGTTGATGACAGCAAAATAAATGCCTTGAATGTGCTGTTGTATACGCATTAGGAATTTATAGTTGATACAGAAACATCAAATGCATTACATACGTATTTATATATTTCTTATTAAAACTAATATCTTCGTGGCGTTGTTCAAACACTTCTGCACAAATAAATCACTTGTTTTTCATTTTCTATTCCTCAAAGTTTATTAGAAGATTTCACACTTATGGTGTTTTCAAATTATTAAAACATTTAGCAGCTATATAGAACTGCACAAAAAATTCAATCATTCTTGTCTGGCTATAGCTCGGGTTATGAATCTATAATAATTTAGAATAATCTGAAATCCTATGGTAAAAGTAATAACTGATCTGAGGTGTAACTAGAATGTATACTCGAATGTTTATATTTTCATTTTTTTTGTGTTCTATAATCTTCTCAGCAAGCAATAAATTGAACTTTATACCATCAGCCTACAGTATTTCTGAGCATCACGCTGTTGATTATAATAGAATTTGACAACTCACAACTGGTTGATAACAGTGAAGTAAAAATGTTTCCTGTTCCGATCATTTTGTCTATCTCTTGTATCTTTCCTGAATTACATTAGTCTAAATTGTCAAGAGTATATTTGAAATACCTACATAGTTTTAATCCGACGATATGGCTCCCATCATGCAAATCATGCGCTCCATTCGACATACATTCCACTGCATCAACTTCTAGATGACATTTCACGAAAAATAGAAACGTCGTCAGTTACTACCTACAGTCAATTACAGGCAACCTTCTCTCCACGAGAGGTGCCCTCGCTCGCTCGGTATGCAAAGTGACCACCCCATTACTGCCAATAGCTGTCATGTGTCCTGCGTTGATATCACTCGTCAAAAGCATAATGTCCGATCGTCTGGCCCGTACTGCTTCATAACTTTCATGTAACATTTGCGTATCCGACGGGTGTGTGTAAGTTCGCCTTCATTTCAGCGTCAATCAATTCGCTCCGGGTGCACCGCGTTGCACTGCAGTGCAGTGGTAGGTATCCATCAGCCCAGAAGGATCAAAATTCGAATGAGTTAGTTTGTGCAGGGGACATACATAATTGGAAAGAGAGAAGGAAAAGTAGTTGCAAGCATCATTTGTTTATTCATTTGTCAAAAGGTGGTACGGCTTCATATGTGGCTCCGGGGAGCCTTTTAAAACGGTTGTGATCTTGTGGTGTACCTGTCGTCCGTCTGCTGTCCGTCTTTCTTCATCCTTTAGCAGTTCGTGTCTACGTCAAGAGTTGTCCACATAATCTGCTCGGTAGGGTGTCTCAAACAAACTTTGTCAGGAAACTTCGAAACTGATATGTATTTGAAATGAAATTCAAGTAACATTTCCTAGTCGAATAGACTAAAAGGGGTTCTTAGAACCACCTTAAAACCAAATCGAAAGGTGCGCGCTACAATAATAGGGTGTTCCTTTAGTTCTAGCACTCTAATCTTTATGAAATATGGAATGTGTCTTGTCTAGCTAGTATACTTTCAGATTATGCAATCACAAGATTTGATGTTTTTTTTTTCATCCCCGCAAGGTATGTAACCCCTTAATTTAACAAATACAGAGATAGAAGTTTGTACTGTTAAACTCTGGATTCGAATCATTATTGGTCAATAACTATTTAGGATCCTTAACCCTAAAAGGGATACCTGGGGTCCATTGGACCCCAGGCGCTTTTCAGAGCTCGTCTTTAATGGAACACACTCAGCGAGGTGACGAAACTGAGGCCATGAAGGTATCCCTTTTAGGGTTAATAACTCTCTAGGGTACAGGTCATCGAACATACCAGCAATACTGATCATCTCTGGAAATTCTCCGGAGTTAAACGGAACTGTATTTTACTTCATATTCTTTAACCTACAGGAACTGCACTAACACGCTCAGGTTTACCGTCACAAATATCCCTTGTAGTATTTTCATCAAATCCTCTAATTTCACATGCATCTCCTGAAACTGTCCTGAACCACTCAAGGAATACCCTTGAAACTCCCTGGAACACCTCTTAACCCTCTACCAAGCCTACTCAAAACATCCTGATTTTTTTCAAAATCGAAAACCCCTTGAAATCCTCTTCAACATGTCTTCAGAAACCCCCTGAGAGTTTCATGAATACCCAAAACCTTACATAAAACTCTGTTAAACCCTTTGACACTCCTATTCTTCTTTGTGAAGCCCATCCTCATTTGAAATTCTCTGTGAACCTCCTGAACTCGTTACATAGACCACCCTAAAACTCCACTGACATCCCCTAAAACTCGTTTAAGCTCCAGAACCACTCCAGAAATTTCTTGAAATTCTTGAAATCGCCTGAAACTCCTTAGATTTCTCTAAACTTCCTTAGCAGAAACGATTTATCAAAGCTTAGACCATGTCTTACTACTGAGGATTTGATATAGGGTCAAGGAGGTTTTCAAGAGTTTCAGTGAAGGTTCCAGTGGGCTTAGGAAGCGTTTTTTTTTGGAGCCGGGCTGTTTTATCGCTGCTGTCCTAACGCCATTGACTGACCCCGAATGCGTTTGTGATGCTTAGTTTGGACACATAATAGACGATAGATATAATTTCCCATTCTTTTAAACAATCATTATACCTAACGTTCATTACGCCCAACGTCTGTTATGCCAAACGTCTTTATGCCCAATGAGGTATGCTCCCCATCAAGTCCCCTTAAAGGCCCATGAAACTCCCAGAAACTCTTTGACAGCTCCTGAACCGGCCCTCAAACGCCCCCTAAAATCACCTAAGACTGAAATTCACTTCCTGGGACCTTTTCTAGAACGACCTAGAAAATATTCTGGACTCCTTCGAGACACCTGAAACGCCTCTACAGACCTTTTCTGAAATTCCATCAATCCCCATGAGACCATGAGACCCCCTAAGATGCCCCGAAACGCATCTGAACCCCATGATGCCTCGAGAAGCTTTCAAAGGTTCACTGAAACGCCCTTGAGATCCCCTTTGGTAGTGAGAGCCCTTGAAACGCCCATAAAATCTACTAAAACGAACCTCTTAAAAACTCTAAATCACTCCTAAAAACCCTCTGTAATCACCTTCCAGAAACACTTCTGATAATCCCGAAAACGTCCAAAAATATCTCTGCAATCCCTAGTACTTCTCTGTAACCTCCTTATCCTTGAAATCCCTGAAACATCTTTTAAATCTGAAGGGCCCATATAGCCGTGGCGGTAAACGCACGGGTATTCAGCATGACCATGCTGAGGGTGACGGGTTCGATTCCCGGTCGGTCCAGGATCTTTTCGTAAAGGAAATTTCCTTGACTTCCTTGGGCATAGAGTATCTTCGTGCCTGCCACACGATATACGCATGCAAAATGGTCATTGGCAGAGGAAGCTATCAGTTAATAACTGTGGAAGTGCTCATAGAACACTAAGCTGAGAAGCAGGCTTTGTCCCAATGAGGACGTTACGCCAAGAAAAGAGAGAGAGATCTTTTAAATCTCCTGAAATCTTTCACCTTCTAGATGGTCCCTAAAGTTTTCCCCATGAAAACCCCACAAAACCTCTTTGAAACTTTTTGAATTACACTGAAAATTGAGGTGTCTCAGGTGATTTTGAGAGTGTTCCTGGGGTCTCAGGGGAGCTTCAGGGGATTCAAAATAATTTCAAGGGGTATCATGGGGATTCAGGGGGATCTTGCGATGATTCATGGACATTTCCGAAGGTTTCAGGGGGTCTCAGGGACGTTTCAGGGAGTTTCTGAGGCATTTAAGGGGTTACGGGTGACCACGCGACGTAATACATAAATACGTTAGGCATAAGAACGGACGTTGGGCGGACATAAGTAAAATTTTTGTGTACGATAGGCACATAGCGATTAGCCAGCACTGCTAGCACCACGCTAATGTTGAACACAAAAAGCGAGATTTTTTCAACGCGTTGAACAAAGTACAACAGCGCGATCGCTCTAGGGTCAATGTACTTGGGCTAAGCGTCCGTATATCCGTATACGGGGTACTCGGTTCCAGGAGGTTTCAGACTTGTTTCAGATCTCAGGAGGTTCCAAAGAGGTTCCAAGGTGTCTCCGGGACGTTTCATAGGATCTTAGCGACATGTCAATGAGCTTCAGGGGGTTCAGAGGCGCACCGAAAGGGGGGAGGGTCTCAGGAGAATTAAAAGGGATTTCAGAGGGTTTCAGGAGGTCCCAGGATAGTTGCAAGTGGTTTCAGGATGTTTCAGGGATCTCAGTAGCGTTCCGTGAGATCTCAGAAGAAATGAAGCCCATTTTAGGGGGGTTTCAGGGGTCCTAATTACAGTTACAGGGGTTTCAGGAGTCTTAGTTATAGTTGCAGGGGCGTGTCTGGGGGTCTCAAGGTCGCTTTAGGGGGTAACATTGGTATCAAAGGGGATTGGGGGGTATCAGCTGAATTCAGACACATTTCAGGGGGTTCCTAGGAGTCTCAGTGGGTTTTAGAAGCGATGCAGTGGAATCATAGGGGCATTTCAGGGGTATAATGATATATATTGCCCTTTCCTGACATTTATCAGATTTGCTGGTATAAAACAAACTGGAAAAACTTATTGGAAAGTATATAATGCTGTCAATTGACAAATTGAGAGATGAAATTTGTGGAAAAAATCACGTTCTGGTGGGATTCGAACCCACGAGTCTGAATTCGCTAGACCAGCGCTTTAACCAACTAAGCCACAGAACAACCCAAGAAACATTTGATGACCAATTAGTCATGTAGAGGTTTTGAGAACCGTAATAAAACCTAATACCTTTCGTGTTAGTTTTATGATGGTTATAAGAACCCCTTCTGATCTATTTGACAAAAGAATGTTACTTGAGAAGTAACGATTGGCATCTAAGTCGAAAGAGAGATGGATTTGTGAAAAAGAAGTGTTCGTGGTGTGGCTTCGGAGTCAGCTTGTCTTTCAATCATTACTTGTTCCGTGGCTTAGTTGGTTGAAACGCCGGTCTAGAGTTCAAATCCCAGTACAAGGCGATTTTTTTTTTAAATTCATCAATTAATAACATTCTGTGCCTTTTATTTACAAGCATTTCAGGGTGTCTAAAAAGGATTCAGTAGCTGTAAGCGCCTTCAGAGGTCCTGAAACAGCCAGAGCTCTTAGAGCTCAGTAGATATAACGTCCTACCGAAATCCCATGGAATTTGCTATGTCAAAGAACCCCCGGAGAACTTCTTTCTAGTTCAGAGCAGATCAGACTATGATGTATGTATATCATAAAGTAAATAACGCCAATGAAAAGATTAAGAATATCAACGAATAATCCTGCATATCTGAAGGCCTGTATGCTAGAGAGTTCTTAGGTGACGAAGCATATCTGGCGAATCAAATTCCCCACAACTGTATAAACTCCGTGAATGCATACCATTGCTACAAAACCTTACTACTGGTTTTGGCTACTTCTTCGGATCTCAAGGGCCATACGTTTTTGAATGACCTATAATGTCCGCAGAACTCATCTCAAGCTTAACAGCTTTTCATCGTCGTGAGCATAAGCCATTTATCATGCAGTTTCCTGACTAAGTACGAAATTTGGCACACCCTACCACGCAGCTAAGCCAAAGCATCAACCATCTGAACGAACTATTAAACCCGTCGCAGAAAAAATCTCATTCTTCTTCTTCCTCTTCTTTTTTCTTACTGCTCTTTCCAGTGCATGTGCCCATGCAAATTGATCGATTTCGATTTCGATCTAGATTTCCTCTGAATTGTATGCAAATCAGGCCCACTCTGCTGGGAGCTCGGAATTTAAAACATATATGCATACAGTTATCGAGACGGAAAACACACACAACAGGATCAAGGCTGGGGGAGTATGAACGCGCGCTCAACAACCTGCCACACAACAAACATATCGACAACATTTCCACCAAAATGGAATCAACGGACAGCCCTACATCGTCACAATTCAGCTAAAACATCAGCCAAGATCAACAACCCGTGTGCGGGGGTTGATACGGGAACTGTCCGAAGGATCACGACCTTTAGGTTGAAATCAGTCGAGCCCCCTCTGATTGTGTGTGCAGTGGACGCGTGCGCCACCAACCAGCCCTGTGCATATGTAACGCGAAGCATGAAATGATATGTTTTAAGTTTGTTCTGAGCCTCATGCGTGTTATATATAAGGTAAATCGAATTTTGGTTACTTTTAAGCTTTTTTGTTTCGTTTTGGGCTGGTGGAGTCGATCTTGTCCGCTTGGTTCCATATTCATGTTTCATAGTGGCATTATCCTTTCACTCCAAGGTAATCAGATTCACTTTTCCAGCCCAATGTTCATTAGTAATGTCCCATCGAAAATGATGACCATCATCATCCAGTCAGTCAGAACCCATTACAAACGAACCACGTCAAAAACTAATGAAAACATTATGCGCACATTATGCTCCCGCAATGTTCCAAAGCCACTGAGCACGATTACATAAACGAACGAAAAGTTATCCACACAGAACGCACCACGCTATGGAAGATCGATCGGTCGGCGACGACGAATATGTCGATCAGCACTGATAAAATTTATTGCCGCAATACTTAGAGGGCATCATGCTGTAGGAATTGCGCACCACGCATAAGTTACGCCCAAATGTGGACATTTGATGGGTGCTCTCCTCTGTCGTCGTCGTCGCGACAATCTCGATAATCGATTGTCGGCCAGGAGCAATAAATCACCGTTTGCCTGAGCGGGTAAGGGTGGAAGATTGCGATGGGGAAACGCTGTTCGTTGTGGACTCTTGTGATCGCGAATACGGACACTAATTTAGAAATTGATTTCAAGATACGAAACGAGATAAGACAGGTTATCGGGATCTAGATCATGTTGGTGTTTCAATAGAGCCTCGCAAGAACTGTTTTTGCCCATTTTACACCCATCGAAAGGGTATAAATACCGCTTGGAAACCCCACTTTCGATCCAAGGTCCTGGAGGCCAAGTCTCATACAATTGTGAGCCTTTTAGCCATCCCATCATGCTGAGTCCTACGGCTTCTGTTACTTTCTCGCCGATTGCGACCAACATGTGTCATGCTGAGCCTTCTTATCCACATTACACTCATACATACTGGTAGTGTTGCAACGAAATTGTCCACGTTGGCGTCAGCGCTGACAATAGCTGTTCTCTTTTATTTTATTTTTTTCAAGAAAGCCATGGGGGATAATTTGTTCAACAGAAAACCGAACAGGGAGGTCCAGGAAGTGTGTAATTATGGAGCGTCTTCTACCATCAAATCCAGGGCTACTCCCTCCTCGACCCACCAAACAACAATACCAAAACCTTCGTCTCTCCAGAACCGCCAAGAGTTGGACGTCATTTTTCAATGTTTTCTTGAAGTGGCATCTTACCCCATAGCAGATATTCTTTTTGCACTACTTCCGTATTACGAATTAGTCTTTTAAATCGCTAAATTTCGAATGAAAATGCATTACTTTCGTGAACGTTTCTGCTGAAGTATCAAGTAAATATTGTTATTTTACTTTTACCACTTTGAATGCCTAACAAATGAGGCTATTTATGAGGCTATTACATGTTTCCCTCGACTTAGCGCCATCTGAGCTCCCCCCACACACCTAACCACCACTAACAGAAAGCGCAAACTTCAAGCTTCCTGTTAATGGTGGTGAGATGCGTGGGCGGAGCTCAGAAGGCCTCCAGTCGACGGAAACGTGTTTATTTACGCAATGTTGATGAGGCCTTTTCAATTGTTGGTCTTGATTTATCGTTGAAAAATGGCATCCTACCCCACTTTACACTACATTCCAACTTATCACGGTAGTTGATGGTATTTCGCGCCATGCTCCAAGCCGACTCCCTATGCCTCAGTATGGACGAGGTGACCTAGCCAGAAGCTTGCGCTTGCTGGCATATACCACAGAGCTATAGGACATCATCCACTGTCTCGGAGAACTACAGCTGTGGAGGCTCTTTTGCAGACATAATGATCGCGGCTACCGAAGGTAAGCTTATCGTCGATCATCACCCCAAATTGTTTGACGGAGCACATCGAAGTGATAGTTCAATCGCCTACACTGATCACCACTTGCCGCTCCTCTCCTCTCTCCTCTTCTTGGCATAACGTCCTCACTGGGACAAAGCCTGCTTCTCAGCTTAGTGTTCTATGAGCACTTCCACAGTTATTAACTGAGAGCTTCCTCTGCCAATGACCATTTTGCATGCGTATATCGTGTGGCAGGCACGAAGATACTCTATGCCCAAGGAAGTCAAGGAAATTTCCTTTACGAAAAGATCCTGGACCGACCGGGAATCGAACCCGTCACCCTCAGCATGGTCATGCTGAATACCCGTGCGTTTACCGCCTCGGCTATATGGGCCCTGCCGCTCCGACAGCCAATTTCAGTTTCCTGGAGCTCATCGTATCCTCTACAACTACTATCGAGTGGCCAGTAGTAAATTCCACTTCTTCGATTGATTCACTGCCTTCAGGCCTCCAGCGTGACGTTGCCAACGAAGCTGATTAGTATACTTCATGAGCCCGATAAGGGCCACTCTCTTCGGATATTCACCAACACTATCGAACAGACATAGTGGCCTAAAAGCTGATCGATCACCGGGTGGGAGGTTTACTTTGACTTCGGTAGTAGCACTCACTTTTGTCGTCTCCGGATGTCGGTGAAACTGCCCCGGGACGCTACATTTGGAATTACGTCCAATTCTGGAGCATTTGCGGTGGGCAAGTCTTTTCCTACCGCAATCAGTTCTTCGTTCGTTAACCTGATTTCTTCATCATGGACATCCTGGTCGACGTACGGTATGGACGACCAGATCGCCCCGGCTGATGCATCGGGAGAAGTGGTGATTCGATGATGGGTTTCATCTCCTCTGGAACCTGTCCGGTAATACCGCAGAACCGTTTATCTTCCACTTGGCGCCATCCCACGGATTCTCGTTGGCCTTCTTGTTTTTGCTGCTCTATTGAGGAACTTTTTTTCCTACCT
Source organism: Aedes albopictus (assembly GCF_035046485.1). Taxonomy (NCBI): domain Eukaryota; kingdom Metazoa; phylum Arthropoda; class Insecta; order Diptera; family Culicidae; genus Aedes; species Aedes albopictus. The sequence goes on along the minus strand of NC_085138.1, from coordinate 310,114,334 downwards.
TTCAGTGTTATTGCTGGGTCTCTGCATCCTATTTCTAGCCTGGAAGCATTGTGCACACAAACCAGCAATCGTTGGATTGCATAAGCAGACAGGGCGTCGGCAGTTTCTTGGATTTCCCAGCCTTGGCTTGGTTGCATCGCGATAGAGTCGCTATCAGCTATGGTCTGCGATAAGGTTCAATGAGTTGTTCTCCTGCTTGTCTTCCACCTCCGCTCGTTTTGTTGAATTCCACTTGACTTCACCTGCATCCTGCCAACATGGTACCGGATCGCTTGATGGTCACATTTCTCTCTTACTTTACAGTTCATAGCTCTCATCAGACCAGGGCTGCAGAAAATTACATCTATGATCGTATTTCGCTACCTCTTCAAGCGATACCAGCTTGCTGGTCGCTCCTCCATTTCCTCTGCAAGTCCGTCAGCATTTTGGTGACTGCCCTGATGATCGCATTCCACGTCTCCTCAGTGCTGCACATCATGTCGACGATGTTGTCCACGCTTGGTTATGGCATCGATCTTCTTACCGCCGAGAATATGGGACAGATGATTACTACGTGCTCCGGTGTCTCCTCCACGTTCTCGCACTCCGGGCAGAAGGGCGAAGTGGCATGGCCTAACCGATGTACCTGAAGCAGCTGTGATGATAAAACCTGGGTTAGATGGAAGTTCACTTCTCCATGCTTCCTGTTCACCAAGTCGACAAATTGGGGACGGTGGGTCCATCTCCCTTTCTCCGTGGAATCTCCAAGTAACGCACTTGTCACAGAAGAGTCACGGCAGCGCAGGTTTTTGTTGCGCAGAAGCCACTGTGACTAACTTCTAACAAATATATACTTACTTGCTAGAAGTAAGTCACAGTGACTTCTGCGCAACAAAAACCTGCGTCGCGGTGACTCTTCTGTGACAAATATGTTACTTGTGTCCCAATCCTGTTGCCGGGAGCCGGTTTCATCGACGGCCGGTCGACAACGGACCAGATCTTCACCGTACGGCAAATCCTCCAGAAATGCCGTGAATACCAGGTCGCAACGCACCACCTGTTCATCGACTTCAAAGTGGCATACGACAGTATCGACCGCACAGAGCTATGGAAAATTATGGACGAGAACAGCTTTCCCGGGGAAGTTAACCAGACTGATAAGAGCAACGATGGACGGTGTGCAGAACAGAGTAAGGATTTCGGGTGAACTATCCAGTTCATTCGAATCTCGCCAGGGACTACGACAAGGCGATGGACTTTCCTGCCTACTATTCAACATCGCCCTGGAAGGTGTTATGCGACGAGCCGGGCTCAATAACCGGGGTACGATCTTCACGAAATCCGGCCAATTTGTCCGTTTTGCGAATGACATGAATATTATTGCTAGAACATTTGGAACGGTGGCAGAACTGTACACCCGCCTGAAACGTGAAGCAGCAAAGGTCAGACTGGTGGTGAATGCGGTTAAGACAAAGTACATGCTGGTAGGTGGGACTGAGCGAAACAGGACAAGCCTTGGCAGCAATGTTACGATAGACGGGGATACTTTCGAGGTGGTAGAAGAATTCGTCTACCTCGGTTCCTTGCTAATGGCTGACAATAACGTGAGCCGTAAAATACGAAGGCGCATCATCAGTGGAAGTCGTGCCTACGATGGGCTCCAGATGAAACTGCGGTCAAAAAAGATTCACCCCCGCACCAAATGTACCATGTACAAGACGTTAATAAGACCGGTGGTTCTCTACGGACACGAGACATGGACGATGCTCGAGGAGGACCTGCAAGCACTCGGAGTTTTCGAGCGACGGGTGCTAAGGACGATCTTCGGAGGTGTGCAGGAGAACGGTGTGTGGCGGAGAAGGATGAACCACGAGCTCGCTACACTTTACGGCGAACCCAGCATCCAGAAGGTGGCCAAAGCCGGAAGGATACGATGGGCAGGGCATGTTGCAAGAATGCTGGACAACAACCCTGCAAAGTTGTTGTTTGCTAACCATCGGGTTGGTACAAGAAGGCGTGGAGCGCAGAGAGCACGATGGGCGGACCAGGTGGAGCGTGATCTGGCGAGTGTTTAGCGTGACCGACGTTGGAGAGCTGCAGCTGCAAATCGAGTATTAGGCGGCAAATTGTTGATTCAGTATTATCATGAATTTGATGTTAACTAAATAAATGAAAATGAATCCTGTTGCCACTTTGCCATTGAAGTCGTGCGCTCGCTCGGACCACCGGAGTTTGGCCTACAGTCGAGACTCTTACTAAACGAATTCCTATTAAACGGACTCCTATTTAACGAACTCCTACTAGACAGGGGTGTGCGTTACAGGAGACTAAGAGCTTATGGGATTTCGGCTTTTTGGGGGTGTGGCCTATTATCTCGGGTGTGTTAAGAGTTAGTGCAATACTTCCTTCGGCAAAGTTTTAGGGCTTGATAAGATCTACCATTTAGAATTTTGGTTCATTAGTTGGCAACTTGGCCGCTAGAGGGACCATCAACAATTTAATGCTAAATTGCACTACAGAAACCATATCAGGTTGTCAAGCAAACGTTACGATATGCGATAGCTCAAGACCCTGATAATTTGGAAGGATAGTGTCTTCGGGAAAGTTGTTGGGTACGCCAAAAACTTACTGACGATGAGTTGCGAAGTTCGAAATTCTTCCACTGGGCGGCGCTAATGAGCATGTAAATTTTCAATACCTCATTTCTCTGTATACCGATAACTTAGAAAGTTGGTGTCTTCGGCAAAGTTGATCAGTATGTCATAAACTTACATAAAAATAAACACTTGTTTCGCAATTCTGCCACTAGGCGGCGCTAGTGAACATGCAAATTTAGGTAAAATATCATAGCTTAGAATCCTGATAACTTAGAAAGTTGGTGTCTTCAGCAAAGTTGATTTCTAAGTTATCGGCACTACTTTTGCTGAGCCGGAAAACCCCAAAAAAGTCGAAAAATACGAAAAAAAACGGTGAACGCCGCCTAGAGGCAGAATTTTTAAACAAATGTTTATTTTTATGTAAGTTTTTGTCATACTGATCAACTTTGCCGAAGACACCAACTTTCTAAGTTATCAGGATTCTGAACTATGAGATTTCTAAAATTTGCATGTTCACTAGCGCCGCCTCGTGGCAGAATTGCGAAAAAAGTGTTTATTTTTAAGTAAGTTTATGTCATTCTGATCAACTTTTCCAAAGATACCAACTTTCTAAGTTATCGGAGGGAGCGACACTAGTTTTGCCAAGCCGAAAAACCCCAAAAAAGTCGAAAAAAGACGAAAAAAAACCGGTAAACGCCACCTAGTGGCAGAATTGCAAAACCAGTGTTTATTTTCATGTAAGTTTATGTCATACTGATCAACTTTGCCGAAGATACCTACTTTCTAAGTTATCGGGGGGAGTGACACTAGTTTTGCCAAGCCGAAAAACCCCAAAAAAAAGTTGAAAAAAGACGAAAAAACCGGTAAACGCCACCTAGTGGCAGAATTGCGGAACAAGTGTTTATTATTATGTAAGTTTATGTCATACTGATCAACTTTGCCAAAGACACCAACTTTCTAAGTTATCGGGATTCTTAGATATGAGGTTTTGAAAAATTACATGCTCACTAGCGCCGCCTAGTGACAGAATTGCGAAACAAGTGTTTATTTTTATGTAAGTTTATGTCATACTGATCAACTTTGCCGAAGACACCAACTTTCTAAGTTATCGGGATTCTGAGATACACTGTGGTGCATAATTGATCGGACAAACGCTGATTTTCATACAAAATAGCCAAGTTTGAGATGCTGTAACTATGGTTTGCTTTGATGGATTGAGCTCAATTTTTGACACGGAACTACAAATATGCTGAATTTTGTGTATACACAGTATAAAATGTTTTCGTTCACAGGTCTGGGCGTGGCAAGGCGTTGAAAAAATTGCAAAAGTGATCGGACAGCGGCACGCGTGTAAATCTAAGGGGTACCGCTGTCCGATCACTTTTGCAATATTTTCAACGCCTTGCCACGCCCAGACCTGTGAACGAAAACATTTTATACTTTGTATAGGGTATCGCGCCACTTGGGCGGTGGCTTCTATATCCGTCTGTTTACCACTATAACTCAGTCAATTTTGAACCAATTGACTTGAAATGTTGTACACGGGTAGATGCTATACCTATGTCACCACATTCCAAAAGTTGTGTCAATTGGTTCAAATTTGACTGAGTTATAGTGGAAAACAGACGAATATAGAAGCCACCGCCCAAGTGGCGCGATTCCCTACACAAAATTCAGCATATTTGTAGCTCCGTGTCAAAAATTGAGCTCAATCCAACTAAGCAAACCATAGTTACAGCATCTTAAACTTGGCCATTTTATATGAAAATCGGCGTTTGTCCGATCAATTATGCACCACAGTGTATGAGGTTTTGAAAATTTACTTGCTCACTAGCGCCGCCCAGTGGAGGAATTTCGAACTTCGCAACTCATCGTCAGTAAGTTATTGGCGTACCCAACAACTTTCCCGAAGACGCTATCCTTCCAAATTATCAGAGTCTTGAGCTGTCGCATATCGTAACGTTTGCTTGACAACCTGATATAGTTCCTGTAGTGCAATTTAGCCTCAAACTGTGGATGGTCCCTCTAGCGGCCAAGTTGCAAACTAATCATATGAACCAAAGTTCTACAAGGTAGATCTTATCAAGCCCTAAAACTTTGCCGAAGAAAGTATTGCACTAACTCTTAACACACCCGAGATAATAGGTCACACTCCCAAAAAGCCGAAATCCCATAAGCTCTTAGTCTCCTATTAAGCGGACTCCTATTGCGCCCCCCGACCAGTGATATTATACATAAGAGTCTCGACTGTATTTCTCGACGGTGCTTTAATAGCCTTCGTCGCCTTTTCACAAACGTAGTAGCACAGAGAACAGACATCCAAGTACAGTTCCGAATCTGTGTAAGGAATTTAACGGCCAATTGAAATCGGCAATACAAGTGGCAATAGCGTGGCGCTGCAGTCGCTCAATTTCCCATACTAATTTAATTCACCACTTGCAATGTTTCAATTCACCACTGACTGTGGCAATATGGTGTTTGGTGGCGTTAGTGTTGTCATCGTGTATTGGTTTGCAACCTTACTCAAGTAAAGATTCAAATCCTTACACAATTTTCCGAATGAAATTTGTTCTAGCCTGGATGTCTGTTCTCTGTGGTAGTAGGCTGTTAAAGTTAAGCCGATCGTCGATCAACACACCCAGATGCTTCAGTTCTCGCTTCGACGCCATTGCGTGTTCTCCGACGGAGATTTCCACTCGCTGTACTGCTTTGCAGTTGCTCGCCAATAGCACCTCCGTTTTGTGCTGGGCTATACAGTCAGGTATTTTTTACGCGATTTTCATTTATTTTTCATTTCGTCGAGAAATGATGAGACTTTTTTACGCGATTTTTTGAATTTTGAACTGAGTTTTTTCTACGCGGTACGTGCGATTCTGACGCCAACATTTCTACCTCCTTTGGTGTCTTTCCTGTTACTGATAGGACGATATCGTCCACGAAATCCTCAAGCAGGAGGTTTCTTGCCCTTTGGTAGTTTCTTCTGGCTCTTAGACAGGCAGCACGGAGGGTTCCGAATGTCTCGTTTCAAAAATGTGCCTTGGTTCCCGTTTTCGTGGCATTATAGTGTCGCATGCCCTTGTAATCATTCTTGTCAGCTCTACCGCATCCAGGTCTGAAGTGTCGCTATCCACATGAAGTGCCACGACGAAGAGGTCCTTGTCGAAGGCTTTCGTCTTCCACTTTGGCCACAAATACAGGCAAACATATACGTTCAACCGGACCTGTGAATAATTGACATCGGTTAGAACCTCTTCTCCCAATTCGCATTGCGTCTTCAGTTCACGACCAAGTTCCTCTACTATTGTGATTTCATCCAGGTATCGCTATTCGATCGTTGCTTTCTGGCGCAAGACCTTTACGTTCCCGCCATCCTCGACGAGGTCGCCCAATGACTTGGCGAACTGCTCTCGGTAGGCAGAACTTTCAACCGCCGGATCCTTCGTTTGCACGCCGAACACATAACTTTGATACATTCAGCAAATTGCGTGTCAGCCTAATAAGGGTCACCGGAGATTCGTGTTTTGATATTCCTAGGACCTTGAGACGCAGTTGCATGGTATGTCACGTTAAAGTATGTTATAAAGACCGGGGTGATTATGGCCTCGAAGCTCAATGATGTGATTTGTCTAGGAGCATCCGTAAGTTAAGCAGGATACGTGATAGTATATACGTCGAATTAAAAATTGTCATCCCTCTGTAATTCGCACACTCTAGAAGGTGCCCTTTCTTGTAGATTTGGTATACAACGCAATCCAACCTGCTGGTGGGCTCATCCTTCTATATCTTTATAACAAGCTGGTAGATTCATGGATGTAACTAGCAGCTCGCTTTCGTGCTTCAGAAGTTTAACCGAGATCTCGTCCTTCCCAGAATTCTTGCTGTTTTTCAGCTCATTAAACGCCTTCATAATCTCATTTAAAATTGGTGGTTCCACTGCTTAACTGTCAACAGTTATGCTCATCATGTGCTGGCTTCATTTCTACCGTTCAACGAATCTTCCGAGCATTCTTCCAGGTCATTGCACAAGCCGGTTACTAGCGCAGTCTTGTGCCGTGCACGATTGACAGTTGCATAAAACCTTCGCATACCGTTTTCATCCATGCATTCCTGCGTTTCAGCAATCAGAATGTCTTCGTGCTGCAGTTTATTGTTTGATTCTTTGGGGCTGTACATAAACCACGTGATCATTTATCTGGATATTCCGAACCCCTCCTGCGTGGTCTTTTATTTGTACAAAACAAATTGTATGGATCTTGGTCTTTCAACCACCCTTTCCTCACCCCTGACATGACCACGATATTTATGGATGGCCCCTTTTCTACTCTTGCCACCCTGCATCACTCCCTGTTGAACCGGGTAGCGGCCATTAACATTTAACTTCCGGGGGCATTCTTCTCATTCGTCACTCGTTGGCACTCCTCACCTAACCAACCATTGCGACTGCCTCCTTTGGTATAGCTGAAACAATACTGCATTTCATACTCAACCGCTGAATGCCAGAACAGAAGCTGTTTGAGCTGCACCTCCTTGGTGTACACTGTACAGACGCTTGAGTTACTAATGTTCGTCAGGTTCCTAACTGTTACAATTGTGATTTGTTGCAAAAACAAGACAATGAAGCTAGTTTAAAAAATTAATTGGGGTGCTGCAAGCATTTTGATATGTTCAGTCAAGGGATCCGCTGTTTGATTGTAGTGGTTGAATTACTTGAACTGAAATAAAAGCCTTTGCACGCGTTGATAAGAGATTGGAATATATCAGACGACTTTGCAACGAATACGATCAATGCAGTTCACAATCTCCTTGGGTATGAGAGCACATACAATCTTTCGAAAACATGGCCGTCGATAATTACTTGCCGAGGTTTTTTCCACCTTACCTTAATTTATTCAAAATGGCCTCAAGCTACGGTTGACTGACAACCTGTCGTTGTCGTCGTCATTGGCTTTGAATTGCAGTCGGTCACTGAAGCAAATCGATAACCGGGCGTGCCGTTCCCTCTCCGCAAACAAGCGATTCTCGCGTGCGCTGCATATCTACCAACAACCGTCCGTCTGATTGCCCACAATCCACAATCCACATTGATGCGTAATTACACCCATGTAGCAAAAATGTTTTCATTTCCCAACCCCACATCAGTCAAAGCCAGCGTGTGGTGCCGGCCGTGCTGCAATACGACTATGTAAAGTTTTCCTTCTGATGATAATTATCCCCCCGCCGCCGTCTAGCATTGATTGCTCGCTCGTATGCTCACTCTTAAAGCCAACCAACGCGGTGCGCTGGCGAGAAATCGATTCTAGACCTCTAGCAAGCACTACCTCTAGAACAGATTGTGGTCAATTTAGCGCAAGAAAAAAAAGAATCGCGCATTCAGCTGTACCCTCCTTTGACGAGAGCCCCACAAAAGTGTCGCCGTAATTTGAGCTACATTTCTGCATTTTAAATCAGATCCAATCCATCACACGCCAATGGCCAATGGCAGCGTGTAAAACTGTTGAAATCTTTCCACCGCGATTTACCCTTCCCAAGTTGTGGATGGAAAAGTTCGTTACCTCGATGACCGACGACTGGCTCCCGGCTCGGTACTGTTCCACCACCGCATCATGTAGGTACTGCACTGACTGACCACTGCACCACTGGTGATAGTTGATGTTGATTTGTTGATGGACAGGAATTTTTGTGCCTTCTCGGTCAAATGGGAGGAATTTGTGAGTGTCCAACGCGATTCGGATGGACTTAGCTTGGAGATGTGCGGAAGAGAAAATGTGGAAAGAATGGTAACAGCAACATTACGCGACAATGCTGATGCCGTGTGTGGTGTACATTACAAACTCGCGAATTGGCTGCCTGTTGGCTGTCGAAAGAGGTCGGGTATGCCTGGGACGACTCAAGGCAGATGCATCCCCCGCTTCACGGGCGTGACTGGGGAGGGGTTACATCAGAAATGTGTCCGCTCATGAAGATTTCAGATTCTCTAAATGTTCCAAATGAACTTATACTTGTTACCAGGTTCCGGAGTTATCATATTTAGGTCTTTATGCCGACGAGTCTACGGGTTTTCCCTGCCTTTGGCAATAGAATCTAGTTCTGCCTCTTCCAAACTTCTGGAAAAACTGCCTCGTCCAGGCATTTCTGCATAGCAGACCTGAACATCTCGGTAGCCTCTTTTAAGGCCAGGTTCGGAACTCCGTCTGGACCTGGGGCCTTTCCTACGCTAAGGGACTTTGCTATCTCTGCAAGATCTACATCGGTGACCCGTTTCTCATCGCCAACCTCAGTCCCCGTCTATCCTACAAAAGGAGGCCAAGGACTAAGATCATAACGCGGAAAAAGCTCCTTGATGATCTTCTCCAACATCTCTGGAGATTGCTCTGTAAGAGCCATTACACCTCTCGTCTTGGCCATCACGATTCTGTAGGCATCACCCCACGGATTCGCATAGGCACTCTGACAGAGACCCTCGAAGCAGCCCTTTTTGCTTGCCCTTATCTTGGTCTTCAGCGCGGCTTTTGCAGCGGCGAACACCACTCGCCGTTCGTTTCGCTCTTCTTCAGATCGTGCTCGCTGCATCCGCCACCTAGCTCGTAGGCGCTGGTCCGCAATCACTTGAGGCCATCAGTAAGCCGGTGGTCTACCATTTTTAGGGTGGACTGGCCTAGGCATGGTCGCATCTCACGCACGTGAGAGTACCGCTACCAGCTCGTCGCAGTAGATTTCGCTCACGGCGGAGCGCCTCCCTAAATTCCTCTTCGTCGAAGTATGATGTCTTCCACCTGCGAGGGCTTGGCCTTGGCCTAGCCGCCTCTTCTTTTACCCGCTACCTGCTGTTGTTGTAGTCGATACTGTAGCAAACCGCCAGGTGATCGCTGTGAGTGTAGCTGTCGTCCCGACATTAGACTGGCCGACATCTGCTGTGGCCATTGTCTCTAGCAGGATCTGATCCCGCTGCTTCGTTAAACGGCTTTCCCATTCTACGGCCCAGGCGTAGAAGTCACCCGCTATTAACACTGGCCTTCGCCCGGTCAGCACGGTCGTCATACAGTCCAGCATTTGCGTGAACTGCTCGATCGACGCCACGGAGGCGCATAACATCCACAGAAGAAGACCCCGTTTACTTTTGCGATCACGAAGCCCTCATAGGTAGTTGACACCAACTTCTGGACGGGGTATTTAGCCGTCGTCCATATCGCCGCCCATCTGGATCCATCCGAGACCTAGTTGCCGTTGCTAGTGGGTACTAGGTATGGGCGCTATGATGGCGATGTCCGTATTCCACTCAGAATCCACCTGACAAAGCAGTTACTCAGTCGCGTCACAGTGGTTCAGGTTCAGCTGCGTTACCTGCACTGTGACTTTTTCAATGCGGCTTTCTTGAAGGCCAGGCACCTTGAACCACCCGTAGGATGCCTGTTGATCACGGGTTTCTCGGTACAGTTCATACAAATGGGTGGACTCGTGCAGCGACTGTTTACGCCTGTCAGGGCCTTTTTGTTGGCCGATCTCCGAAATAAAGAAAGATTACACGATCGCAAAAGAAAAGACTACGCGCGATGTTACTTAGGACTATCGTATATTTGGTGTTTCGCTCGGAAGGTTTACTTATTGACTAAAGAGGTATAACATAAAAACAAATAACATACACTTCTGCAATGCTCATCGTTGCAGTGTTGCCAGTTTATAAGGGGCGCTCACTGTTCATCCAACACTCCTCCTCAGTGTAAACCCCGTCATAACTCTATATTGACTTCCATTGCTATCGTCTACAAATACAATCATTTTATTACACATTACCGTTCATTTTGTCGCTCCTCCTGCAACATTTCTCCCTAAACATGTTCCCTATCTCACACCACTTCTTTCTGGACAACTTTCTACAAATACATTTTAATTAACGACATACAATCCATTCTTCTTCCTTTTGCCTATTGCTATCACCTCTCCTTCTTTCACAATTAGGCACTTTCTGGATTCAAAACTCACACTAAAGCCTCTTTCCGCAATTTTACAAACAGATAACAAATTACCGGCTAATCCAGGAACAAAAAAAAAACATTTTCAACCGGAATGATTCGTTTGTCGATTTCACTACTAAATGTCAATTTTGCCGTACCCTTACGACTTTTCTTTTGCAGGCCACTAATCCATCCAGAAGCTCTACGTTTCCAGTCAAGTGCATCGAGCAACCGGAATCCAAACACCAATCTTCATCATTTGCATCCTTCGCTTCATGTTCTTTTCCTCCAGTAGCAGCAAAACAAATGTTTCTTCGTTCATCGTGGGTCGGTAGACGATTCTTCGTGTGCACTGTGGATACTTTCGCTTCTTCTTCATCGTCGTCATCACTCACATGCAATTTAGGGCAATCCCGCCAGAAATGGCCCAACCGCTGGCAACAATAGCACTTCTTCCTTCTCCTGTCACTGTTGTCGCCGCTTCCATTTTTCACACGAGATTCCCGGCCACGAGTAGAAACCTTCATCGCTTTGTCGGATTCCATACCTTCGTTCTTCCGCTTCCACTCGTCGAGCAGCTTACCCTTGACGTAGTCCTGTTTTAGCTCTTCCACTGGACGACTCTCCAAAGCAGTTATGACTGCATCATAGCTAGCCGGTAGGCTTGACAAAATGATGGCTACAATCCAGTGTTCCTGCAGTCCCTCACCAAGAGCAATTAAACGATGCACTAGCTCAGCAACTTCCATCAAATGATTCGCCATGTTACCGCCTTCCTCCAACTTTAGCGAACACAGTTTACGGAACACATAAATTTTGTTGGTCAAAGAGCCCCGCTCGTGGTAGCTCTTCAATGCCTCCCACATTTCATACGCGGTGGTTGCTCCCATAACATGGCACAACTGGTCGTTGTCCAACGCCAAACCGATAGTCGCTCTTGCCTTGCCGTCCTTCGCCAGCCATCCCACAGGAACGTCGGTCGGTTTTTGCTCCTTCACGATTTCTAATAAATCACTCTGCACCAGCAGCAGCTCCATACGAAACTTCCAACTCGCCCAGTTGAAATTGTTGAGCCGCTCGAACTGGATCTTCGCCTCCGCCATTCTGCCGCCGAACGATAATACACCACCAGCAAGCAACAGAAATATTCTCTAATTTCTTTTCGATTCGCTGCAATTTCTTCTCACTCGCGCCGCGCAACTGGACCCATTACCTGTTGGCCGACCTCCGAAATAAAGAAAGATTACACGATCGCAAAAGAAAAGACTACGCGCGATGTTACTTAGGACTATCGTATATTTGGTGTTTCGCTCGGAAGGTTTACTTATTGACTAAAGAGGTATAACATAAAAACAAATAACATACACTTCTGCAATGCTCATCGTGGCAGTGTTGCCAGTTTATAAGGGGCGCTCACTGTTCATCCAACACTTTTTACTCCCATGACTTGTGTCCTGGTTCCAGACACCTAAAGCAAAACTCCGGTGGCTCGTGGAACGTCAGGTGACATACACACCAGCCAACCTTTATCCTCCCTACTTTAACGAACTTTTTTACGTCTACCACAGGTAGCTGTACTAAGATTACCTGTGTCCCTGCCGGCCCCATCCGCAGTCGAACTGCTACGGTGGCCACCTGCATCTCGCACTGTTGCCGTGCGGTGACGAGCGCTTCGGTGACCTCGTCTAGGTTCTTCACCTTCAGAGTCGCCTCTGCTGTAAGAGCCCTAACCTCGACCCCTTCGTCAAGGACCTCTTCCACCAGACTTTTGTAGGCGGCGCCCTAGCGTTCCTTGTCGCGATTGAACTCTAGAATCATGTCACCAGTAACATTAGGTCGGCTCCAGAGGCATTAGAGTACGTCTTATACTGCACACGTCGGCTCCCAGATCCACGAGCTTGACGTCCCTTCGCATCGTCCTCAAGACGTTCGAGTGCTTAGACTGTTCGGTCTTGATGACGAGCGCGTTGCCTTTGACGCGCTTGACACCTGCTCTTCTACGCCTTTTTGGTTTGGCGTCCCTGATCTCCACGACTTGCGGTTTTTCTCTTCTTGCTCTTCCGCTCGACTTTCGTCCAGGGGGGGGTCCTCCCCTTGTTTTGCCCTACTCTGGGGTTGTTGTGGGCCATCCGCGACGGGCCAGCCTTTTCAGGCCCACCCTTCCCAGCTTTCCGGGGTGCCTGGCTGGGGTCCGAATTGTCGGCATTACTGCCGGGTCTGCATCCACCTAGCCTTGCGGGCACCGCCAGGCAGCTCTTCACCTGACGGCTGTCTCGGTGGCATCATCTTACGAATCAGAGACTGTACCGTAGATTGAAACTCTGAATGCTCGATTTGACGAATAGTGTTGAATGGTTTTAACTAGGTAGCTGGGAAGATTATACATATTGGTGTAGCTTCGACCATCATGCCAAACGTTGTCGAAAACTTTCTCGACGTCAAGAAGAGCCATGGTGGGTGTTTTGAAGATATACTTGTTCCACCTGAGGATGTCTCGAGTCAGCTGTTGGTGCTCTGTAGAGAAGTCTTGATAGAAGGCCATTGGGGCTCAGGTAGCTCAGATTGCCGAATGAGCTTATCTTTGACTGACTTCCAAGCGTAGAGGAAGTAGTTAAGCCTTGGTTGAATATTGGCGCGATCATCTTGTTGAACTAGTGACACAGATATTTGAGTTCCAAGTTCATGATGTTGTCGAAACCTGGAGCGTTCATGTTCTTGGATGCCTTCAGATAGGTCGACAGTTCCTCAGCAGTGATTTCCAACTCCTCTGAAAAAAATCTGATCAAGATTGTTTAGCTGTTCAGGGACAACAACTTCACGGGAACTGACAATGTCTTGTCCAAGATTGTGTGAGCTAAAAAAGTGACAGACAGTTATCCCAGACGCCTTCTCTGCATGAATTATCAAGCGATCTGTGTCGGTTTTATTTAATGAGGTTAGTGGTAGGATGGGCCATTTTTCAATATTTTGGTCAACTTTCAGAACGGCCGACCACAGTGTGGAGGAGAACGGATTTTTGCCTTTCTCGTACACTAAGTGTACTGGAAAGGCTATATGTTCACTCCAAAAATGACTTTTTGAAAGAAGGCCCGGAGGGTCGAGTCACATATACCAATCAACTCAGCTCGACGAATTGAGGTGATGCCTGTGTGTATGTATGTGTGTGTGTGTGTGTGTGTGTGTGTGTGTATGTATGTGTGTATGTGTGTATGTGTGTGTACAAAAAACTCACATCACTTTTTGGCAGTAAACCTCAACCGATTTTAATGACCGACGGTTCATTCGACGCGGAATCTAGTCCCATTGTTTCCTATTGAAAATGGTTCGGATCGCTCCAGCCGTTCCGGAGTTATGGCCATTTAGGTGTTCCGGACCGGTACCCCAGGAAGGGGCCAGATATGAAAATGCAACAACCCTATGCATGCGACACATAAAACCGCGGCATTTTCCATAATCTGATGAATGGTATGCAGGAAAATACTCTCAGAACATATCTGAACCGGTAGTGTTCCAGAACCGGTTCCGGGTGCCCCGCCGGAAGTGGCCAAATAAAAAAGTGAACCAAATCCATGCATGCGACACATCAAATAGCGGTTTTTTCGATAACCTTATTAACGGTATGCAGGAAAATAGTCTCAGACCATATCTGAACCGGTAGTATTCCAGAATCGGTTCCGGGTGTCCCGCCGGAAATGGCCAAATATTAAAGTGGAGCAAACCTATGCACGCGACACATCAAATCGCGGCTTTCTCGATAACCTGAAGAACGATCAGCAAGAAAATAGTCTCAGATCACATTAAATACTACCGGTAGTGTTCCAGAACCGGTTCCGGGTGTCCTGCTGGAATTGGTAAAATGTAAAAATGATCCAAACCCATGCATGTGACACATCATTTCGTGGCTTTCTAGGAAAACGGGTAAACAGTTAGAGGAAACTAGTTTCATGCCATATTTGGGTCAATTGGTACTGTCCTGGTTCCAGATGTCCCACCGTAAGTGGTAAAATGTAAAATTGAACCAAACTCATGCATTCGGTGCATCAAATCACGGCCTTTTCGATTACCTGATGAACGGTTAGTAAGAAAATAGGCGCAGACTACATAAGTTACTACCGGTAGTGTTTGTGGTTCTGGGTGTCCCGCCGGAAGTGGCCATTTGCAAAAGTTAATCAAACTAATGCATGCCACACGTCAAATCGCGGCTTTCTTGATAACCTGATTACCGGTTAGCAAGAAAATAGGCTAATACCACATTAGAGACTACCAGCAGTATTACAGAACCAACTTTGGGTGCTTTGCCGGAACTACGAAAGTGAGCAAAATCATAGCAAGCGATAGATATGTGTAATTGGGTTTTCAAATTAAGAAAAATGAATTGATTTTTTGATTTTATACAAAAGCGCACCTTTTTCTGAACTACCATGATTTTTTTCAGATTTTTAGAACTTCATTTTGGTACCTGAAATCGCTTTCGAAGAGATTTTTCGAAATCACCTTTTGACAGCTGGCCAACTGCTTGACAGCTCCGCCCAGTACAAAATGCGACGAGGGATGATTCGACAAATCGCTCCCATACAAACTTCAAACTGATTTTTAAATAGGTTCCCGGGCACTAAAATTCATGAAAATTAGGATTTCGGCTCAGTTTTGCATGCAAATTCTGAATATGGAATTATCTCAACACCACTAAAGAAGCCAATTGTTCTCTTCATCATGACAAAACTAAAATGATCTCAGAACTCATCAAATCACACCATTTCAGATTCCTACTCATCCTTACAGTCAACGTTGTATGGGAAAATTAAAATTTAATCGCAACAACCCTGAACAATTTTTTTTAATCCCTTTTTGCGTCTAAAGTTACTACACAAAATTCTGATGTGACTGGTTGCGCCCTCGCGCTCTGTAATGTGGTGGAAATTTTATTGGGATTTAGTTTGGGAAATTTCACTTGCTTGCATTTTTTTTGGTTCAATTTTACATGGATTTGATTACAAAGCGATAATAAAAAATAGCCTGAAGTGTACAGAAAAAACTTTGTCGACGACCCCAAAGTGATCTGTGATTGTGAAAAAGGTTATATCTTAGCTTGTAATCATCGTCTTCATATTGATTGACCTCCAATGACAGTGAAGGTGGTCAAGCAGTCAACTGAGAGCTCTGATATTTTTAAGCTCTGCCTATACGTTGAACATAACGTCGGAATATGCGTCATCAATAAGTTTTTCTATTCGATAATGGCTTTGATAAAATTCTTGCTTTTCTCAATAAAGTATTCTCAGGAATCAGGAACACTTCGGCTTACGTCGACACCATGAGTACATATTCGACGAGAAAGGCGCTATCACCACTAGGTGGATTAATCAGGGTTTTTTTTTTTTTGAAGAGTCATTATTTATAAGGTACACCATTCTGGCCTTAATAATTTTAGAAATTCGGTCAAAGAAATTCGGTTTGGTTTTAAGTGCAGACAGACCAGTAGTGCGTTGATACTGCCTGCGGAAGTTGTTGCGTAGACCACTCAGGTCTTTGATAGACTATCAATCGTTAGGGAGTTGCTCACCTGAGTTTCATATCGTAACGTATCGCTCCCGGGCCTCGAAGATCACCTCCTCGTTGCACTGGATCTGTTGGTCGATGTCCTCGATGGTTCCGACCTGGGTCTCGTAGTCGCCGTGCTCGTTCACTTGCTTCTGGAAGCTGTTGCGTCAGGTGACGCGCTGCTGATTTACCGTGCACCACCGGAAAGTAGTTCTAGATGAGTGCCTAGTGGGTCACCGGCTGGTTGGTGTTGTTTCCCATGTTCAAGAGGAACACACATCGATAATGGAGTGTTGTCCAGGCTTGCTCGACCAGGTAGAATAATAACAGCGACGTCGACCCCTTCCTCATACACAAAGTCGATAAATTCCGCAAGTATTTAAAGGCTTCAATATCTACGAGCGTAATCGATGGATTGTTGTTATATTACTTCTGTGGTGCAACACCCTACAAGTCTATGGAGTGTTGTTCTGCAAAGATCTAATTTCCAAAGATAATCTAGGTTATCCACTAACTTCCGTGAGTCAAGGCCTGAAGATCTACAAGCAAATTCAATGGATTGTTGTTACATTATTGATGCAGTGTAACGTTCTACAGGTCCATGGAGCACAGTCGTCTCCATAGGACATCCAAGAATCCATAGGCATAGAGCCTCCAAAAACTTCCGCGCGTTAAGGCTTGAAGATCTACAAACATAATAAATGGTTTCTTGCTATATTTCTGATATAAATGTACTCAATGGTTTGCTATTGCATTACTGATATGGTGCAACATCCTACACGTCCATTGAGCATTGTGCTGAGGAGAACTCGTTTTCAAAAATGCGCTATCTCTTTCGTGAGCTTCTGCGAGTTAAGACCTACAAGCGCAATCAATGGATTGTTCTTACATGACCGATACGGTGCAACATTCTACAGGTTCATGAAGCATCGTTCTGTAGAAAACTATTTTTTAAGAACTCCTACGAGTTTAGGCCTTAAGATATACAAACATAAACCATATACTGTTGTTACATTACTGATATATTGTAACATCCTATAGATTCATGAACCATTTTTCTATAAGGAACTAATTTCCAAAGATGTTTAGGTCCTCCAAGAACTCCAGCGAGCTAAGGTCTTAAGAACTATGAGCGTAATCAGTTGATTGTTATTGAATTACTGATATGTTGTAACATCCTACAGCCCAGTCAACCAGTGATCGTATAAGAGGTTTTAAAGGATGCTAAAGTGGAGGCGAAATGCGTACATTTTACATGCCCCTAAATGGAGGCATGTACGCATATGGCCTCCACTTTATCATCTTATGTAACATCTTATATGATTGTTGTCTGGGAGGTCCATGAACCATTTTTCTGTAAGGAACTAATTTTCAAAGCTGGTCCAGGTCCTTTCAAGAGTAAAGGCCCCAAGACCTACAAGCGTCATCAATGAATTGTTCTTACATTAGTTACGAATATCGACTGATTTGGGTGCTTGATTTCTTGGGGTTTCGGCTGCAGTCTGAAAAAAATTGCGTTGACTGATTTCAGATCATCGCCGACGTTTCGGTCCAGGTATGGGACCTTCCTCAGGGCTCGATACAACAATCAACCTGTCACAGAACTTTTTAGAAAGCAAAAAAATATCGGGTCGTAAAGGGTCACGCTGTCTGCTGCGCTTCTGGGCCATCCAGATTGATTGTTGTATCGAGCCCTGAGGAAGGTCCCATACCTGGACCGAAACGTCGGCGATGATCTGAAATCAGTCAACGCTATTGTTTTCAGACTGCAAGCCGAAAACCCAAGAAATCAAGTTTTTACATTACTGATATGGTGCATCACTCTACAGGTCCATAGAGCACTGAACTAAAGAGAACTAATCTCCAAAGATATTCTAGGTCCTCCAAGAGCCTCCGTGAGTAATGGTCTGTAGATCAACAAGTGTAATCAATGGCTTGTTGTCACATTGCTGATGCAGTGTAACGTCCTACAGATCCATGGAGTAGAGTTCTGTTGAAAAATAATTTCCAAAGTTGTCCCCCTATCAGTATCACACCGCTCATAATTTAACCTGATCGAAAAGCCAACCATAGAGGGATAACTCTGCCAATCCGTCGATCGCCCCCACAAACATAATTTGCAAAGATTCTCTAGATCTTGGAGGATCTTCCACGAGTAAAGGTGTCAAGATACATTAACATACATGCATATGTACATTTATTTGCTCAACATCCCATATAAGACAAGACAGAATCAACAATAGTACGCCACAATACTCGGTTTGTAGGTGCCGCTCTCCATCCTCAGTCGCGCCCAATGCTCGCGAGGTCACGCTTCACCTGGTGAGCTTATTGTGCTCTCTGCACTCCACGCCTTCTTGTGCAAAGCGGATCAGTAGCAAACACCAACTTCACAGGTTTGTTGGCCGGCATTCTCGCCACATACCCTGCCCATCGTAACCTTCCGGCTTTGGCCATCTTCTGGATGCTGGGTTCGCCGTAAAGTGCAGCGAGTTCGTGATTCATCCTTCTCCGCCACACACCGTTCTCCCGTACACCGCCAAAGATCGTCCTTAGCACGCGTCGTTTGAAAACTCCGAGTGCTTGCAGGTCCTCCTCGAGCATGGTCCATGTCTCGTGTCCGTAGAGGACCACCGGTCTTATTGGCGTTTTTATATGGTGCATTTGGGTCTCCAATCAACCTAGTGGTTAAGGCTATGGATTGCCAATCCAGAGGTTCGATTCCCGTTCCGGTCGGGGAAATTTTATCGACTTCCTGGGCATAGTGTATCATTGTCCTTGCCCCACAATATACAAATCAATACAAAGGCAGGCAAAGAAAGCCCTTCAATTAATAACTGTGGATGTGCGCAAAGAACACTAAGTTGAAAAGAGGCAGGCCAAGTTCCAGTGGGAACGTAGAGCCATAAAGAAGAAGAAGAAGATATGGTGCATTTGGAGTGTAGGTGAATCTTTTTAAACTGCAGCTTCTTCTGGAGCCAGTCGTAGGCCCGTAGTATACCCAAAAAATTTCTAAAATGGATGTGTAAACCCTCCCATAACTACGCCCCAAGCCTACCCATGGCTACTTACAACAAGTCTACGTGCAAGTATTGTTGCATTTGCGCATGTTCAACCTATGGAGCAAACTTTTTACATCATTTCCCATTGGCACTCTGGAGATGTTTCAGACCATTCGCAGCTCAAAGTTACCAGCAAAGTTTCACCACCATCGCATCAGCTCCTGCTGCACTCTCTGGTAACCCGGACCAAACTGGAGCAGCCAAACAGTCTCTCCTCGTGGCGGCGGCTGGCGCGTATCACGGGGGCAATCGTAAACGTGAACATTATTCCTCCTGGAAGGCAACAGCAGCAACAAGAAGCGAAAAACAAAAAGCACCTCGAATCGAAAGAAATTCTGAACTTGTTACAAATCAAACTGCCTTACTCTTGCTGCTGCTGCTGCTGGGCAGTACGGAACCAGGAGAAGAGAAAAACAAAACCAGTGCAAATAAACATATAAATAAGTAAAATATTTCACCGTTTTTCACTCCTCGGTCCCCGTATCGTCCAGAGCAACTCGGCGTGATACCATTTAGAGATCGCGAGAGATCGGGCACGGCTTTCCCCACCACCGCCCGCTCCGCCGCACAGTTTGTTAGCCAGGGGCCCATCATCATCCTCCAGACGAACTGGGGACATGCGGGACCAGATATAGGCAAAAACAGCCAACTACAAGACACATTGCTTCCCAGTTAGTGACCATCATCAGTCAGGTCCGGTCCCGTGGACGGGTATCTCTTACGCCAGAATCCGGAGCGAAACAGGAGGACGCGGACATTAGGGACCGATCCCGACTGATGCTCCAGCAAAGTGACAGGGAACATGCCCTGAATTGCTGATGATCGACGGGAATGAGCCCCGAAGGGCAGAAAAACGCGCCGATGAAAGTCCTCGATATATCGGGAACGACGACGACTACGACGACGACGGTTTGATGTGCGTAATGAGAAATGATGCGTTTTATGGGAAATGAAATCTCGATTATTTATTGGAATGTCAGATTTCGAGTTTGGGGAACTTTTTTCCTTGCTCTCGTGAAAAACAAGCAGGTTGGTGAACTCTCGGAGTTCTTCTGAATTTCTGCAGATCATAGCTGACCATCATTTGTGGTACGCCAACGCATCGGCATCCTTATCACAGGAGAGGTTGACATTCCGCAGCTCATTTGAAATCGGAAGAAGCATTCGAAATCAAGTCGATCAATGTGATCATTGCCCCAAGATGGCTAGCAGAGAAGGAAGTGGAGTATTTGATGAGATAACTTGAATTCCATGCAGTGTTTGGCTGTGTACTTCGAATCACTACCATATAATTAGATCCAAATGTAGAGGACAATTAAAAGAGATCTTCAAGCATAACCAATGAACATTCTTCAATTCGAACAAAGGAGCAAGCCAAAATTTAACATTGTCAGCGTAACGTTGGAATTCTTTTTCCAGGCAATACCTAAATTGTATTTGCATGCCTAAAATTGTGCCACGCTCGATTATTGCCATGTATTTTTTAACTTACTGTCTCTATCCTACACCAACAGACTTTATTAAGCTGCCACATCTCCTGACGATTGTAAAAAGAATCGGGCGTAACATAAATAATAATAGGACTTTTTGGGGGGAGGGGGGTCTGGCCAAAGTCTACGCTCCATACAAATTTCAAAATTTTTGTATGGACATAAGTCTACGAGGGGAAGGGGGGGCTGAGATGGCCAAATTTTGATCTACGTGGTTTATGAACAGCCCCAGACAGACAAATATCAAAAACAATATTTTATTTTATTAAAATACCTTCGTAGTTACCTACAACTTCACATTCTGGGACTAGTGGAATGGTGTAAGCTAAGATGTGAGAATGAAACATCTGTTGGATATTTCAACCAAAAGGTGGCATAGCCAACGCAATGGGGGCCATATAGCCGAGGCGGTAATCGCACGGATATGCAGCATGACGATGCTGAGGGTGACGGGTTCGATTCCCGGTCGGTCCAGGATCTTTTCGTAGAGGAAATTTCCTTGACCTACTTGGGCATAGAGTATCTTCGTGCCTGCCACACGATATACACATGCAAAATGGTCATTGGCAGAGGAAGCTCTCAGTTAAAAACTGTGGAAGTGCTCATAGAACACTAAGCTGAGCAGCAGGCTTTGTCCTAATGAGGACGTTACGCCAAGAAGAGAGAGAGAAAGAGAGTTGTTAAAACAACGCACCTTCCAGCTGGGGGATGAGAAAAAAATGGTTGGTTGCTGTTAGCAAATTTTTAACTTACACGACATCCGGATCTCCAGTTAGCCTAGTGGTTAAGGCTATGGATCGCCAATCCGGAGATGGCGGGTTCGATTCCCGTTCCGGTCGGGAAAATTTTCTCGACTCCCTGGGCATAGTGTATCATTGAACTTGCCTCATAATATGCAAATTTGTGCAATGGCAGGCAAAGAAAGCCCTTCAATTAATAATTGTGGAAATGCTCAAAGAACACTAAGTTGAAGCGCAGGCCATAAAGAAGAAGAAGAAGACGACATCCGAGACAACTGAGATTCAGTGGACAAAACACATAATTTAGGTTGGCACACAATAAATTATACAAATTGCTGTCTCAAGGAACATTATGATGATCAATTAGTCTTGTAGAAATTAAGTAAAGCGTCATAAAACCTTAAACTTTTCATTTTGGTTTTATGATAGTTCTGAAAACTTCTTCTAGTCTATTTGAAAGAAATTTATTTTGGGTGAACGCTTCTGCTACCTGAATAGTTTGTTTTAGTAAGATTCATTGTATTCTTGGTGGAGATTAGCCACTCTGCATTTTTTTAAGAACGTAATGAATTTGACTAGTCTTCGGTAAGACATGTAACCCTTAAGTAGGTCAAAATTAATAACAGTGTTATGGAGCTGATGATTCAAACTATTAACAACTGATTACGGCTCCATAGTTTTTACCTTTCTGCATGCAAAAATGCATGGTTACTACCAGAGCGTTCATGATTAACAAAAATTTTAATCATGATTAATCATTGATGATTAATATTCCAATTTCGGTGATTATTGCTTATGATTAATGATTTATTTGATTTTTGAGATGATTAATGATTTCACAAGTTTACAAAATAAAACGAAAGTCGTGAACTTCTGTCAACGACCAAAGTTTTTGAAGCACAATTTAGTGTTGATTTTGAAACTGACCTTCAAAAAAATTTAAGTAGAACAGTTTTTGAGTTTTAGCTCAATATCGAGTTTTGCAACTTTTCGAAATATGTAATTTACTAAAATCCAAATATATTGCGTTTTGTTCAAAAAATTTTAAATCTTTTTCCATAAATTAAAAGCTGAATACAATACCATTCAATCATCTGAATATAGGTTTTGCGTCAGATTGATGAAATTCAAGATATTGGCGAGTTTTAGGGACGATCTTCCTAAAATTTAGCAAAATTCCCAAAAATTTTTGTAGAAATGTATTTTTTTCAATAAGAAAAAAAAAACAACTTAAAAATTCTTTCTCGACGTTTATTTGACATATCATATGTAGGCGAGTTACAGTAAAAATTACAGCTCAATCGCAGCATTGATTACGGGGAATGAGATGTTTGAAGTGAGCGACTTTGCTTAAAAATAAAACAAAAATCGATTTCAAATCATCAACCTTGTATGGAAAGTCGAAAAAAATTCCGCTCTACTGTAATTTTTTTCTTTCGCGTTTTCGAGCTCAGGGCATGATTCTACACCAAAAATGATCATCGGCTTACCGAGTTCAAAAATGCTGTAAACTTACTTACTTACTTACCGGTCAGGCTAAGGCCGGGGTGGCCTCTGCTGTACATAGTAGCCGCCTCCATTCCACTCGGTCCATGGCTGTTTGTCTCCAGTTCCGCACTCTGCGTAGGGTCCGCAGATCGTCCTCCACTTGGTCGACCCACCTAGCTCGCTGCGCTCCACGTCTTCTTGTACCGGTCGGATGACTCTCGAGAACCATTTTAGTCGGGTTGCTATCCGACATCCTGATGACGTGACCCACCCACCGTAGCCTCCCGATTTTCGCGGTGTGGACGATGGTTGGTTCTCCCAGCAGCTGATGCAGCTCGTGGTTCATTCGCCTTCTCCAAGTCCCGTCTTCCATCTGCACTCCGCCGTAGATGGTACGCAACACCTTCCGTTCGAAAACTCCAAGGGCGCGTTGGTCCTCTGCACGTAGGGTCCATGTTTCGTGCCCATAGAGGACGACCGGTCTAATCAACGTTTTGTAGAAGGTTAACTTTGTGTTACGGCGAACTTTATTCGATCGTAGAGTTCTGCGGAGTCCAAAGTAGGCACGATTTCCTGCCACAATGCGCCTCTGAATTTCTCTGCTGGTGTCGTTGTCGTCGGTCACTAGTGAGCCCAAGTACACGAATTCTTCAACCGCCTCGATTTCATCACCGTCGATATGAATTCGTGGTGGCGGGCGCGGTGATTCCTCCCTGGAGCCCTTTGCCATCATGTACTTTGTCTTCGACACATTAATGACTAATCCGATTCGCCTGGCTTCACTCTTTAGTCGGATGTACGATTCCGCCATCGTCTCAAATTTACGAGCAATAATATCAATATCATCGGCGAAACCAAGCAGCTGAACGGACTTCGTGAAAATCGTCCCACTCGTGTTTATCCCCGCTCTTCTTATTACACCCTCCAAAGCAATGTTGAACAGCAAGCACGAAAGACCATCACCTTGCCGTAACCCTCTGCGAGATTCGAAGGGGCTCGAGAGTGTCCCTGATACTCGAACTACGCATATCACTCGATCCATCGTCACCTTGATCAACCGTGTTAGTTTATCCGGGAATCCGTATTCGTGCATAATCTGCCATAGCTGTTCTCGATCGATTGTATCATATGCCGATTTGAAATCGATGAACAAGTGATGTGTGGGCACGTTGTATTCGCTGCATTTCTGCAACACTTGGCGGATGGCGAACATCTGGTCCGTTGTAGCGCGTTCGCCCATAAATCCAGCCTGATATTGCCCCACGAACTCTCTTGCAATCGGTGATAGACGGCGGCATAAAATTTGAGAGAGTATCTGGTAGGCAGCGCTCAGTAGTGTGATCGCGCGGTAGTTCCCGCAATCCAACTTGTCGCCCTTTTTGTAGATGGGACACACGATACCTTCCACCCATTCCTCCGGTAATACTTCCTCCTCCCAAATCTTGGTAATGACCCAGTGTAGTGCTCTCACCAGTGCTTCTCCACCGTATTTTAGAAGCTCGCTTGGTAGTTGATCTGCTCCAGCGGCTTTGTTGTTTTTCAACCGGCCAACCTCCTCCTCAATATCTTGAAGGTCAGGGGCTGGAAGTCTTTCATCCTGTGCACATACTCCTAGATCTGTTACCACGCCACCTTCGGTACTTGCAACGTCGCCATTGAGGTGCTCATCGTAATGCTGCCGCCACCTCTCGACCACCTCACGCTCGCTCGTGAGAATATTCCCGTGATTATCTCGGCACATGTCGGCTTGTGGCACAAAGCCTCTGCGCGAGCGGTTCAGCTTCTCGTAGAACTTTCGTGTGTCCTTAGCGCGGTACAGCTCTTCTATCGCTTCGCGATCTCGTTCTTCCTGCTGGCGCTTCTTCATCCGGAAAACTGAGTTCTGCCTGTTCCGCGCCTGTTTGTAACGTGCCTCATTCGCTCTCGTACGGTGTTGCAGCATTCTCGCCCATGCTGCATTCTTCTCGTTTTTCAACTGTTCACATTCGCCGTCGTACCAGTCGTTTCTGTGATTCGGAGTCGCGAAGCCTAGTGCTGTAGCCGAGGTACTACCTATGGCGGATCGGATGTCCCTCCAGTCATCTTCAAGTGTAGCTGCTCCAAGCTGCTCTTCCGTTGGTAGGACCACAGCTAGCTGCTGCGCGTAGTCTTGAGCCACTTCTACGTTACGCAGCTGCTCGATGTTGAGCCGCGGCGTTCGACTTCGACGCCTGGTGATAACTGTCAAAAGTTTTGAGCGCATGCATACAGCGACTCAGTAGTGATCCGAATCTATATTCGCACTGCGGTATGTGGACATTGGTTATATCCGAGAAGAATTTACCGTCGATTAGAACGTGGTCGATTTGGTTTTCTGTTTGATGGTCGGGTGATCTCCAGGTGGCTTTGTGGATATCTTTGCGGGGGAAGAAGGTGCTTCGGACTACCATACCGCGGGAGGCTGCAAAGTTTACGCATCGCTGGCCGTTATCATTCGATATGGCGTGCAGGCTGTTTCGCCCGATTACCGGTCTGTACATTTCCTCCCTTCCTACCTGCGCGTTCATGTCGCCGACAACGATTTTCACGTCACGCGGCGAGCAACCATCGTATGTTTGCTCTAACTGCGCGTAGATCGCTTCTTTCTCGTCATCGAGTCTCCCTTCGTGTGGGCAGTGGACGTTTATGATGCTGTAGTTGAAGAAACGGCCCTTAACTCTCAACATGCACATCCTTGCGTTGATCGGCTGCCACCCGATCACACGTTGTCGCATCTTGCCCAACACTATAAATCCTGTTCCCAGTTCATTGGTGGTGCCACAGCTTTGGTAGAAGGTAGCCGCTCGATGCCCGCTTTTCCACACTTTCTGTCCAGTCCAACAAAGTTCCTGCAACGCCACGATGTCGAAGTTGCGGGGATGTAGTTCGTCGTAGATTATCCTGTCACATCCTGCGAAACCTAGTGACTTGCAATTCCATGTTCCAAGTTTCCAATCGTAGTCCTTATTTCATCGCGTGGGTCTTTGCCGATTGTATCGAGTCGTATTTTCTCCTATGTTATTCGCAATGGGGATTTTTACGGGTGGCTTATTGGGCCTACGCCAACACTGCTGTCTCGCCGGAGGGCCATCGTGTCAGTTCTGTTTAACGTCCCAACCAACACTGGGACGACCACGCAGATGGGGCTACCACCTTGGATCTAGCTGGGCGTGGTGCAGCGTTTCTTACTCAGCCGCTGGATGCCAGAACAGACGCTGTTTGAGCCGCACCTCCTTGGTGAACAGACACTCGGATCGTACCTTCTCAATCTAGCTGAAGTCAGAAGGACAACAGTGCCCAGGCTGCACTACCAGCTAAGCACACAACTCTTAGCTGGCGGTCTTTGTCATCGCTTGACCCGTGGAAGCATGAGGTAGGAACTTGTGAGGACCAGAGCTATATTGGACGCTCTTCTTATCGACTCACCGTTTTGCAGCCCAAAACTTGCCTCATAATATGCAAATTCATGCAATGGCAGGCAAAGAAAGCCCTTCAATTAATAATTGTGGAAATGCTCAAAGAACACTAAGTTGAAGCGCAGGCCATAAAGAAGAAGAAGAAGACGACATCCGAGACAACTGAGATTCAGTGGACAAAACACATAATTTAGGTTGGCACACAATAAATTACACAAATTGCTGTCTCAAGGAACATTATGATGATCAATTAGTCTTGTAGAAATTAAGTAAAGCGTCATAAAACCTTAAACTTTTTATTTTGGTTTTATGATAGCAAAAGCAAAGCAAAGCAAGCAAAAAAGCAAAGATAACCGTACACATCGTAGTTGTTACTCCGTGATTGACCAGAACAATCGAAGTTGCACAGAGAGCCAATGAATGTGAAAGCTTGGGACTAGCTAACCATTCTCAATGTGCACAATTCGAGAGCTCAGCTATTTAAAGTCAATAACGGCGCTGGCCACGTCCTTACGGTTATCAGGAAAGGGAAGGAATGTTAGTTCGACAACCGTTGCTACTAGAAACCGTGGAATCCACAGCATCCCCACAGTTGTCACGGGAAGGAATGGTGGTTAGTAGGGTAGGAGGGTAAGGTGTGGATCTAGGAGCCACCTCTGTTAGGTGATATGATCCACTAGTTATATGGAAATACACGTCGCGGTCTTCATCACGATTATGATTTATTTGATCACGATGACCACTGATCCCGGATTTCGTGCTCGCGTTTCCATCGCCCTACCGAGAAAACCGACTGACCAACGAATATTGTAGCGCGATTCTGATCCCAGATTTTTCACTCGCACTTCCATCGCCCTACCGTGGAAACCGACTGACCAACGAATCTTTTCATTTTGGTTTTATGATAGTTCTGAAAAGTTCTTTCAGTCTATTTGAAAGAAATTTATTTTGGGTGAACGCCTCTGCTACCTGAAAAGTTTGTTTTAGTAAGATTCATTGTATTCTTGGTGGAGATTAGCCACTCTGCATTGATTACGGCTCCATAGTTTTTTTTTCCTTTTTGCATGCAAAAATGCATGGTTACTACCAGAGCGTTCATGATTAACAAAAATTTTAATCATGATTAATCATTGATGATTAAAATTCCAATTTCGGTGATTATTGCTTATGATTAATGATTTATTTGATTTTTGAGATGATTAATGATTATGATTAATTATTAAAATTAATTTTAACTGTGATTATTGATTATGATTAATGATTAAAAGTGGCTCATTGATTAAAAATCATGATTAATCAAACACAGAAAACTGGAAATGATTAAAATATATTTGTTGTACCAAATATTTTTGAAGTTCAAAAAGTAAAAGGTAACTCTATCTGGGGGATTTTTAGGAAAATAATCATAAATTATATTATTTAGAACAGCATTTGAGCCAATTTTAATTGGCTTCTTTAGCGTTGTTGAAATAATTCCATATTCTGAATCTGCATGCAAAACTGAGCCGAAATCCAAATTTTCATGAATTTTGGTGCCCGGAAACCTATTTAAAAATCAGTTTGAAGTTTGTATGGGAACGATTTGTCAAATCACCCCTCGACGCATTTTGTACTGGGCGGAGCTGTCAAGCAGATGCCCAGCTGTCAAAAGGTGATTTCGAAACATCTCTTCGAAATTGATTTTAGGTACCAAAAAATGTTCTAAAAATCTAAAAAAAACATACTGGTTCAGAAAAAGTAGCTCTTTCGTATAAAATCAAAAAATCAATACATTTTTCTTAATTTAAAAACTTAATTGGATCATATATTTTATATGGTGAATCATTTATGGTGATGAAAGATTAATGATTGATTAATGTTTTTTTCTTATGATCATGATTACTGATTAATGATTAAATTGTGAAATCAGTGTGATTAAGATTAATGATTAATGATTAAATGAGATTGTTTGCGATTATGATTAATGATTTTTGATTATTCTTAATCATTAATCACGATTAAATTTATGACTAATCATTAACGCTCTGGTTACTACATTGGAACATTTCAATGTTTGAGGAACAGAGTGGTCCACTTTTTACCTTTGTCGTACACCAAAGTGTACCGAAAGGCTATGTGTTCATTAAAAAAACAATTTACTATTGAAGGCTCGTAGAGTCGAGCCACATCAACTCAATTCAACGAATAGAGATGCTGCATGTAAGTGTGTATGTATGTCTGTGCGCCAAAACAAGTTCACTCACTTCCCGGGTAGAGGTGAAGTACTGGCGATCAAAACTGGCGATATTGGTTTGATTGATATAAGAGATAAAAGATCTGAAAATAATGTCTGAAAAATGTTCCTGGAACATCTGAACAATATTAAAATATGATATTTCAATATCAATCGAATAGCTTGCTGCTATTGGTTAGATCTTACAAGATCTTAATATGATCTGACGATGATGTTCCAGGAGTAAATTTTAGATATTATTTTGAGATCTTTTATCTCTTATATCAATCAAACCAATATCACATTTTGATCTCAATTTCATAATATGCTATTATCTAGCTCTTTTTCTCTACCCGGGTTCCCATTGGCCGGAATTTTACCGCATTGTTTGCTATTAAAAATGGGAGGATCGGTCAAGGCGTTCTGGAGATATGGCCTTCTTAGTGATCCGGGCCAGCACCGGTGAATTGGTCAAATACAAAACCAAATTCTATCATGCGACACATTAAACTGCACCAAATTTTGTAAGTTTTAACATGATTACCGAAATATATATGGAAATTATCAAAGCTATGCTATACGTGTATATTAAGAGAAGATACCCGGTGTCCAAAAATAACGACCATAATATGCAAAATGGTGGCTCAAAATCCAAGATGGTGTCCCAAAATTCGAGATGACAACTGTTTTAACCCTATGGAGCCGGAGGGGTCATTATGACCCCAACACAGAAACGACTGTATATAGGGTAGGTAATCAAAAGATGAACCAAATTGCGGCTTTCCGAAGTAGCGTAAATTTTGAGTGATTTTTTCTCCCACATGGAAATAAATTATTACGGCAAAATCTTATGTACATGAAAGCCACGGGTATAAGCTTTCTGTTAGTGGTAAAAAGTTTGTATTTGCACCGAATTTCATTGAAAAATTCGATTATTCGTCAACAATGATTTCAATCTTAATTTGAACCATCGTAATCATAATTTGAACCAATTTTAATCTTAATTTGAACTACTGGCTCGAGCATGTCCCACAACAGCCAATTTTGTGCTGTGCAATAGAAAAACACATGGATTTGCCAATTTCCATAACTATTTTTCATTAGACAGTGGAATTTCAACTAAGAATGTTCTAAACAATTCAGGAACTTGGAAACTAAATTTGGAGTTTTTCATCCCCCAAGAGTAAACAAAACAACCACTAGCGCAGTCTGCCGACCAACACTGGAAGCTCGCCCCCGTTTACTAGTTCAAATTTAGATTACAAATGGTTCAACTTAAGATAACATTCTTCAAGTAAGAATTACTTAAATTTGATAATTTTATGTAAAATACTGCGGAATATTATTGGGTTGGTCGATTCTACGATAAAAAAGCTTTCATTTGACGTGTTCACATATTGCGTGTGATACAATGCATGAGCTGTACGAGTGCACCGAAAATGTGCTGAAATGGGTTGTTTAGATAAAATAGCAGTATTTTTATTTTTGTCAAGACTGGAAAGCTATCTCTTCGAGTATAGAGTCCATATTGCTGGACAGTGTGTATGATTCAGAACATCAGAATATCCCGCAGCTAGGTCATAGTCTCTGATAGTATTCTGTGAGCTCCAGTATGTATAATAGGTTTTAAAAATATCTCTATATAGCTAAAACAGAAATTTCAATTGCTATAGATGCTGGATTTTTAAGGCTCAAGCATCTATCATCATTTTTCAGAAAATGACATAAAAGAAATCTTTCAAAAGACTTACTGGACATGATAGATAACAAAAAGTAGCTTTGTATAACGAAAGAAATTACCGTTACACCCGTAGACACTAGGATTTAAACTCAAGAACAATTTGGATGACATAGGATATCCCGAATGATCTGATACTGTCTTTTGAACTTTCAGAAGACTTACTAGACATAAAAGATTACAA
Organism: Aedes albopictus; assembly: GCF_035046485.1. Taxonomy (NCBI): domain Eukaryota; kingdom Metazoa; phylum Arthropoda; class Insecta; order Diptera; family Culicidae; genus Aedes; species Aedes albopictus. The sequence continues at coordinate 310,083,917 of NC_085138.1, read as the reverse complement.
ATAGTAGCTTTTTATAATGAAAGAAGTTACCGATAGGTTTTAGGATCTAAACTCAAAAACAGTTTGGATAATCAAGGATATCCCGTATGATTTGATACTGTTTTTTGAACTTTCAGAAGACTTATTGGGCATGGTAGATTACAAATAGTAGCTTTGGATAACAAAAGAAGATACCGTTACACGCGTAGACTTTAAAATCTAAACTCAAGAACAGTTTGGATGACCTAGGCTGTTCCGACTGATCTGATACTGTCTATTGAACTTTCAGAAGACATGGATGGAATACAAATCGTTGCTTTGTGTAATGAAAGAATCAAGCAATACGGGTATGTTCGGCATAGAGAACCCGAGCAGAAAGGAATACCTTACAAATACCAAGCAAATAACAACGTGTGTTCTAATACCTAAAATTGTTATTATTCTATTATTCAACAAAATGTTGTGAGAAATCACAAACAATATGAGGTATTTGAGCAGAGTTTGGTAATAATGTGATATTTGTTGATTTAACAGCGAAATAACTGAATAACATGTTCTGCTATTACATCATGAAGTTATCGAACAATTCACGATATAATAACAAAAAAAAATGTTATTATTCTGTTATTTACTACCTTTTGGATAACAAATACAGCACTTAAAATTTTAGGTATGCATTCACTATTGAAATAACAATATTTGTTATTTTCAAGGTATTCTTCATACAAAATTAAGGTACACTGGAACCTCTTTTTATGCACATGGCTGGGACTGCATAAATTAAAAATGTGCATAAATTTAAAAAAGGCATAAAAAAAGGGAAATTTATGCATAAATTAAGTTTGGGCTTTAATTAGAAAATCTAGTTTGCGAGAACAGATCTTGCTCCTGGGCAGATGAGGTGGGGCTAAGGGGGTTTCCAGAATGTTCCCAGAGAGCCCAAAAAGGGGGTTCCAAGGGGCTTCAGGGGCGTTTTAAGGGGTTGTTTCGGTGGATTTGAGGAGCCTTACAAGGGTGTTCTGTCAAGATTTTTTGGTGTTTTTCATGGGATTACGGAGAATTCTGGGGTATTTCAATAGTATTAAGTGGGTTTCACGGGCGTTCCAAGGGGCTTTAGGGGCAATTCAAGGGATCTCAGGAGACTTTAAAGGGCGTTGCATGAGGTTTGAGGGGAGATTTAAGGGATTTCAGAGTCTGCTCTGAAACTTCCTGAAATGCCTCAAAAATCCCACCTAGGATAGAATAATAAAACTTAGCAATAAAGCTCTTTGTTCTGCAAATCTGAGATAAAATAGGCAAAAAACATCCATAAGACTAATCTGGCCCACTCTTCAGGAGATCTTCAAAGCTGTTTTTGAAGACTGCTTTGAAACTAGTTGTATTTATGTACTTGCACTAATGATTTATTATAAGAACTTTTGCACTAATGATTTATTATAAGAACTTCATGAAATTTTAACAAGAATAGTTTGAAGCATGTTGATCTTTTAGGTGTTTTTCTCAAAAGTGTCAACAGTGCATAATAAATTAAATCTTTTACCTAAGCATTATGCAGATGCAAACAAGTTTTGTTTCATGGATGAAATGTTAATTGAACTGCAAATTAATTTTCATCAAATTGAAATGGCTAAAGCATTAAAATTGCCTGACAAATCATTGATGACAGGGAATCAAAATTTTCCGTGCCATACCCACTTCTTCGTTGATATGCCACCCAAAACATACGAAAATAACAAAGCGCCCCAAAAATAATATCAATCATTAATATACGAAGACATAAATTTCCTATAAAAACAAAAGGCTATGCCACTTTTACAATTCTATCTAAACATGGCTGCCGTTCCAAGCGAACAAAACTCATGCAGCCGCCATCAATTGTTATTACCTTTAATCCAAACCCTCTCAAAACAATGATGGAACCAAGTCACCTTGCATGAAAGCTACAGCCTTTATTGAAGATTGTTTTAACTAGTTATGATCTTAAGGCAGATTTGTTCGTTTTAAATGAAACTTATTCGTTTTATTCAAGAGTAACAGCCTTTGACAATTGTTTGTTTAAGTTTTCGAAGCTAGAAAGTTTTCTCTGTACATTTCGCGGTGTTTCGCGTCAAGATGTGCAAATTATATTTTGTTTCCCTGTATTTTTGCAATTACTAATGAAGTGCAACTTACTAAAATTACACTATTTGGCATGAGCTTGAGCAGAGTCATAGCAAGTACTCATTTCAGTTTCGATTCGCATAGCTGTGGCCTGTGTGAGGAACTGATTGAAGGCAGGACGACAGCAGCCAGCTACTCGCATTTTTGATTTGCCGTAAAATCATTCTTTCGTTGACATGATTACTTTTTAGCACAAGAATGGCTAAATTATAATTATCAGTTATAATTATAATTATCAGTGAGCAAACATGTTTATGTGTTTATATTTGCATGAGAACGCGGTTTTTCAACCAATTTGTTACATTCATTATTTGGATTGAAAAATAGTTCGTTGTCTTATTATTATTTCGCATAGTTCTTGTTACAGAGTAATGGCTCTAGCTCAAGAATAGAAGGCTTCAAGAAGTTTCTAAAGTAGGATTAGTGAGATGTAATGCACTTGAATAAACGAAGCATAAACTTTTAATAAAATATGTTGATGTTATGTGTTGAAAATAACTTCAAATACGCCTTAAAACTTATTATAAGATTCAATGCTCCTGTAAATTCTGTTGTTTTATGCGCGAATTTCAAAATAAACTTGAAGACAACTTAAAAACCGCAAACGAACGTAGATTGTTTTCTCTTGATAAAAACAACTACAAATGTTCCATGAATTGGTCATGCTGTGATGAAGCTTTCATAAAAATAATCAAATCTAAAAGGAATTGAAATTGTTACTTGGGAACGCACCTGAGAGGCTTCGAAACCCCTGAGAACTTCCCCGTGACGCTACCGTAACGCTTCTGAATCCCCCGAAAATGCTCTGAAACGTCTTGAAATGCCTCCAAAATCCCTTTCAAATCCCTTCGGACCCCATGTTACGCACCTGAGAGGCTCCGAACCCCACGAAAACTCCTCGTAACGCTTAAGTAATACCTCTGCATCCCGCTGAAAATGCTCTGAAACGTCTTGAAAAGCCTCCCTTAAACCCCCTCGGACCCCATGTAACGCACCTGAGAGGCTCCGAACACCCCAAAAACTCCTCCGTAACGCTTCCGTAACGCCTCTGAATCACGCCGAAAATGGTCTGAAACATTTTAAAATGCCTCCAAAATCCCCCTTAAACCTCCTCGGACCCCATGCACCTGAGAGGCTCCGAACACCCCGAAAACTCTTCCGTAACGCTTCCGTAACGCTTCTGAATCACGCCGAAAGTGGTCTGAAACGTCTTGAAATGCCTCCAAAATCTCCCTTAAACCCCCTCGGACCCCATGTAACGCACCTGAGAGGCTCCGGACACCCCGAAAACTCCTCTGTAACGCTTTTGTAACGCCTCTTAATTCCGCAGAAAATGGTCTGAAACGTCTTAAAATGCCTCCAAAATCTCCCTTAAACCCCCTCGGACCCCATGTAACGCACCTGAGAGGCTCCGAACACCCCGAAAACTTCTCCGTAACGCTTCCGTAACGCCTCTGAATCACTCCGAAAATGATATGAAACATCTTGAAATGTCTAAAAAAAACCCTCCTAAACCAAAACCCCTAAAAACGCCTCCGTAACGGCTTTCAAACCAGCCCAAAATACTCTGAGTTTCCTGAAATGACTCTGAAATCCCCTTAAGACCCACTCGGACGGACCCCATGTAACGCACATGAGACCTTTGGAAACACCCAAAAACGAACCTGTAACCTTTCTTTGCTCTCATCTGTAAACATCCCCCGGTCGCCGTTGCAATAGTTCCTGTCATTATTAAATATTCTTATGCACAATATTGGTTCTGAGTAGCTTTCCCTCTTTTTATGCAGGGCATAAAAAAGGTGCATAAATTAAAAGTGCATAAAAAGAGGTTTTAGTGTATTTGTTTTTGTTATTTTGCCTCTTATGTCCACCTAATGAAAGGCATAATATATTATCGAGGTATGATTGTATTTAGCATTAATACCAAAATATGTTATTCAGTTGCTATTCTTTTCTGCTCGGGAAGATGTCCGGACACCAAAAAGGGGAATATACAAAATGTCGAACAAAAATTCAAAATTGCAGCTTGTTTTAAGGAGGTTAAGGAGGTTGATGAAGGAGGTTTAGGCTCTTAAGCCATGCAATATGGATATATTTGATATGGAGAAGACGTCCAAAGTCCAGAAATGGTAACCAGAATATTCAAGATGGCGACCCAAAATCCAAGATAGTGGCTCTAAATTCAAGGTGGCAGCTGTTTTAGTGAGTTTTAGATTGTACATGTATTGCATGGGTATATTTCGCATAGAGATGTTCGGAGTCCAAAAATGGCTACCAGAATATACAAAATGGCGGCCCAAAATCAAAGATGGCAGTTGTTTTAATGAGTTTTAGGCTCTTAGGCCATACAAAATGGGAATATTTGGTATGGTCTAGAGTTCAGAAATTCGAGATGGCGGTTCAAAACCAATGATCACGGCCCACAATTCAAAATGGCAGCTATTTTATGGAGTTTCGGTCTCAAAAATCAAGCAATGGTGTATTTGGTAAGGAGAAAATGTTCGAAGTCCAAAAATGGTGACCATAATACCCAAGATGACGTCCCAAAATTCAAGATGGCTGCTCAAAATTGTAGTTGTAATTGTAATGGGGAGCATTTGCCTCTAAACCATGTAATGGGAGGGACGAGCCAGGGATTATACCCAGGACCTTCTGCATACGGACCTGAAGCTGTAAGTACTAGACCACCAAGCCCGTCCCAGACAATTCCTATCATTCACATTTCTTTTAAACTGATCTCAAATACTTACCCATGTACCGATCTTGAAAAAAACCTTGCAACGATGTCAATGACATTTCCGAGACAGTGCAGTCAGTGCTAGCTTCCCACAGGGAATTTCCTCCCAGCGGGGCTCAGTACGTATGTGATGTTCGAGAAAAAAAAATCTCATAAAATCAAGTATGCCCTCATGTTTGCGCACTTCATCGCCCCATGCTGCGATGAATACGAAATGCGCGCTGTTCTTCAGCGGAAAAAGACCACCCATCACGACGCCAAACGAAATGTCACTTGCTGTGAATTTTTGGGTGGCAATGTAATTGAGATATTGTTTGGAATGTTGAGTCCCTGGTGGGGACTGATTTTTTCACTCTACTGGAACCTCTCAGGTGAAAGGCCCACTAGCATAAATCGAACGAACCCGGATTTTCTCGCGCAGTCGATCACACATTCCACCCCGTCATAAGGCTTATAAATTATGTGAAGATGCACCAGCGCGCATGTTGATGGACGGGTTCAAACCAGGGCAACACGATGTGGAAACGACCATGTGAAAAAACGCACATTTCTCCCGCTGTCGAACATTGATTTTGAATTCCTTCGCGCCGCACAGCACGCCGGAGAGCTGAGCTGAGGCCAAGGAGGCTCCCTGTTTGGGAGTGAGGTTCATGTGCCATTCCATGTGATGCCAACCAGTCTCGCGAGTCCGCGATTCTTGGTACTCATAATTAATAGATTAATTTTACACGAGAGGCCTAGAGAGAGCTTTCGTGGAGAAATTGTGGCAAGAGGTTGGGTCCGTGTGGAACCCAACTTGTTCACTATGGCTCTGAAATGTAAAAATACTGATTTATTTACGAAGTTTTACTGACGAGTTTTATGGGCAAATGGGTGCCATCTTTGATTTGAATGCAATTTTTGCTAAGTTCAGTTACTAGTCTTTTCCGACGGAGTTGATGGTTCAGTGGTTACCGCTTCTAATTCACATTACTAGAGCCTGGAACAGGTTGAAAATCAGTTTTTCTTATATAGTTATTAGTACGTCATCTATCTATCTATCTATCTATCTATCTATCTATCTATCTATCTATCTATCTATCTATCTATCTATCTATCTATCTATCTATCTATCTATCTATCTATCTATCTATCTATCTATCTATCTATCTATCTATCTATCTATCTATCTATCTATCTATCTATCTATCTATCTATCTATCTATCTATCTATCTATCTATCTATCTATCTATCTATCTATCTATCTATCTATCTATCTATCTATCTATCTATCTATCTATCTATCTATCTATCTATCTATCTATCTATCTATCTATCTATCTATCTATCTATCTATCTATCTATCTATCTATCTATCTATCTATCTATCTATCTATCTATCTATCTATCTATCTATCTATCTATCTATCTATCTATCTATCTATCTATCTATCTATCTATCTATCTATCTATCTATCTATCTATCTATCTATCTATCTATCTATCTATCTATCTATCTATCTATCTATCTATCTATCTATCTATCTATCTATCTATCTATCTATCTATCTATCTATCTATCTATCTATCTATCTATCTATCTATCTATCTATCTATCTATCTATCTATCTATCTATCTATCTATCTATCTATCTATCTATCTATCTAACGGCCTAACTCATCCAGAATTTTCCACTAGAAATAACTTTTTGGAAATCTCCAATACTTTTCTTAGGTTTCTACAGAAATGTTTGCAGAAATTTCCGGGAAAATTCCTATAAAAAACTTTCTTGAAGATTTCCTGCGGACTTTTGGTTCTGGAAATGCTGGAGAAATCTTTGGGAAATTTCTGAGGTTATTCCTGGAGAAGTTCATGCAAAATTTCGTGGAGAAATTCTGGAAATATCTGAAACAATTCCTACAGGTATTGCTGATATAAATCTTAGAGGGTTTTCTGAATAAATTCTTGGAGAAATTCCTGGAGGAACTCCTGGGACATGCATGGCGAAACTATATTGAGGAATTCCTAGGAAAACTTCTAGAGGAATTTCTGCGACAATTTCTGAAAGCATTTCGTTATAAATTCCTGATGGTACTTCTGGAGAATTCTGGGAATTCTTGAGAGCATTTTGAGATAAATAAAAGATAAGAATTGAGATAAATAAAATAAAAGAGTATTTCTGAAAAAGTTCGTGGAGGAAATTGTGTGGAAATTTCAGGGAAAATTTCTGAAAGAATTCCTGAGGAAATTTCCGAGAGGAATTCCCGAGGGGAAAACATGAGGATTACGGGAATCCTGGGGAAGTTTTAAAATGAAACTCTCGTGGTGAAGATTTTTTTGGGAAAATACCTATAGCATTTCCTGGAAAATATTCTGGTGGAATACCTGAGTCATTTTTTGAAATAATTTCTTTTGAAATTCTTATTGAAAATCTTGGAGGAATTACTGGGGAAATTAATGTACAATTCCGTTTTAAATTCCTAACAAAAAAATGGTGAAATTCCTGGAGGAATCTCAAAGATGTTTTTAAACAATTTCTAAGGAAATTCTTGGGAAAATCCCTGGGAAATTTCCTGGAAGAATTCCTAAGGAAATTTGTGAAGTAGTTCCTAGAGGAGCTCCTGAAGTAATTGCTGGAGGAATTCCTGAATGAATTCCTCGAGAAAATCCTGCAGGATTATTCTTATGGCAATTCGTGAAATAATTTCTAGGTAGGCACTTTTAATGAAAATTCCCGAGGGAATTTCAGTAGAATTCTTGTAGGAATTACTGGGAATATTTATGGAGAAATTTCTGGAGGAATTTCTTTAAGAATTCCAGGAAAATTTATGAAGAAATTTTTGAAATTCCTAAAAAAGTTCCAGAAGAAATTTCTTGAAAAATTTATGAAGAAAATCTTTCTAGAATAGAAAGAAGTTCCTAGGGAAGTTTCTAAAATGTATAGTAAAATTCCTGGAAAATATCCTAGAGCAATTTCTGGGAAATTCATGAAATATTTTCTGCAGAATTCCTGAAAAAAATTCTGGGAAAATTTACGAGAGAATGCTTTTTTAAATTCCTAATAGAAATCCTGGAGAAATTTCAAGAATGTTCACTGAAGGAAAAATTTCTGGAAAAATTCTTGGAGAAACTTCTAAAAGAAATCCTTGGAAATTCCCAGGTACATTTTCAAACATAAATCAAGGGGAAAATTCTGAAAGGATCTCTCTAGACATTCTTGGGAAAATTTATGGGGAAATTCCTAAACTGCTTTCGTTCTGAGATTTTCTGAGAAATCTAGAAAGAACTCTTGAAGGAATTTATAAAAAAAATATATCTTATAAAAAGCTGGAAAATTTCTTGGGAAACTTCCCGAAAGAATTCCTGGGGAATCTCAGAGAGAATTTCTTAATAAATTTCCAATGGAAATCCTGACGAAATTCCTGAAAGAATTTCTGGTGAATATTTGAAAGCATTTCTGGTTGAAATTCCTGAGGAAATTTTCGACAGAATTTTTGAATAAATTCCTGGAGAAGCACCTGAGCTTATGAAAGCATTCTTAGGCAAATTGTCAGAGGAATTCTTGAGTGAATTTCCTTAAAAAAATCCGAGAAAATCTCTAGAGACAATCTTTTGAAAATTCTTGGGGAAATTGCTAAAGAAGTACATAAGGAAATTCTGGAAGAATTCCTGGGAAATTCCTTAGGGCATTTTCCATTGAAAATCATTGGAAAATTTCTGAAGTAAGCTTTGGGGAATTTCCAACAGAATTCCTGGGTAATTTTTTGAAAGAAATCCTGAGGGAAGTCCTCGAAGAATCTGTGAAGAATTCTTGAAGGTGTTTCTGGGAATATTCCTAGAAGAATTCCAGGGAAATTTCTTGGAGGAATTTTGTAAAAACTCTTTGACAGATTTCATGCCCAAAATAAAAAAGGATTCCTTTTGAAATAAGTAATAAAAATCCTGCGGAAATTCTAATAAAAATTCTGGAAAAAGTTCTCTGAGAATAACGGAGAGAACTCTTGAAGAAAATGCTTGTAAAATTGGTTGTGGAATTCCTGGTGGAGTTTCTAGAGCACTTCCTGGGAAAATTTATAGAACATTTTTTGCGGAAATTCATGGTAAAATTTTTGGATCAATTTATGGGAAAATTCATTAAAGAACTTCTTCTAAAATTCCTAATGGAAATATTGGAGTAGTTCGTAAATAACTGAGGGTAAATTTCTGGAAGAATTCCTAGAAAATTCCCAGGTACATTTTCCAAAATAAATTCATGGAAATTTCTGAAAGGATCTCTCTAGACATTCTTAGGGAAATTTCTGGGAAAGTTCCAGAATTATTTTCTTAGAAAATTTCTAAAAGAATTCCTAGGGACATTTTCTAATAAAAATCCTTGGAAAATTCCTGAAAGAATCTTGGAGAAACTCCTAAAGAAATTTTTGAAAATAAAATCCTACAGAATTTCCTGGGAAATTTCTTGTTGTTATTCTTGGGTAGCTTCCCGAAAGAATTCTTGGGGAATCTCAGAAAAATCTTTGGAAATTCCCAATGTAAATCCTGACGAAATTCCACAAAGAATTTCTGCGGCATATTTGAAGGCATTTCAGGAAAACTTCTGTGGTAAAAAAACTTTGTAGATTATCAGAGGAGCTCATGAGTAAATTCACTCAAAAAAACCGAGAAAATTTCTTATGGAAATGCATTAGAAATTCCTGGGGTAATTTCTAAAAGGGTACATGGGAAAATTCTGGAAGAATTTCTGGGAAATTCCTTAGGGAATTTCCTATTGGAAATCATTGAGAAATTTCTGTAGGAAGCTTTAGGGATTTTCAGACAGAATTCCTGAGGAAATTTTTGGAAAAGTAACTGGGTTAATTTTTGAAAGGAATCATGGAAAAATCTGTGTAGAATTCTTAAAGTTATTTCATGGAAAATTCCTAGAAGAATTCCTGGAAAAAAAATCTTGAGAACTTCTTGAGGAAACCCTGGCCAAAATAGAAAGAATTCCTAGGATAACGGGTAAGGGAATTAAGGAGAAAATTTCTAGAATAAGGAAAATAAGGATATTTTTGAAAAAAAAAATTGGGGGTATTCCTAATAAAAAATCCTGGAGACATTTTCTAATGGATATTATGGTGAAATATCTGCAGGAATCTCTGAAATACTTCATGGCATTCTAAGGAAAATCCTGATTAAATTTCCTGCAGAGTTCTTATGGGCATTTTTGGAGGAGCTTCTGAGTAGAGCTCTTGAAGAGTTTCTGAAAAAATGGCTTGAAGAATCCTATAGGAAAATTCTTGAAATATCTGAACAAACCTTTGGAAATTACTCTTCAGAACTTTATTGATGGAATTCTTAAACAAATTTCTAGAGAATTTTTGAGTCAAAATCATAAGAAAATTCATGAGAAATCCTTAGATAATTCCCAGAAGAAATGCTTCGTAAATATCCTGGAGTAATCTTTGCACGAATGGGGTGAAATTTCTTGAGACTTCTTAATGAATTGCTTGATGGTGGAATAATTGGAAATTTCCCTGAAACATTCGAAGAACTTTCTGGTGGATGTATCTGAAATCCTTACTAATTTTTGGTCGCAGAAATTTGTGAAGGAATCAATTCTCAGAAGAACTCCAGGTGAAACTATTAGCTAACATCCTAGAGAAATCCTAGAAGAGCTCTGGAGAAACTTCGGAAAAAAGTCATGAGGTAGTTTTGAGAATATTTTGAAAACAGAGATATCCTATGAAAATTTCTTGTTCTTTTGCGCTATCTTAAATAGAAGAAATCCCAGGAGGAACCCAATAAGAAGTTTCAGTGCGAATCCATGAAAAAAATCTTGAAAGCATACAATGTGGAATCTGAGTAAAACTCAATTGAAAAATTTGGAGCATTGCCTGAAGAAACCCTGGAAGCAATTCATTGAATAATCCCAGAAGAAATTCCTAGATAAGTCCTGCAGGAGTCTCAGGGAAATTATCCTGAAAAAAAAATCTCAGGAGGAATTCTTGGAGGAATCTTAGAAATACTTGGAGGAATTCCAGCAGAAATTCCTGCAAAAACATACAAGTCCTAGATCCGAATTTACCTTCTTCAGGTTCAAAAATTGTTTTTTTTTGCCAAGGGCTCACACGTGTCGCAAAAATGTGAATGTTGGTTCATAGTGCGAACCTTCTCCTTGGCCTCCAAACCCCTCACAATGGACAATCTATTTATGACAGCATGAGCTTATCGATCGGTTCCACCTGGCTTTATCAGCACACACTGAGAATCGCGCATCTCCAAGGCGAGCATTCCTCAGCAGATAAGATATGACGACAAGGTAAGCTTCTGTCTATCAGTCCTCCCATATCGGAGTCAGCGGCCCTTGCTTGGCTGTCTCTCTATCATTGTGGTGTGCCTTATGACAAAACGACATTTTATCACCGACTCAACCGATAGCAATCGTGGCGGCCTCCACCACGTACTGATAATGATCCGATATGGTCAAAACGTGCTGGTTGGATCCCCAAAAAGGGGGTAACCGGACAGGTGCGGGATTCAGCATGGGTCGCAGTCGGACTGCGATAGACGAAATGTCTCTCTTGTCGATCGTTTTTCCTGTTTGTTTTTTCTTCTTCATTTCCACTCATCATCTCTGAGGCTATTGCGCCAAGGGACTAGGTGCTTTTGTGACAAACGTCAATTGATTTAACGTTAACGACAGGCTACATCGGGACGACAATGATGAGTGGAGAACGTAGGCGTGTTTAGGCTCTACACTGTAGGACCCATATAGCCCCACAGCTGTGAAAGCGTGGGTGTCCAACATAACCGTGCTGGGGGTGACAGGTTCGATTTCCGGTCGGTCCAGGAACTTTTTTGAAGCGAACGTACCTGCCACACGATATAAACATGAGAAAAGGTCATTGGCAGAGGAAGCTCTCAATCAATATCTGTAGAAGGGCTCATAGAACACTAAGTTCTCAATTCAGCAGTCCCAGTTGGGATGTTACGCCAAGAAGAAAAAGAAGAAGAATGTTCATCAAGTACAAGGATTTTGAGCTCAAATCTCAACTAAACTGTAGATTTTTTTATAATTTATCTGTCTGGATAAATTTGTACAAATTAATGGAGCCTTTTTACGTTGTTAAATTCCTGTTTGGACTGAAGATACATATGTACTAGTAATTCAATCATGAAGTAACATTTGCCAACATATTCGAAGCAAGACTATCCAACCCCTTCATACACCAATGTTCAGCATCTTGGGACAGCGCTAGACCTGCTGGCAATAGTTTGTCCAACTGCTGCCGATAATTTATTCGGTAGATGTAGTGGCATCAATCCGGCTAATGCTGCACCCTGTCTCGCCATTGACAAGAGGCTTTTGGCTGATGGGGATGTTGTGAAGTACACCCTTCCGATGAGACACGTTTGAAGAAGTGTCAGTACGAGTACAGCACTGTTTACACTGGAAGAAATATTCAAAAAGTGTTTCATTGCTTCTAACGTATTTTCCTGTTGTGATTTTCTTTGTAATTTATGTTATAACCAAAGTTATGCGAATGGCATGAGGCATTCATCATAATTATGAAAAATAAAAAAAAGACGAATCCCAAAGTGCCATACCGGCTATCGCTCACCACGTGTCTCCTTCACCCCATCTGATAGCAGCGGTTCAGCCTTGTTCGGCTCGAAGCTTTTTGTTCGCCATGCTCAATGAAACTCACTCGTTCGAAAAAGGATCCGTCGTTGCACAGCATCCAACCCAACGCATCGAACGAGAAAATGTCTGCATCTGTAATTTGTCTTTGTGAAAATTATGGAAAATCAAGTCTTCAAACCGCGTTCCTTGAGCCTTATCAGTGGGCAATGCTACCGCACTGCGCTTCCCCTCAAGTGCCCTCCCTTCCCCCTCGCCCCATACCATTCGATCTGACAATTTCCACCTGCCGACATCTCGAAACATGATGTTTTCCAATGCCATATGTGGGGGGAATCGTTTCGATGAAGAGAAAAAAAATATAAAACCGATCTGCTACCGTCATCCAAATTCGGATCACCTTCCCCGTAACATCAAAATAGAGATCGGACAAAGGGGTTTTGGGACAATTAAAACAATGATCTGCATCGCAACAGATTGAAATGAAAACTCAAGCTATCAAAACGGTTCAGCATTAAAATGTGTAATATCTGGGATGATTCGTCAATTATTGAAAACTACCCACCAGTTTCTTATAATTTTCTTATAAACCTAACCGAAGCCATTCTCGCCCAGTGAAAACGAATGATGTAGATGCGTTTACTTGTGTGCCATAATATTGCACCAATCAAGTTACAAAATGAAAAAAAATTGTGTGAAAATGTTGCACTGCTGACGATGACAAAAAAACTGCACAATCCTTGAGATTAATTTTAGGAAATTGCTGTTACGTAATAAGCCTTACTCGCAAACTGATCAAAAATATCAAAGTCAAACCGCCGTTACAAGAACTTGAAGGATATGTTCATTACACTTTAGCATTGTTTAAAAAATATGGCCATTGTTATTTCATTCAAAAATATTTTATCATACTTTCATCATTCATCCACAATAAGGTGGCCCACCCTTTAATGAAAAACAAAAATTTCAAAAAATGGCAAGTCTTACCTCCTAAATCAGTTGTTTTGGATTCCCAGAAGCTAAAAAATATTTTTTTAGATAAGGCTGGCATTATTAATTTAAATGATTTTCCAGTAATTCCATTTTAAACTCTTTCGGATATTGTTTTGAGAATTCTCTTGGCATCATTTTTAAGATTTTTTTTGGCATTTAAAAAAAATCCTTGTGTATTTCCTTTGTAATTTATTGCATTTATATTTATTCTTCCGGCTACTTCATCGGTAAATCTTTTAGAAATTTCATTGTCATTATACTTAGACTTTTTGAAAATTTCTTCAAATTTTTGTTTATTTTTTTCATAATTCAAATGAACTTTATACTGCTAGTGCCTCGGCAGTTTCTACAGCAATTTAGCAAAAAAATCTATCCGCCATCTATTTCGAAGTTTCCGAGGCAATTATATTGGGATTTCTTCGACAATTGTTTCGCAATACTCTTTGAAAATTCTTTCGGCAGTTCTTAGTGAACTACTTCAGTTATTTTTTTGAAGTTGCTCATACATTTCCATTTGAATTGTCAATTAAAATAATGAGGGAAATAAAAAAATATGAGAAAGAATTCATGAAGGATTTGCGATTTCCAAAAGAGTTTTTTTTTTTAACAATTAATTTATTAACAGGCCAACCCGCCCAAAGGCTTAACGAGGCCGATTATTCTTAGTTTTTACACGAGAAGCAACGGAATCACAGCTACTTTGTGATTCCAGAATAGCACAAATTTTCTTTTTTTCTCTACCACGCTTTGTTGACAGTCGTCGCTTGTTGGATCCATCATTGGCCTCGTATGGGGAAGAGCTGTCGTTCGCGTCTACGTCGTCGTCATCATCGTCGTCGTCGATCTCGATCGTGTTGTGTACAAGTTCTGCTTCCACCGCAGGCTCTGTAGGTACGGTGTTTGGTTGGTTGTTGTTTTCGACAAGTGCACATTGCGCTGGCTCGATGAACGAGACATTGGCACAATGGGATGATTGGGGTTCCGTGTGAAGCGGCGGGAAATCAGCCTCGCTGAACGTATTGTTGCTTGTGGTTTGCTCATCGTTTGCGGCGGCGGCTGCTGCTGCTGATGATGCTGTTGTTTGTTGGTTGTTGTCGGTGCCTTCAGGAATGGTTGCCTCTACGCATTTCTGCCTCGGGTGTGCGGGACGGGAGCATCGCCTACAGGTTCTGATTTGATTCGGATGCTCCACGAAACAGATCTCGTTGGCGATCGTTAGAAATGAGGGTATGGGATGTTTAATCCGCATCTGCAGTACTCGAACTCCGATCGGTAATCCCGAGAAATAGTGCCTCCAACGTTCGCTTTGAACTGAGAGCACATCGCCGAACCGCATCATAAAGTTTCCGACGGTCGTATGCGGTACGGAAGGGGGGAGATCATGTACACGGACACTCACTGCCTCACTGTCCACATACACGGGGATTTTAAAGGGCTTGCCCTTACAAACAAAAACGCGCTTGATATTATGAGCGCTTTCATAACGTTGCGCTGTACTCATATCCACCATTTCAACGAACACACATTTTCGGGTGTTGTGAAACTGGACACTTTTGACATCGACGAGATTCAATTTAATTTCGTGTTCCAGAAATTGTTGAACTTTTCCAACATCTGGACGCGACGGCAGAACACCAAAATCTATCACAAGAGTGTTTTTTCGAACACCACTCATTTTAAACCGATACGAAGCACGGGAGAAGTTATGAGTACGTCCGAACGATGCGAATAGCGGCTGTCAACTGTTCCAAAAGAGTAGCCGAAAAAGGAATTTGTAAATGGAACTGCCAAAGCAACTGTCACAGTAAAAAAAACGAACGAAAGAGTTCTGAATGAATTGTCGAATTTTTTTCAAAGAAATACCCAGAAAAGGCTGAAAGATATTTGCCTGGGACATTTTCTACGACATTTTCTACGATGAAATTCCTGAAGAAAGTTTTGAACCAAGTTTGAAGATTTTCCCAAGAAACTTTCTATTAGAAGGCCGGCTCCAGAGGCACATTATCCTCTATTTGGGTCAATTTTGTGCCATTTCTATGTCACTCATAGAAATTGTGGAAGGAATTTACAACAAAAAAAATGTGAATGTCTTTGGTAAAGACTTTTCAAAAAGATTACTGAAAGATACCTAAAATAAATTCCGACGGAATTCCGAAAGGCAATGGATGTTGAAACTCCCAAAAGATTTACAGAAAATATGCACATGGGGAATGCCAAATGAATTGCCGAGAAAACATTTCAAACGAAATGGTGAAGATACTCTCATAATCTCCAAATTGTTGAAAGTATAACCGAAGGTATTTTCAAACGGATTGCCGAAGGGAATGCTGCGTAAAACAAAAATATAAAAACAATTGCTGGAGCAATAAAAAAAAACCACTGAAGAAATTCCCTAAATTATTGGCAAAAACTTTTGTAACTTCTTCCAAAGGGATTGCTTATGAAATTCCTAAGATAATTCCAAATTTATTACTAAAACAATTCTCCAAACAGTTTCCAAATGAATTACTAACGAAATTTTTAAGGATGTGCTCAGAGATTCTTTGAAAAAAAAAACTTCACAAGAAATTTTCTGAAGGGTATCCTACTTAAGTCATTGTCACAAAAATTCCCGAGGGCGTTACTGAGAGAACTGCCATTGAAATTGCCAGAGGAATTTTCAAATAATTGAATAGAATAACTAAATGTTGTTTGCAGTACGAAATTTCACGAATCTTTCATTGTTTTTGAATTAATGATATAGTGCTACATATGATTGTCTCAGAAGTCAGAACTAGTTTTTATAAAAAAAATGCTGAGCATTATTTTGAATTCCTCATAGAATTCCTCCAGGAGCTCGTCTTGACCTTTCTCCAGGAATTCCAGCTGGGAATCTTCAAGCAATATCTCCTGCTGTTCATTCAGAAATTTTTGCTAGGAATCTTACCAACTAAAGTCTATCAACTGGTCGTAGTGACTTAGATACCCAACAAGGAATAAAAAAAAAACTAAGGTACCTCCAGGAATTCTTCATCTAGACATTCATCTAGAGGTTTCTCCTAGCATTCTTGCTGGGATTCTTCCGGGGTATCTTCTTGAGATTATTTGCCTTCGTGATTCTTCAAGAGATTTCGCCAAGGACTTTTCCAAAAATTCCTCTAAAGATTCAATCTAGGGATTCCTTTAAAAATTTCTCATGGAATACCTCCAGCACTGTTCTGTTTCTGTCATGGTAAAATCAGAGCTGGTTACTCAAAGTTTCCAAGTTTCAGCGCCCCCTATACTGGTATACCCTCAACGAAATGACTTCATTATTGCGCCTAATGAAGATTTTTTTTCCGGGATATCCCTTCAATGCACTATTACTTCACGGACTTTTTCTGTAACTATCGCGGAAAAGACATTCTCATTGGGATTCCTTTTATGAATTTTACAAGAATTCTTCTTAAAATTTCTAAAAAAATCTTTAGGATTGCCTCCAGGGACACCGCCAGAAATTTCTTCCGGGGTTTCTTGAGGATTTATCAAAAATGTTCTGACCTGTTTACAGAAAGAAGATTGTCGCAGGATTTCTTAGAATGATTTTAGCAAGAATTCCTCTAAAGACTCGTCTTGGTGTCTTTTTAAAACGCATCCCTGTCCACGGATTTCTTTGAGGATTTCTCCGGGGATTCCTTCAGATATTCTTTCATGAATTCCCACAGGAATGTTCCTTGGCACTTATTTAGGAGTTTCTCCAAAAATATCTCCAAAGATTAATCTTGAAACAGGTCTACGGGTTTTCTCAGAAATTTGTTCCAAAATACCTTCAGATTTATGTTCAATTTTTTTCAACGGACTTCTATGAAAATAAATTGTCTATTCCTGGGATTCTATTTTTTTATATTTCTGAAGCAATTCCTTCATTATCAGAATTTGCACTTGAGATTTTCTTTCTCAAAAGGTTTAACTAGGAATTTCGTCAGCGGTTTCTCCAGACGTTTCTTCAGAAGATGCAATTCTAGGAGATATTTTTAAAAAAGATTCAAAGATTCTTTCACAAATTCCTCAAAGGATTTTTTATTTTAAAATTCATATTTTTTTCAGAAACTTTTTCAGAAATTAGAATTTGAATTTCTCCAGATGTTCCTTTAGTTCTTACTACATTTATTCAGGGGTTTTCTTGGGCATTTATTTGTAAATTTCTCTAAAAAAAATCTCTTCTTCTGGAAGTTCCTTCAAGGGTTTATCTAATGTTTTCTTCAGGTATTCATTCATTGCATGGTTCATGATTCTTTTTTTATTTTATTTTCATAGATTCTCTCAACATATTCTGCAAAAATTACTCAAGAATTTATTCCTTGGCATTTTTCATGGAATTTTTCATTTTTTTTTCTGTCAATACCTGCAGAGAGATATTTCTGAGGGCGCTCATACTGGGAGTTGAAAAAATATTTTTGTTTGAACTTGAGAGCTGGTTACTCAGTGAGTAACTTGGAGTAACTACGATGTTACCACTACTCCAGAACCTCCTCTTGGTCTCTCTCCAGAAATTTCATAAGTGATGCAATTGCTTGCTTCCTTCAGGAATTCTTGCTGGGATTATTCCAGATTCATTCAGAAGTTTCTCCGGTGGCTCCTTACAAGAATTCCTTGATTTTATTTGAAGAATCCTCTATAAATCCTTCATTGGATTCCTCCATCAGTTCCTCGTGGCCTTTTCCCAGGAAAATCATCCAGCTGGGATTTCTCAAGCAATTCCAGTAATTCTCACTAGGAATCCTCAAGAAACACTAACCGTGGTACCTCCAGGAGTTCTTCTATGCATTCCTCTAGAGATTTCTCCTAGCATTCTTGCTAGGATTCTTCCGGTAAATCCTTTTGGGATTCTTACAGAAATTCTTTGACGATTCTTCTAGATATTTCTCCAGAGTCTCATCCACGAATTCCTCCAGAGATTTTATCCAAGTATTCCTCCATAGATTTCAAATGGAATTCTTCTGTGAACAGTTGATCTTCCTCCAGGAGTTCCTTAAGCAATTCCTGCTGTGTTTCTTAAAGCAATTCTTCCCAGGATTCCTCCAGGATTTTTTTCTGTCATACCCCCAGGAATGCTTCTGTGGTTTCCTCTAGGGATTTCTCCAGGGATTTTTTCCTGGGATTTCTACCTAGGATTTCTCCAGGGAATTCTTCCTGGGATTGTTCAAGACAATCATCCTGAAACTCTTCCAGAATATCATTCGGTGATTTGTTCAGAAATTCCTTTAGATATTTGATTCAGGGATTCCTCCAGGAGCTCGTTTTGACTTTTCTCCAAAATTTCCAGCTGGGAATACTCAAGCAATCCTTTCTGCGGAACTTCCAGCAATTTTTGCTATGAATCCTCCAGAAATTCTAACGGTGGTACCTCCAGGAATTCTTCTTTGCATTCCTCTAGAGCTTTCTCTTTGAATTCTGGCTGGGATTCTACCGGGAAATCTTCTTGGATTTTTCCAGAAAACCGTTTGGTGATTCTTCTAGAATCTAGAGATTCCTCCAAAGACTCATCCATGAATCTCCACGGAGATTTTATCCAGGGATTCTTTCAGAAATTTATCATGGGATTCCTCCAGGAAATCCTCTTGGCCTTCCTCCATTAATTGCAAAAGGGATTTCTCAAGCAATTCCAAGAATTTCTTCTGGCAATCTTGCAGAAGTTCTTATTTTTTTCAATTTATTTATATTTGTGAATTTAAACATAAGGGAAAAATTCGTGATGTTATACCTCCATGAATTCGTTTAGAGTTTATGGGACTTTTTGGCGCTATATCGGTCTGCGAATTCCTTTGAAAAACAACCAGAGTTTTCTCTACAGATGTCTTCAAGAGTTATTGATGGGATTTTTCAAAGCAATCTTCCTGAGATACTTCCAGAAGTTCCTCCGGTGACTCCTATAAGAAGTCCTGGCTTTGCTCCAAAAATCAACTCCAGCTGAGATATATCAAACAATTTCTCCTGCGATTCTTCCAGCAGTACTTGCTAGGAATCCTCCACTCTTCTATGGATTTCTTCTGGCATTCTTGATAGAATTCTTCCGTGCAATCTTCCTGCGATTCCTTCCAGGACTCCATCATGGACTCAACTAGAATACTGATTCGTCCGGGAATTTCTCTCGGTGTTCCTTCTTTCTTCCTTTTCCAGGTATTTCTTCAAGGATCTTTTTTTAGGATTCCTCCAGGAGTTCCTGATGAGGTTTCTCTAAATTTGTTTGTAGAGATTCTCCTATCAGTTCCTCCTCCGATTTCTCTTCAAATTCTAACTATGATTTGAAGGATCATTCAGGATTGCTGGGATCATACAAGGAAATCTTCTTAGTATCCTTCCAAAAGTCCTTCCGGTGGTTTCTCCATGAATACCCTCAAAGATTTTATCCAATGATTCCTCCAGGAATTCCAGATGGGATTCTTTGAGCAATTCCTGCTAGGACTTTTCCAAAAAATGTTGGCCTTCCAAGTTTTTTTTTTTGGTTTTCCCTTGTCATTCTGGCTGGGATTCTTTGGCTGGGAATGTTTCAGAAATTCTTTCAGTGATTCTTCCAGAGACTTCTCCAAAAACTCATTTAGGAATTCCTCCAGAGATATTTTCCAAAGATTTCTGCAAAAATGTCTCATTCACTCTGGAATTCCTCCAGAAACACGTCTTCACCTTCATACAGGAGTTTCATCTGAAAGAATCCCAACAGAAATGTCTCTAGGAATCCCGATATAATATCATAGTAAAAGTTTCTAGAGGTGTGCAAGGATGAATTGCCGAAGGAATTCTCATAGAAATTCCATCAGAGATACCTGGAGGAAATGAAATAAGTAAACAAATGCAGTAGAACAATAATTAATTTTATGGTTGAGTGAATTTGGCTACCGGTAGAGAATATCTTGTTTCCCTCCACATCCTCTCTTTCTCCTCGTTCCATGCCATCAAGCGCTTTCGTCACTGCTAGACTGACGGGCTGCAGCTCCTGCGCAATAGCAGGAGCAGCATGCTACCAGCAATGCAGCAATTCACCATTTTGGATCATTCCGTGGAGCAATCGTTCGTCCGAATGTCCACCCATCCACCACATCACCGCACTCTCCGCGTATCGAGAGGATCAACGAACGCAGCAGCAAGCAACGTTCGTCCGGCGCACGTCTTCTCGCTTTGCCAAAGTGTGATGCAAAGTAGGTGAGACCCCGATGATGACGATGCCTAAATGGAGCTGGTGGCCACTGCATACCGCGAGTGAAGCTGCACTGCGCTGCGATGTGGTTACATGGACGTTGCTGATAATGATGATAACGATTTGTGACACAAAGGAAGAAACTTCAGTCAGGGTTGGCAGATTTTATGCATTAGGACTGAACTGAACTGAGGACTGAAAATGCTGATTACTTCTGAAAGCATTGGAAAACGTTGAAATTGTACTAATAGTTCCTTAATAGATGTATGTCCAGAGATAAGACTAGAAAAATCATCATACATGCTTTGGTGACTAAGAATTCAAATAGTTTATTATCTCCAATGTAACTCTCAAACAATTTCATAGTAGACGCGGTGTAATAGTTGAAGCACGTGACTTTCACGCCGAGGGACTAGGACTGTATTCCGCATCCAGAAAATTCACAAAATCTAAGTTCTTCCTTCGAAAGCAAGATCTTCTTGTTGAGAAGTGCTAATGTATTCCTTTTTTTGTTTTTATTTATTTATTTGAATTGAATTAGGTGTAATTTTCTATATACATAGTTTTATAAAATAATTCCTTTCAACATCTAGCATCCCTGCCACATAATGCAATCAATTCTGTAGTTCGTAAGAAAAGCTCATCTCATAATGCTTCATTTCTCGTCATAACTTTTCGCCTCATTAATAAATGCATCCGCTGGACACCGACAGTTCCAAGATTGACCAATCAGATCCTGGACCATATTTAGAACATCGAGCTGCAAAAAAAACTATCTACACCTTATCATCGATCAGCTCGGATCCTATCGGTTACCCAGGCTTTCCAAATCGGGGTTGAATATTTCATTAATGAAATACCTGACCATTGTTGGGTCGGTCGTTGCAACTCCTTACCGCTTCCGAGCATCGCATTATGTGCAGTGATATACTTTTTATGCTGCTACTCTGCTTACATACCGACCACTTTTTTACGATTCTACCGCACTTATGGTCTTATGGTCTCGTACCAACATATTGGCTTGTGAAGGATCGTCACTCAATGAAACGGTCACCATTATGGCTCAAACACGCGTGTATGACGGCTCTTATCTCCGCAATTGGATAAAAGCAATTTATCCACCTTTGGCACACGCTAATCCCCAACCCGTCGATGTATGGCTTTTTCATGCACCCATAAAACATTGCGCAATTCCGTTGCACCCGCGTGACAAATTGATTTAGCACTAATCCGTCTTCTTTCTCCTCTGTCCATTACAGGATGATCGTTCACCGATGTCGTCCGGCAGCGATACCGAGGACTACTCGCCTCCCGATTCGCCACCTGGACCTAGCTGTAGTAATAGTAAAATACCTAATGAAACAATCATTAATAGTAATAATCACAGTGTTAGTATAGCGCCACAAACGTCGTCTTCTAGTACGTCAACTTCAACACCATCTGCGTCGGTAGCAACAACGGCGGCTCAAGCGGCTCAGGCCGCCCAAGCAGCGGCCAACAGCAGCAAACTGTCCATCCTCGAGCAGCAATACAAACAACAGCAGCAGGCTCTCCAACAACACCAGCAACAACAACAGCAGCAGCAACAGCAACAACAACAACAATCCCAAGTGACAAGCAATGTAATCTATCCAGCAACGGCATTGGCAAATCTACCTCAGGACGTTCTGGTTAGGCTGCTGCAAACGGGACAAATACAGCTGCATAACGAGGGTGAGTAAAATGTTATCAAGCTCATTGGTCTAGTCCAGGGCTGCCCAACGTACGCACTATGGGGCGGCTCCATACAAAGTGGTGGCCAAAAATATTTTTTTGGGTTTTCCGCATTTTTTGGAAATATTCTAGTAAGATTAGCATAACATTAGTCAAATTTATGTATTTTCATCACATCTGGAAGCTGTAACTAGTATTTAACCCAGTTAGGAACTACTTATTCCTGAACAATTACCTTAAACGTTTCTTTTTAATTTTTGAGACAGTTCAAATGCAAATCAAAACTAGAATAAGATTGCCATGCATAAGATAAAACAGGAGAGGTGGAGGTAGAAGCACCACACCCCTCCCCCCCCCCCCTACGATGCAAATCTGACCCCCTCCCATTTTATATAAGAGTATTGTTTTATCGATCATGTATTTTGGTAAAGAATTGTTTATCTGCCAAGAGCCTCCCCCCCAACTTATCTGCCACCACATCGCACCCCCCCCCCCCCCCCCCTACTGTAATATTTGTTCAAACTCGTCGAAAGGATACTTTTTTAATATGCTTCTATTATTTTACTGAACACATATCAACATCAATAACTAAGTTGGTGATTTGTTTCCATTTTTTATACTGCAGGAATGAATATGCTGCTGCTAAATAGAACATCATTTTCATTGATAAACTTCCATCACAAATTTTATTAATTAAGTTTCAAGAGACAGAGCTTAATCAAATTCACAAACAATATCTACTTATTTTTCTGTTCAGGTGATATCATTCCACATATTTTTTTGGGAATAGTAAACATTTTAGATTCACTTTCACGATTTTTGAGAACATGGCCAATCAAAATCACCATATTTGAATCGTTATGTCTATTTCATTATTTCTATAGTGTCCACATTACCGCCAAACATAACATCGTTTCCAAGTTCCGAATAAGTGTCGCGCCAATCGTTATTTTGTTTTTCAAAGCTTTTTTTTTCGTGAGCCTTTTGCTATGCATTGTAAAAATATTTTGAAATACAGTAGACGTTCGATAACTGCAACATGTTTGCGTTTCACTGAACGAATGAAATTCGATAACTGCAAAAACTGGCAGATGTCATAGAACTGTAAGTTGCTGCAGAATGCAGTCAATATGCATTTGAAAAACATTACATTGCAGCAAAAGTGCATGAGAAAAACATCGCATCGCTGTTGACATTTCATTATGACGGATAGCGGTGCGATAACTGCAAAATTGTTGCGCTTAGCGGACTTGCAGTTAAAGCTTTTGCACAGAGCGAACGTCTACTGTAGTCGTTCTTCTTTAGCAAGATCAAAATTATATTTTGCCTTGATATAGTCAATTACTTTTGTTGCATTGACTATTTGAGATTTTTTTAGATTTAAAGTAACACCACAGATAAACAGACGTCTTACTCTACGCAGTTCTCATCGTTTCCTTTTTTAACGCAATTAACATTGGACGATTATATTTTCGTGATGATGATCTTTATCGCATTTGGTCCCAAGTGATATGTCTGTTTGTCTGTGGTAACACGATGCTCCTATGTTCCATATTACCACAAACAATTATTTTCAGATTTGTTTGCGTTGAATTAACTACTGTGCTATATTCACGTGCTAGCGTTGAGGTTGAAAACGAACTTATAAATTGAAAATATTATCCTAATCTTTTAAGTACAAGTAGGTAGTTTTTAGTAAAATTAATATATAAGATGTGGCGTTTCTTTCCCTGTTGCTAAATATGTATTGAAAATATAAACAAAATTTTCGTGAACAAAAGAAGTATTTCAGTCCAGATGGGTCGATACAGTTTATGTATGGAACGATAATTTTCGATCAGTTTTTACCCATTTTTAACATAAAAGTAATTAAGTGTGTAACATTTTTAAGACTTAATTTTACAACTAACAAACAGTACCACCTTTGAAGCACTGATTTGTACGATTTTTTGTATGTGCTCGCATAATCAATAATCATAGTTAACAAAAAAATAATTAAAAAAATCAATTTTTCGGGCTTGGGCCAAAATGACGCTCATCCGCAGCTATCCGCAGCTGGATTCACGTTCCGCAGACACTATAGACCTCAAACTAAACTGTGGAGGCGGTCTCTTGAGACTGCTCGACCCTGCTTGTTAGATATAGACCAACTTAGGCAAAAAATGTAGTTTTTGTCAATAATTTCTCATTTTTAACCAATTTCAATTAACCGTGTAACCCCAACAACACACCCATTTTAAAGTTCAGACAATAACATTTCCATCGGTGGATTCAAATCCAAAATTGAACCGTTTTTTCACTGAGAAAACTGCATTTGTTTAAAATGCATTTTTTCTACAATTTTCACTATTTTTCTAAGTCTGATATCTGTGGCGCAATGAGTTTCCATCACAGAGGGCTGAAATTTTGGGAATCTAGGTTTGAACTATCTGGCTCTCAAATGGTATATAAGACACGTCATTCAAAGCAAGTCAATTTTTCGATTTTTGGCCACCACTTTCCCCATAGTGGTACGGCCCGCGGGCCGCATCCGGCCCGCGAAGACATTTCATGCGGCCCGCGGCACGAATGAAGAAAAGTTATGACTTTTGGCCGGTGGAGCAATTATTTTGAATGTTTCCCTTTTTCCAATGAATTATATTTTCAAAACAAGTTTGACATATATTTTTAGGTAAATTTTCAAAGATTTTCAATCAGTTATATTGAGTTCTGTAAGAATTTCGGCCAAGGGAGGCCTCAAATTTTCACAATGAACTTTGAAATGTTTGCAAATTTTTCAGAATTCTGGCTGACATTGCACATTGCAATTTAACCTTTCAGTACTCGCGCCAATTTTTGTAACGCGAGCAGTCGCGCGTTGTACTTTGTACAACACCCATACATTCTGAAATATCTAAGGATCCTGATTGTTTAGAAAAGGACTGTCTTTGGCAAAGTTGTTGTAAATTTCATGGGCTACTTGATGCTGACAAAGTTGATTCGTAATACGTCGACTAGGCGGCGCTAGTGAGCAATATCATGTTATATGTTATATCTCAGGATCCTGATGTCTTAGAAAGATGGTGTCTTCGGCAAAGTTGTTTGGTAAGTCAACGGCTTACAGATTATTGGCCGTTTAATTGGAAATTCCACCACTAAGTGGCGCTAGTGAGCAAATAAACTTTATATCCTATGTATCTCGGGAACCTGATAACTTAGAAAGATGGTGTCTTCGACAAAGTTGTTTGGTAGGTCAAGTACTTACGGATGATTCGCAGTTTAATTTGAAATTTCATCACTTGGCGGCGCTAGTGAGCACGTAAATATTATATATTATGTATCTCTGGACCCTCATTACTTAGAAAGATAGTGTCTTCGGCAAAGATGTTTGGTATATCAAGGTCTTATAGATGAGTGACAGTTTGATTTTAAATGCCACCACTAGGAGGCGCTAGTGAGCATGTAAATTTTTAATCTCATGAAGCTCAGGATCCCGATTAAAAAGGCACAGGACACCGTCTTCAGCCAGAGGCTGTACAGACTGAACAGAACTTAACACTAGACCATGGACACAACATACATTACATGCACCACTGGATAGCATGGTGCGGTTACACACTTGGTAACGCTTACCGTACGGCCACGAAGCTCCACTTTACTCAGAAAGATGGTGTCTTCGGCAAAGTTGTTGTTTCGGCAAGTTTGTTAGATCAAAGACCAAATGGAGGAAAAGTTACCTCTCGTGCTAGAAAGTCGGCTTGAAAAGATTGAAAACTTACAGATAGTTGTCCGTTTAAATCGTAGTTTCACCACTAGATGACGCTAGTGAACATAAAAAATGTATATGCAATAGTTCTCAGGATCCTGGTTACTAGAAGAGAGATGGTGGTTTTGGCAAAGTTGTCAAATAGGTTAAGTGCATTTGGATGGGTCGTTGAAATCAATATTTCGCCAGAAAGTGGTGCTAATGAGTATGCAAATTTTATATCTTATATATCTCCGAGTCTGATTACCTAGGAAGTTGATATCTTTGGCAAGGTTGGTTGGTAGATCAGAAGACACCATCTTTCTAAGTGATCAGGGTCCTGAGACATATGAGTTATAAAATTTGAATACCCACTAGCGCCACCTAGATATGGAGTTTCAAATCATACGGCTCTCCATCAGTTAGTGTTCGATCTAATAAACAACTTTGCTGAAGTCATCATCTTTCTAAGTAATCAGGATCCCGAGATATATGAGTTGTAATATTTGAGTACTCACTTGCGCCACCTGGATGTGGAATTCCACATCATACTTGTCTTCATCAGTTAGTGTATAATCTACTGACCAACTTTGCAGAAGACACCATTTTTCTATGTAATCAGGGTCCTGAGATGTATGAATTATAAAATTTCAATGCCCACTAGCGCCACCTAGATGTGGAGTTTCAAACCAAACGGCTCTCCATCAGTTAGTGTTTAACCAACCAAACAACTTTGCCGAAGACATCATCTTTCTAAGTACTCAGGATCCTGAGTTATATGGGATATAAAAATTACATGTTCACTAGCGCCGCCTATCGGTTGAAATCTGAATTTCTCAGATCACCTCGCGAAGGCCCTTGATATCCCAAATAACTTTGCCGAAAACACCTTATTTCTAGATCATTTAGATTTTGAAATACACTAATTCACATTCAACTGTCTATCTTATCTTAAATATAGTACGTTCTTCATATTGCGATTTTCAATTTTCCGCATTATAAGGAGTTAAACTGTTTTCAAAAACCCTAATTAATCCACCTAGCTGTGATGGTGCCTTTCTCGTGCTTCAAAATATCCTTTCAACAAAACTCGAGCGACATGTAGATGACATTGACATAAATACAAAATGAAAACTGCTTGCTAAATCTACTCAATATGGATACGTTTTATATTAGCATAACATCCAATATTCAGAAAATATAAGACAACGATCCAAAACTCAAACCAAAAAAGTGTCATGAAGCCGCAAAATTTTGAAACGTCATTTCAGATTTTTAGGTCATCATTTTATGACTCCGGATATCTACCCCAACTAAACTAACCGCCATCTTGAACATTGAGACACCATCTTGGATGTTCTGGTATTCATTTTTGGACTCTGCACCTAAAATTACGTAAAATAGTCGCCGTATTGAATTTTGGCATGTCGTTTATGATTTTCTGGTTACCAGTTTTGAACGAAACCGGCATTCTTCCCCATTCAAACTATAGTCATATTGCAGACCTTGTGAAACAGCGCACAGCTTGGGTTTTCTGATACAAATTTTGAATTCTGGACATATTTTCATACAAAATATGCCCATAACGCAAGAATTAAAAATCCTATAGAATAGGCACTAACTTGAATACTGGAATCTTGGACTTTGGACCGCTATTTTGGATACTCTGGTGGACTCCAAACATATTTCCCATACCAAATACACTTGTTTTACATAGTTTTGGAGCTCAAAATTCCTTAAAACAGCCCCCATCTTCTGTTTACGCGATCAAACTCTCATTTTTACATTCAACGTTGACCAATCCTGCTATAACTTTACACCTTAGGAATCTGAAATGGTACGATTTGATGAGATCGCTTTAGTTTTGTCTATATTTTGTTCTCATATATGAGAACTATTCGCCATATTCGTCACTGTTGTTCATACCTAATGTTTATCAGGCCATTAAACAAAGCCACGATTTAATTTTTCACATGAACGTTGGTTCTGCTACACAACAGCTAGTCTCTAATGTGATCTAAGGCTATTTTCTTGCTAACCGTTCATTAGATTATCAAAAAATCTGCGACCTGATGTGTCATATGTATGGGTTTGGTTCATTTTTATATTTGATAATTTCCTGTGGGATAGCCGGATCTGATTCCAGTCATGGACCATAACACTACCGGTTGTCCCAATTATGGTCTGAGAATATTTTATTGCTATTCATTCACCTTTACCTAATCACCGCGATTTGATATATCGCATGAATGGGTTTGCTTCACTTTTACTTCTAACCACATTCGAAGCCACAGCTGAACCCGCAACACTACCGGGAATCTAATGTGGTCTGACCCTATTTTTCCATCAGGTTGTCGATAAGTCGTGACCAGTCTTCGTTCTACTGCTCGTGTTGTGTGTAGGTAAGAGGTAACGATAGCGCACGAATGTAACAAAGCCGACTGACACCCGACTGCGGCAACGAAATGAAGGTAGTAAAAAGTGTCGAATGTTTACAAGACTGGTCGTGATTTGATGAACCGCATCCATGGGGTTGGTTAAATTTTACATTTTACTACCCGGATCTGATTCCGGGTAACTACCGGCTGAACCAAATATGGTCTAACATTATTGTCTTGTTAACTGCTCATCGGTTAACCAAAAACGCTGCAAATTGAAGGTGTCACATGCAGGGTTTGACAATTTCGACGGGACTCTCTGAACCAATTCCGGACCACTACCAGTGACGTAAGGCTATTTTCTAGCTAACTGTTCATCAGGTTATCGCAAAAGCCACGATTTGATGTGTCACATGCCAGGATTTGGTTCACTTTTACATTTGGCCTCTTCCGGCCACTCAAAACCGATTCCGAAACACTTGCTGGCCGTTCATTAGGTAATCTAAAAAGCCACTATTTGATGTGACGCATGTACGGGTTTGTTTCTCTTTCAGATTTAACCACTTCGGCGGGAACCCCGGAACGGGTTCCGGAACACTACTGGTTCAGATATGATCTGAGATGGTTTTCCTGCTCATTGTCCATCAGATCATCGAAAATGCCATGGTTTGATGTGTCGCTTGCATGGGTTTGGTTCAATTGTATATTTGGCCACTTCCAGCGGGACGCCTAGAACCGGTTCCGGAACACTACCGGTTCAGGTATGGTCTGAGATGATTTTCCTGCTCATTATCCATCAGGTCATCGAAAATGCCGTGGTTTGATGTGCCGCATGCATGGGTTTGGTTCACTTGTATATTTGGCCACTTCCAGCGGGACGACTAGAACCGGTTCCGGAACACTACCGGATCAGATATGGTCTGAGATGATTTTCCTGCTCATTGTCCATCAGGTCATCTAAAATGCCGTGGTTTGGTGTGTCGCTTGCATGGGTTTGGTACAATTGTACATTTGACCACTTCCAGCGGGACGCCCAGAACCGGTTTGGGAACACTACCGGTTCAGATATGGTCTGAAACTATTTTCCTGCTCATTATCCATCAGGTTATCGAAAATGCCGTGGTTTGATGTGTCTCATGCATGGGTTTGGTTCACTTTGATATTTGCCACTTCCGGCGGGACACCCGGAACCGGTTCCGGAATACTACCGGTTCAGATATGGTCTTAGACTATTTTTCTGCTTACCGCTCATCAGGTTATCGAAAAAGCCGTGGTTTGATGTGTCGCATGCATAGGTTTGATGCATTTTCATATCTGGTCCCTTCCTGGGGTACCGTTCCGGAACACCTAAATGGCCATATCTCCGGAACGGCTGAACCGATCCGAACCATTTTCAATAGGAAACAATGGGACCAGATTCCGCGTCGAGTGAACCGTCGGTCATTGAAATCGGATGAGGTTTACTGCCAAAAAGTGATGTGAGTTTTTTTGTACACACACATACACACACACACACATACACACACACACATACACACACACAGACAACACCCGAAGTAGTCGCTTGTAGTGGAATCCGGGGGAAGCAGGCACTGTAGACCTTGGTGGAGGTTAGAGGCATAGGGTTCAGAGTTCTCTTCTCTGTTCTGAGTCCCTCACGAACTGGCACGCGATGGACGAAATCGGTAGCACTGGTCATGCTTATCGAACGCGTGTCGGGAAGGCATAAAGGCTTAACCACCAAGAAGTAAAAAAAAAACCCAAATTAATCCACCTAGTGGTGATAATGCCTTTCTCGTCGTATATGTTCTCACGGCCTTTCCGTCGACGTAAGTCAAAGTGTTCCTGAATCCTGATATTTGAAAATAAAAAAAAAGTAAGCATCTTATCAAAGCCATTATTGCAATGACTTAAGACCTATTGATGGCACATAGTCCGACGTTATGTTCAATGTATAAGCAGAGCTGAATAATATCAGATATCTCAGTTGAATGCTTGAGCACCTTCACTAACACTGGGGGCTGATCAATATCAAAACGATACTAACAAGCTAAGATATAACTTTTTACACAATCACAGATCACTTTGCGGTCTTCGATAAAGTTTCTTCTGCACATTCTAGGTTATATTTGACTGACTGTTGAAAACAAGAACGTAGTGAGTATAGTGAAACGTCTGTTTGTATGTGGGTATTTTCTAGTTAACCGTTCCTCAGGTTATTTTAAAAGCCGTGATGTGATGTGTCGCATGGTACATTTGTTTTTTTTTGATACGGTACTGGAACAGGTTCCGGAGCACCACCGGGCCTACCAAATATTGAGACCATTTCATTGCTAACGTTCATTAGGTTACCTAAAAAAACACGATTTGATTTTTCTTATGCATGGGTACAGATCACTTTTACATTTGACCCCTTCCAGTGGGACACCCAGAACTGGTTTCGGGACACTACCGGTTATCTAAAATATGGTCTGAAGCTATGTTCTTACGAATCGATCATCGTGTTATCAAAAAAGGGTCTCCAGTTGGCCTAGTGGTTAAGCCTATGGATCGCCAATCCGGAAACGGCGGGTTCGATTCCCGTTCCGATCGGGAAAATTTTCTGGACTTCCTGGGCATAGTGTATCATTGTACTTGCCTCACAATATACAAATTCATGCAATGGCAGCCAAAGAAAACCCTTTAATTAATAACTGTGGAAGTGCTTTAAAGGACACTAAGTTGAAGAGAGGCAGGCCAAGTTCCAATGCGAACGTCGAGCCATAAAGAAGAAGAAATTTTCACAAAAGCTGCTGTTTGATGTACTGTCAAACCCCGCGTATTCATCACTCTTTAATACGACACTTTTTAATTTGTACCCTGCTCATTGTATGACTGTAAATACGAATGATCCGATATTGTGGTGCTACTCACACCCTCAGCGGCTCCTCGTGCAGCTGCTTCTTCCGAAAGTTCAAATTTGGTGTTTCCCGACACCTGATCCGTTTGGTGATCAACCGCAGTAAACCTCGGAAGCCAACAATCGTAAAATTAACATGCTATCAATTCGTATCACGACAATATCTGTAAGATTCGTGTTCAAAAACAAATCATACAATCTAAACAAAACTAAAATAGAGTTTGTTTATCGAATTAAAAGTTTACGCTGGTAATTTGACAGCAATCATTGTCGAATTTCATATTTTACCACTTTCAGTTCACATTTTACCACTTACTGATTGTCCCTGATATGGTCTTAGACTAGTTTCATGCAAATTGTTAATCAGTTTTCCTAAAAAGTTGAAAATTGATGTAATGCATGCATGGGTTTGGTTCATTTGTGCATTTCACCAGCTCCGGTGAGGCACTCGAATCTGGTTCCGGAACACTACCGGTAAATGTTACCTGAGACTATTTTATTGCTGATCGTTCTTCGCGTTATCTAAGAAGCCGTTATTTAATGTGTGCGTTTGGTTCCGTTCTATATTTGACCACTTCCGTCGGGGCACATGGAATCGGTTTCAGCACACTATTGGTTTTCCAAAGTATGGTCTATGACTTTTTTTCTTGTAAACCGTTCATCAGGTTACCTAAAAGTCATTTAATGTGTCGAATTTAAGGGTTTGGTTCTCTATTACATTTGACCACTTTCGATAGGGATACCGTAATCGGTTGCGGAACACTACCGGTTGTTCCCAATATGGCCGGAAACTTTTTTTTGCCAAATCAAAATACCTCAAAATCCGCGATTTGATGTGTCACTTGCATGGGTTTCGTTCACTTTTATATTTGGCCATTTCCGCCGGGAAACCCGGAACTGGTTCCGGATCACCACCGATTCAGATATGTTTTGAAAATATTTCCCTGCTTACTGTTCATTAGGATAAAAAAGCCACTATTTGATATGTTGCATGGATGGGCGTGGTTAACTTTTATACTTTGCCACCTCCGGCGGGACATCTGGAACCGGTTCCGATATGGTCAGATAATGCTTTCTTGCTTACTGTTCATTAGGTCACCGAAAAAGCTGCAGTTTGATATGTCGCATGCATGGTTTTAGTTCAATTTTATATTGGCCATTTCCAACGAGACACCCGGAACCGGTTCTGGAACACAACCGGTTCAGATATGGTCTGAAAATATTATCCTGCTACTGTACATCAGGATATCAAAAATGTCACTATTTGATATGTCGCATGCATGGGTTTGGTTAACTTTTATACTTGGCCACCTCCGGCGAGACATTTGGAACCGGTTCCGGAACACTACCGGTCCCGATATGGTCTGAGCAAGTTTTCCTGCTTACTGTTCATCACATTATCGAAAAAGCCGCGTTTTGATATGTCGCATGCATGGGTTTAGTTCACTTTTATGTTTGGCCACTTCCGGCAGGACACCTGGAACCGGTTCCGGGACACTAATGATTCAGATATGGTCTGAGACTATTTTTCTGCCTACCATTCATCAAGTTATCGAAAATGCCGTAGTTTTGTGTGCCGCATGGATGGGTTTGTAGCGTTTTCATATCTGGCCCCTTCCTGGGGTACCGGTCCGGAACACCTAAATGGCCATAACTCCGGAACGGCTGGACCGATCTGAACCATTTTCAATAGGAAACAATGGGACCGGATTCCGCGTCGAATGAACCGTCGGTCATTAAAATCGGTTGAGGTTTACTGCCAAAAAGTGATGTGAGTTTTTTTGTACACATACACACATACGCACACACACACATACATACACACACACAGACATCACCTCAATTCGTCAAGCTGAGTCGATTGGTATATAAGACTTGACCCCTCCGGAGGCTCTATCAAATTTTCGTTTTTGGAGTGAACATATAGCCTTTCGGTACACCTTGGTGCACGAGAAAGGCAAAAACCGGATTAATCCACCTAGTGGTGATAGTGCCTTTCTCGTCGAATATGTACTCATGATCTTTCCGTCGACGTAAGCATCCTGAATCCTGTTAATAATTTATTTATAAAAGCCAGAATCCAAGCCATCATCGAGTTACTGATGGCACATACTTCCGGTGTTATGTTCAATGTATAGGCAGAACTGAAAAATATCAGACCTCTTAGTTGACTGCGTGACCACCTTAACTATTACTGGAATACCATCAATACCAAGACGATAATAACAAGCTCAAATATAATTTATTTCACAACAAAAAATCACTGTACAGTCTTTGATAAACATTTTCCTGCACACTTCAGGCTATATTTTATTATCATTGGTTACTAGATTCAAACAATTTGACCAAAAAATGGAAGCAAGTGAAATTTTTCGTACAGATCCAATTCAAATTAGAACCACATCACAGAGCGCGAGGAGCAATCAGTCGGATCAAAATTTTGCGCAGCAATTTTAGACGCAAAAGGGGATTGAAAAACTTTTCTCGAGGTTGATGAGATTAAATTTCAATTTTCTCATGGAACCCTACTGTATATTAACACCTCTACTGTATATTAACACCTCAGGAATATGAGAAGATGTGATTTGATGAGCCTGCATCAGTTTTGTCAAGATTTTGTTCTCTTACACATATTTATCGCTTGCATTGATTCCTTTCACTGTTTTTATTACTTCCTGTGAGATAGCCGGAACCGCTTCCAAGACCGTACCTATTGTCTCAAATATGGTCTGAGACTAGTCTCTTGCTAACTGTTGAACAGGTTTTCTGAAAAGCCGAAAATTGATGTGCATGCATGGATTTGATTCATTTAACATTTTGGTCATTCTGCCGGGACATACAAAACGGGTTCTACAGGTAGTCTCTAATGTGTGTGTGTACATTTGACCACTTCCGGCGGAACATCCAGAACTGGTTCTAGAGCACCACCGGTAGTCTCTGCTGGCTATTTTCCTGCTTACTGTTCACCAGGTTATCGAAAAAGCCGCTGTTTGATGTGTTGCATGCATGGGTTTGGTCAAAGGTTTGGTTCACTTTAATATTGGACCACTTCCGGCGGGACATCCGGAGCCGGTTCCAGAACACAACTGGTAGTCTCTGCTGTGATTAAAGGCTATTTTCCTGCTTACCGTTCTTCAGATTATCGGAAACGCTGCAATTTAATGTGTCTTATGCATGGGTTTGTTTCCTATCTACATTTGACCACTTCCGGCGGAACATCCGGAGCCGTTTCCGGAACACTACCGGTAGTCTCTGCTGTGATATAAAGCTATTTTCCTGCTTACCGTTCTTCAGGTTATCGAAAAAGCTGCTATTTAATGTGTCGCATGCATGGGTTTGGTTCCCATCTACATTTGACCACTTCCGGCGGGACACACGGAACCGGTTCCGGAATACTACTGGTTTTCCTAAATATAGTCTGATTCCATTTTATTGCTAACCGTTCATCAGGTTATCTATAGAGACGCGATTTGATGTGTCGCATGCATGGGTTTGGTTCAATTTTATATTTGGCCACTTCCGGCGGGGCACCCGGAACCGGTTCCGGAACACTACCAGTAGTCTCTGCTGGGTCAAAGGCTATTTTCCTGCTCACTGTTCATCAGGTTATCGAAAAAGCCGCTATTTGATGTGTCGCATACATGGATTTGGCTCACTTTTATATTTGGCCACCTCCGGCGGGACATCCGGAACCGATTCCGGAATAATACTGGTTCAGATATAGACTAAGAGTATTTTCCTGCTTACCGTTCATCAGGTTATCGAAAAAGCCGCGGTCTGATTTGTCGCATGCATGGTTTTGTAGCATTTTCATATCTGACCCCTCCCTGGGCTACCGATCCGGAACACCTAAATGGCCATATCTCCGGAACGGCTGAACCGATCCGAACCATTTTCAATAGGAAACAATGGGACCGGATTCCGCGTCGAATGAGCCATAAAAATCGGTTGAGGTTTACTGCCAAAAAGTGGTGTGAGTTTATTTTGTACACACACATACTCACACACACACATACACACACACACATACATACACACACACAGACATCACCTCAATTCGTCGAGCTGAGTTTATTGGTATATGTGACATGACCCTCCGGGCCTTCTATCAAAAAGTCATTTTTGGAGTGAACATATAGCCTTTCCAGTACACTTAGTGTACGAGAAAGGCAAAAACTCACACAGACATCACCTCAATTCGTCGAGCTGAGTCGATTGGTATATGAGACTTGACCCCTCCGGAGGCTCTATCAAATTTTCGTTTTTGGAGTGAACATATAGCCTTTCGGTACACCTTGGTGTACGAGAAAGGCAAAAAGGTCTTATAATATTCCAAATAAGATTCCTGTAGAATACATTTGCGGTTGATATCGATAGAAAAGATGGTTTCAAAGTAATAGTCGATAATTCTCAACAGCGCGATTAACGGAAGGTTAAAAAACAAACATGTCAGCGTAACCTCAGAGTAATTCTACTCATTTTCAGAATTTCGGTTCAAAACTTCAGTTTATTGTGCGCAATGGCTTAATTTTCTCCAACAGCGGAAGGAAAAAAAAATCTTAAATTCATAGAAGATTCAATAACAATTCTTGTGTATTTTTGAGATTTTTTTTTTGTGGCTATAATCTCAAAATTCCGGCAAGTTCGGGACAACACAAAAAATACGAATCTTCGTTTATGAAGACAATTTTTTACAATATCTTCACCAACTCCAAAATTATTCCAGAATTTGAACGAATTTGGATTTATAGGAATTAGCCATAGCCTTGGCAAGAAATGCTCAGAAAAGTTTCAAGAAAACGTATGGATTATAAAATTTCAATTCTGGCCCGTCAACAGGTGTGGAGTGTAAAATATGGCCCGCGATCGTTAAAGGTTGGGCAGGCCTGGTCTAGTCGGAGGTTGCTTTTTATAAAGCGACATACTTGTTAGGCTATTGTACGTCGAAAGCATTCGTCTCCACTGGTCTCGGTCCTGGGCCAATCGCTTTCAATCGCTCTGCACGTTTATAGTCATTAGGGCCTCCTCAACTGCAAAAACCTAAAGTGTGCGCGGCCTTCCACAAATCTGAAGGCCCCTTCCTGGTTCGCTACTGAATGTTATTTTCGCTTGTCATTCCTTCGGCATACGAGCTACGTGTCCAGCCCACCACAGCCTGCCGTATTTTATTCGGCACCTTAGCTGGTGTTACAGACCGACAAGACTCCATTTACAGCCACAATCCTTCTTCTCACCTCACGGGTAACATCGTCATCGCATGTCACTAGAGTACCATGATAAACAAATTCGTCCACAACAGCAAGCTAAATATTTAGCACCACTTCATTACCATTACCACGGCCAGATCGACGTTCACCACCAAGAATGATGTACTTGGTCTTTGTGGTGTTAATCAATCATCGCAATCTTCCTCTTAAAAGGTATGAACGCCCGACGGTCGATTCCGATGATATCGTTGACGAAGCCCAGAAGCATATGCGACCACGTGACAATGGCTTGTTGGCTCCGTGGCCGAGCTATTAGTGGCGTCAGTCGTTTAGGTGTCTCGTAAGCCTCGGAGTGCGGGTTCGATTCCGCTCCAGTCGGGGAATACTTTTCGTCAAACGGAAAATTCTCCACTGGGCCATTGGGTGTTATATATGTTGTCCGTTGCCTTATGTTAGTGTAATGTTCAGTCTGAGCGGCATCTGGTCGAAGACGGTGTAATGTCTTTTAATTTCATCCGCAACCCTTACACCTTATTTCGACTGGTCAAACGCCGCACGAATCAGTCTAAGCATCTTTTCCGGAAAACCATGTTTGATCATAATCTGCCGTAACTCGTTTCTCTTCACTGAATTGCACGCCACCTTGCAATCAATTAACAGATGATGGGTCTGCAAGTTGTACTCACGAAATTTAGCACGAATCTGCCGCAGGGTGAACATCTGATCGGTCGTTGATCGGTCCTAACGAAAACCCATCAGATATTTGCCGACGAAGGAATTCTCAATCGGCCTCAGTCTGTTAAACAGAGCTCCGCAAGCAATCCTGTATACTGAATTTAGAAGTGTTATTCCTCTGTAGTGCACGCACTCCAGTAGATATCCCTTCTTGTAGAAAGGGTAAATGAGACCATCCAACCATCCAAACAGTTCCTTTATCTTCACTACCGTGCTTGAAAAGCTCGGATAGGAGCTTGACAAACAGTTGCCTTGTTGTTCTTCAGGTCTCTAATAGCTGCTTTGACCTCGATCAGAGTTGGAGGTCAAATTCAGTCTGTCACCCCTTCATTCATTAACGTCGTTCGGTGCTTTCTCCATACGCAATTGACAATTTCGTAAAACCTCCGCATATCGTTCTGTTCTATACTTTATTGCGCATGAGTGAACACATTTTCTTCATAATTTCCCAGTTCTGTCGGGGGCACGCAAAACAAGAAATCCTACCAAAAATTGAGGCATGATATTTCTACCAGTTTCTAGTCTAGTCTAGTCTAGTCTAGTCTAGTCTAGTCTACACATACACAGCCATTCATTGAAAGAATTCTGGAAAATGATGGAATCCGGAATCGACCAACTCCATCATTTGTCTTGTCATTATTAATCCTTGCAGCACATCTGAGATGTATTACAAACATGAAAGCGGCCAGGCCTACTGTGCAGCGTTGTTATTGTTATTGAAATCAAAGAACGGGGGCATCTCGTACCAACCGCTCCGTATACGAAGCATGAGTATGAAATATTAACGGTGGGAGTGACGTTGCTAAGAAGGTTAATGTCACTCCTTGGTCCTTGGAATCCTGGGATGGGACACAGGTGTTTACCCCTTATGCCATGGCCCTTATGCCTAGGCTTAAGTGCCTTACCTCTGAAACGAAAAGAAAATACTAATCCTTCCCACTGAGGAATTCCACGGAGTCATGTCAGTCGATCCTGAGCGACCATTTCAAAAATATCTGAAACTTTGCACAGTTTTTCAATTTCATATAAATCGCCATTTTTTGATATTAAACCTTCATATTCACTCACGACTAACTTTTCAAAAGGGTGTATGCGAAAATAGTTCTAAAATATTCTAAAAGCTGTACAGCAAAAACGGATTGTTCGATTGTTATAAATTTTTCAGCAAAGTTAGATAACTAAATGATGATTCCTTAGAAAATATACACTGTAAAAAATTTCTTTTTCTACTTTGAAAAAATATGATATTTGTCACAAAAACTCAAATATCTCAAAACCCTATCTTTTTACCAACTTCAATTTTTTAGAGGAAATGGCCCATTATATCAGCTATCTACCATAAAATTTTGGTGATGGTAAACTGATAAACAAAAAAGTTATGACATTTCAAACATTTCACAATTTTTACATTTAGTAACAAAAAAAAAATTTTTTTCTGTGTAAATTATTTCGAGAATTATATTTTGATGCTGATTTTATTGTAAAGGCTACCGCCTGAATTAAACAAGTTGTTTTCATGATACTTTAGTTTGATTATTCGTAATTACTATAGTATCTATTTGAAACTTAGACGCGATCCAGTGTTGTGATCAAAAATATTGAGATTGTCATACTTTTTATTGTACGTGACTGGTGAAAAAATCCCTTGATAGTGTTGAAAAGCTGTTGATTATAAGAAAAATGGAATTGAATTTATTTTTAAGACAAAAGCTGTATAATAAAAGTTTTTTATACGCGTATACGTCTAGTTTATCCGCAAAAAAAATCCCTCTTAGAGAACAGACTTTATGATCGGAAGAATGCGAGTAACTTCAACAACAACAAATGCATAAGAGGTACATACCACAGACAAACAGACGAAACGCCTAGAACAATTTTAGTGAAAATTCATCGCCCAGTTCACACTATCACCACCTGGTGGAAATGTTTCACGAAACACTGCGTTGTGCAATATCGTCATCAGAAGGCGCTAGTGTGAAACGTCAAACGCAAAGAAAAACGATGGGCGCTCTTCTTGTTAGCCACAACCAAGATTCAAAATGATCGTTGAAGGCGTGGTCAATGAAAATTTCGCCAGTGTTACGTTTGTTTGTTTGTATACATACCTGACAATGCTCACGAAAAAAACAAAAAAATACTACCGCTATGAATATTAAAAATTGTATAGTATTTTTTTTTTCTTCAGCCACCAACACCAAACAAGTAAGTTAAAATTAATAAGTGATTTTGTTTATTATAATCTAACGAACAAGATGAACAGTCGCTTTCTCAAAGGTCTTCAACTCAACGCTCTCTTGTAGACCGTTTGATGAAAAAAAATGTTCAAAAGAGTTACGAAATCTCACCGAAAGCACCATAGATAAACTGAAAGAGACTGGTTATGCCCAAATGTCCACATTGTGTACAAAATTACGCATTTGCACGTCCTGCCGTCTAGAATTTGACAAACGAGCCATCTGTATATCATCGGTAAAGCAGGGCGCAGGAAGTTCGAAAACGACAACAACTGAGAAATTGCCATCAGCGACATCTGTTTAAACAATTTAATTACGCCCCTTTTCAAAAATGTCCTGTAATATTCTTCAACATCTATACCCATTTCAATATTTTTAACGTTGCAAAACACGCTTTCAACATTCATCTTGAAGAAGAGGGAAAACACTTGTCCTCAAATGTAACAGCAAATTAATGAATAAACGACTAATGCGCGGAGGGCGTGATAAAATCGGAACATTACGGTACATAGTATATTATATTATATGTATATATAATATATAATAAAAACAACTTGTTTTACTCACGCAAGGCCATTAACAATAAAATCAGCATCAAACTTCAATTTCCGGCCGAAATAATTTACACTAAAAAAAATTATTACTAAATGTGAAAATTGTGAAATGTTTGAATTGTCATAACTTTTTTGTTTATTTTCATGGTAGATTGCTAATACAATGGACCGTTTTCTCTAAAAAATTACGTTGGTAAAAAGATAGGGTTTTGAGATATTTGAGTTTTTGTGACAAAAATGATATTTTTTAATGTTAAAAAAGATTTTTTTCACAGTGTATATTTTCTTAGGAATCGCCATTTAGTTATCTAACTTTGCTGAACAATAAAATCAGCATCAAATCGCGATTCCCGGCCGAAATAATTTACACAGAAAAATTTTTTTTACTAAATGTAAAAATTGTGAAATTTTTGAAATGTTATAACTTTTTTGTTTATTAGTTTACCATCACCAAATTTTTATGGTAGATTGCTAATACAATGGACCGTTTTCCCTAAAAAATTGAAGTTGGTTAAAAGATAGGGTTTTGAGATATTTGAGTTTTTGTGACAAAAATGATGTTTTTCAATGATAAAATAGATTTTTTTTCACAGTGTATATTTTCTTAGAAATCACCATTTAGCTATCTAACTTTGCTGAAAAATTCATAACAATCGAACAATCCGTTTTTGCTGTGCATATTTTTGAATATTTTTGAACCATTTTCACATACACCCTTTTGAAAAGTTAGTCGTGGCTCTAAATAAAAATTTGATATCGAAAAATGGCGATTTAGATGGAACTGAAAAACTGTGCAAAGTTTCAGTTCAATAGAAAATCATGAATTAAAATTTTTCCTTAATTTTGATGCTGTTGCTTGGAATCGCTCTATAACAAGCTCGACGAATTGAGGTGATGTCTGTGTGTATGTATGTGTGTGTGTATGTGTGTGTATGTGTACAAAAAAAAACAAACAAACGAGCCATCTGTATATCATCGGTAAAGCAGGGCGCAGGAAGTTCGAAAACAACAACAACTGAGAAATTGCCATCAGCGACATCTGTTTAAACAATTTAATTACGCCCTTTTTCAAAAATGCCCTGTAATATTCTTCAACATCTATACCCATTTCAATATTTTTAACGTTGCAAAACACGCTTTCAACATTCATCTTGAAGAAGAGGGAAAACACTTGTCCTCAAATGTAACAGCAAATTAATGAATAAACGACTAATGCGCGGAGGGCGTGATAAAATCGGAACATTACGGTACATAGTATATTATATTATATGTATATATAATCTATATATATATATAAATGAGTTTAAAGTTCCTTTGAGGCAATAAAACTCACGAACGGCTGGACCGATCAGGACGACTCTTGCATGGTTTGATTCAAATTCATGGTGGCTGTGTTTATATGCAGAAAAAGTTACGAAAATCATTTAAAAAAGTATGAAAATTGTTAAAATACTGATTTTTTATGAGCCGGGAACAAATGCAGCATGATCAAAATTAAATCAATCTAGAGTGCGTTGCTACGATGACCTCAACAGTTGTCAAACCGCCACAGCTTGGCAAGACAACGTTTGCCGGGACAGCTAGTATATAATAAAAACAACTTGTTTTACTCACGCAAGGCCATTAACAATAAAATCAGCATCAAGCTTCAATTTCCGGCCGAAATAATTTACACTAAAAAAAATTATTACTAAATGTGAAAATTGTGAAATGTTTGAATTGTCATAACTTTTTTGTTTATTTTCATGGTAGATTGCTAATACAATG
This sequence comes from Aedes albopictus, assembly GCF_035046485.1. Classification (NCBI taxonomy): domain Eukaryota; kingdom Metazoa; phylum Arthropoda; class Insecta; order Diptera; family Culicidae; genus Aedes; species Aedes albopictus. The sequence goes on along the minus strand of NC_085138.1, from coordinate 310,042,082 downwards.
GACCGTTTTCTCTAAAAAAATTACGTTGGTAAAAAGATAGGGTTTTGAGATATTTGAGTTTTTGTGACAAAAATGATATTTTTTAATGTTAAAAAAGATTTTTTTCACAGTGTATATTTCCTTAGGAATCGCCATTTAGTTATCTAACTTTGCTGAACAATAAAATCAGCATCAAATCGCGATTCCCGGCCGAAATAATTTACACAGAAAAATTTTTTTTACTAAATGTAAAAATTGTGAAATTTTTGAAATGTTATAACTTTTTTGTTTATTAGTTTACCATCACCAAATTTTTATGGTAGATTGCTAATACAATGGACCGTTTTCCCTAAAAAATTCAAGTTGGTAAAAAGATAGGGTTTTGAGATATTTGAGTTTTTGTGACAAAAATGATGTTTTTCAATGATAAAATAGATTTTTTTTCACAGTGTATATTTTCTTAGAAATCACCATTTAGCTATCTAACTTTGCTGAAAAATTCATAACAATCGAACAATCCGTTTTTGCTGTGCATATTTTTGAATATTTTTGAACCATTTTCACATACACCCTTTTGAAAAGTTAGTCGTGGCTCTAAATAAAAATTTAGAGATGTTCAATGTAAGTTCAATAGAAAATCATGAATTAAAAATTTTCCTTAATTTTGATGCTGTTGCTTGGAATCGCTCTATTACATTAATACATATTGATATTTCTTCCAGTTTCTGTAAAAAAACAATACATGAAATGTGTGAAATCATCATTAGCTCGTTGTATTATGAAGGGCTACACGGTTCTACACAGATAAAAAAAATGAGATTTACATGTCATCTAAACTTCAATTTAGTCATGTAGACTTAGTGTTATGATGGTTTGCATGATATATCATGTAAATTTGTGTTATATGTCATGTAAACACACAGAGTCATGCTGAATTACATGACATGTAATGGAAGTTTTCATGATATTTTTTTACTTTTACATGATATGTCATGTAAACTTCTGTGATATCCCACGCTCCAATTATGTGCATGATATGTCACAGAATTTTACATTCTTTTTTCGATCTGGGTATGCCACTAACACTTCTTTCCACACCGAGACAAACCAGGTCGCGTCTGAAAATAGCTTTCGCTTTGCTTTAGAAACGACGCGTTGGGCTTTATGGGCTATTGTTTTCCTTTTTTTTATTCCACTTGCACACAGAGAGGTGTTTGTCGTCGTTGTGTTGTTTATGATGGCTTTCAACCTCTCTTTCATTCATGTGTTATTGTGGCCTTGCTGGTTTGAGCACAGGGTATTGGATGTTTCCCTGGTGAATTCTCGGTTCAATACTCGCCTGTACCCGTATTGCATTTTAAATGTGTTCAGGTCAGTCATGCCGCCACCCCTATCCAGGCCAGTGCCTAAAAAGAACAAATAACACTAGTTTACAGCATTTTTGAACTCGGTAAGCTGATGATCATTTTTGGTGTAGAATCATGCCCTGAGTTCGAAAACGTGAAGGAAAAAAATTACAGTAGAGCGGAATTTTTTTCGACTTTCCATACAAGGTTCATGATTTGAAATTGATTTTTGTTCTATTTTTAAGAAAAGTCGCTCACTTGACACATCACATTCTCCGTAACCAATGCTCCGATTGAGCTGATTTTTTTACTGTAACTCGCCTACATATGATACGTCATATGAACATTGAGAAAGAATTTTTAGATTGTTTTTTTCTCATTGAAAAAAAAATACCTTTCTTCAAATATTTTTGGAAATTTTGCTAAAATTTAAGGAGATCGTCCCAAAAACTCGCCAATATCTTGAATTTCATCAATCTGACGCAAACACGAGCATTCAGGTGATCGAATGGTATTGTATTTAGCTTTTAATTTATGGAAAAATATTTGAAATTGGTTGAACAAAATGCAAGATATTTTAATTTTAGTAAATTCCATATTTTAAAAACTTGTAAAACTCGAAATTGAGCCAAAACTCAAAAACTGCTCTACTTAAAATTTTTGAAGTGCGGTTTCAAAATCAGCGCTAAATTGTACTTCAAAAATTTTGGTTGTTGACAGAAGTTCACGACATTCGTTTTATTTTGTAAACTAGTATAATGAGAGACCAGTGTGACAAGGCAAGGCACACACATGCATCTGAAGTTTTACTTTTCAGATTCCAGAGAGTCAATACTGGTCTGGTATATTGTCACCTACCAATTATTGTATATGTAAGGTTTCCTACTATTCGTTGTGTATGACCTTTACAGCATTTTATTAGAATATGCCGATCTCTGGTTGTGTGCAAGTAGCCAAATCAGATAGAAGGGTACTTTATGAGCTAAGTAGCTTGTTAGAGGTTACTCGGTAGCCTTCTAAGCAGCTTAATTTTTGAGGAATTTTAGCACTTGAAAGTTCACATAAGGCAGCTGGATAGCCTTCTAAGCAGTGTTTCTGGTTTGGGTGTTATGAATTATATTCAAATTGCATTCATTATGATACATACCCTTATTTTAATGATTTTATGTAGATTTGAACCGGATCCTCCAGCGTGGTAGGTTGCTGACTTGTCATGGCGCTACTGCAGATTCTTGACAAGTGCCACGTAGCTTCAATACTGTACAAGTGTGCAAGCCTAGCTGCTGACAGAGAATTGATTCAAGTCAGATCTCACCCGCTGTACACTTCATCATCGTTGTGGTAATGTAGTAGAGCTTAGGGCTTTCACGCTGCGGCTGCCGGTTCGAATCGGGTGCGTGACATTAGAGGTGATATATATATTTTATTGAAATCAACTTTTATTTATTGGATTAGTAAATTTCAATCTGTCATTCAATCACCAATCAAGTAGAGTTAAACCCCCTCCCTCCCTCTCTATCCAGGAACTTGAGTCCAACGCGTAGTCTAAAGTACTAGCCAGGACCCAAGCCTTTAGGGAGAGAGGACAGCTTAAGGCAGTAACTGATGGAACGCCAACCAATAGAGATTACTTATGTACGGTCCCCCCCCCCCCTTCTCGTCTCAAATGGGCGTATTGCAAAGTTAAAAAAGAGAGAGAGAATGTGTTTTAGTGGGTCGATCCTCAACCCGAGGAACCACCTTTTGGGTATCTGATCATCGAACCACAGAGTAACTCTTGGAGGATTTCGTAGACAATCATTTCGAAAAAAATCCTTCAGGAAATCTTCAAGGCATTCTTCCATGCTTTTTTTCAGGAATTTCTTCAAGCATGCAAGCAATTCATTCACTCTCGAAAGTTCTTCAATTAATTTATTTGAAAACTCATGCTGGATTTTCTTCAACTCTTCCGGATTTCTCGCAATAGTGTCTTCAACTAACTCCAAAGTTTTGTGCATGCATTCTTCTCAAGACTTCACCAAGAATTTAACAATTTTTTTTTCAGAAATTATCAGGGACACCTCTAAGAAATCTTCTGTAATTCTTCCAAATTTTCTTCAGAAAATCATCCACGAATATTGTTAAATTTTTATTTTTATTTTTTTTTTTTAACAGAACTTTTTCAAAATTTTTTAACGCTCAACCGGAATCGCTTCATAAGTTCATTAAAAAAAATGCTGTAGCTTTTTTTTAGTTCTAGTCTCTAGTCCATAAATATTTCTCTAAGAATTTTCACAGGGATCCCTGAAGCATTTTTCATAGATTCCATTAAAGATTCTTCCTAAGACTGCTATTTCTAAGATTCCTCAGGAAATTCATCAAAAGATTCATGATGATAAACCTAAGCGGGTTACTGAAACATACGTAAGTCGACTCGAGTCAAGTACCAGACATGGAAGACTACCGTACAGTTGAGGTTGAAATACAGATCTGTCAGGAAACAAACACTTAATTGAAATCAAAGGGAACAGTATTTAACTCGATTTTTTTTGTTTCAAAGATCAATTGAAAATCCTACAGAAATTCTTTCAATCATACTTTTAAGATTACTTCCAGGAACCATTGAAAGAATACAAAGATACGTCCAAAAGAGTCGAGCAATTCAAGGAAAAATATTTAAGCCAAACTGAAGTTTTTTTCCAAAAATTATTCTGGGGAAATAAATGAAAGAATTCCTGTAAAATTAAATAAATAATGCCGCGACATATCATCAGAAGAATTTCTTCAGAAAACCAAGTAAGAATTCATAGATGAATGATTGGAAGAGCACCTGAAGCAATCCTTAAAAGAATTTCTGGTCCAATTTTACAGAGATTTTCTGACGGAAATCCTGGAGAAATCATCAAAAAATCATTCAAATGTAATGTTTCTCATAAATCTTCGCAATTATATTTGAATAAATCATTAAATAAACTTCTGGAAGTATCCTTGGAAACAACCCTGGAAGAATACCTGGAGGAATCCCTAGCAGAATTTCTTTATGAATCCTTGGAAGACTTCCTTGAGTAATTTCTGAAATCAGACCTGTAGGAATCCTTGGAAGAATTCCAGAAAGAATCTGACAGATTTCCATGAAAATCTCTGGAAGAAATCCTTGGAGGAATCTTTGTAAGAATTTCGGAACAAGTCCCATTTAAAATTCCTGGAGAAATCCTTGGAAAAATTCCTGGAAGGATCTTTGGATAAATACCTGAAGGAATTCTTGGAGGAATCCTTGGAGGAATTTCAGGAGAAATTCCTGAGGGAATCTTTGGAAGAGCTGCTGGAGGAATCTTTGGAAGATTTGTTGTAGGAATCCTTTGAGGAATCCGTGGAGCAATGACTTTCTGTAAAAATTCTCTGAGGTATGCTTGGGGGAGTCCTTGGACAAATTCTAGGAGAAATCCTTGGAAGAATTCCTGTAGAAACCTTTAGAATTCTTGGATGAAGCATTAGGAAATGCTAGGAGGAATCTTTGGAGGAATTCCTGAGAAAATTCTTGAAAGAATTACTGGAGACATCTTTGGAGGAATCCTTAGAGGAATTCCAAGAGGAATTCTGGGGGAATTCTTGGAAGAATTCCCGGAGGAATCCTTGGTAGAGCTCCTGGAGTAATCTTTGGAAGAATTTTTGGAGCAGTCATTTGAGGAATTCGTGGAAGAATCCTCCTAAGAGGAATTCTCGGAGGAATCCGCAGATAAATTCTGGAGGAATCCTTAGACGTATTCTTGGAGGAATTCCTGGAGAAATCCCTGAAAGTATTGATGAAGGAGTTTTGAAGAACGCGTTGGAGGTATTACTGGAGGGAAGGACAAAATGATCGAGACAGGTAAAATTTTCATTTTTCAAAAAAATATTCAACTAGCTGTAACTTTTCGAAAAGTGCATCAAATATTCTCAAATTTTTACTGTAAGTTCGTCAACTAGATGTGTATCAGTGGTTCAAATTTGGAAAAGATCGGGCCATTCTCTACGAAGTTAAGAAGATTCTTGAAAAAGGTAAAATTATCCGATAGCTAATTTTGAGCTGTGATATCTTCGGATTCAATGAACTGATTGCAACGAAATTTTGACCATTCATGACTTATATAATGAGCTCTGCAAAACATTTTACTTAACTTGACATTTTTAACAAGAGAAAAAGTTATAGAAATTTTATTTTTTTCACATTTTTTTTATTAAATTGGTCTATTTTTAATATGCCTTCTATTACTTCTTCAATTCATTGGCGGCTATGTTGTCACTTTCCTTCAAAACACATTTATATATAAGTCAATTAGAGGGAAATTAAATGAACTATAATTTGCAGCTTGAATTTTGAAACGATGTTGATGTTTTGAATGAATTGGTGTTTTATTAGAAAAATAATCTAATCGTTATAATTTTCTTCCGTGTTAAGAATTTTGAGTTAAGTCAATGATTTATCATAGCCTATTACAAAAGTCATTATTATTATTGCTTTATTCAGCAGATTTTCAGCCTGAGACTGGTTCATCTCCAAAAGTATAAAAGTCATAAATGGTCAAAATTTCATTGCATTCGGTTCATTGAATCCCGAGATATAACAGCTCAAAGTTTGCTATCGGATAATTTTACCTTTTTCAATAATCTTTATAACTTTGTGGAGAATGGCCCGATCTTTTCCAAATTTGGACCACTGCAACTGATACACAACTAGTTGATGAACTTACAGTAAAAAATTGAGAATCTTTGATGCTAGTTGAACATTTTTTGAAAAGTGAAAATTTTACCTGTCCCGATCATTTTGTCTATCCTCTGTATGTTGGCCGCTCCTCCCAGGTTTTCGACTCACCATTTTACAACCCCAATAAATTTGCTAGATTGCAGTGCAAGAATTACTGAACTTTTATCGATTTTGTAGACGCAAGAGCTAACTTTGTGAATGTGTTACTCTTATACATATTTGTGTGGTCTGGAAATTTTGCACTTATAAATTTGTGACACATATTATTTTACAGAGTGGTTCTAGCCTGTAGGCCTAGTGCACTTTCTTTGTGCGTGCAAATTCATCAAGCTGTCCTATATATAGACAAAATTGTCTAAAATCAGAGTCATCGATACCTATTTTTTTATCTGTTGAGAAGTATGTACTAACTTTTTTCTCTTTTTCCATTACAGATGGCGGCCAACAATTCATCACTATACCTCTGTCACTCATGTCCACCCTCAAGCCGGATCCCAAAAATGCCAACGGAAACAACAGCAACCCAGCTCCGACCGTCAATGCCAAATCTAGCTCTTCCAACAACCGATCATCTGCGTCTCCTGCTTCATCGTCATCGACTTCTTCGGCTGGTAGACGACCGCCACAATCCAAAGACGTCACTATCAAAGCCGAAGTCGATGATTGAGCTTAAGATTATGCTTTCTAACAGAACTAATTGAATCATTAATGCGCTTTTACTGGTTTCTTTATCGATTGTTTTTATAGAATTTGAATTGTTTAACATATTGCTTGTTAGGCTTCCGAAATTTTCGTTTTTCTTCTGTTACATGTATTGAAAACTTGCCAACAATTGACTAGCAATGTTCAAATAAAGACTACGTTTTTATTTAAATTGGCATCATTTAATATCTTTAGAGCAAAAAACTTTAATATACAAATGCAGCACCATTTGCTGTCTCGCTGTATTAACAAACAATCAAAACTAAATGCTTTTAATAGACTTATTCAGCAAAACAGGCCAAAAGTACTTAAATACATCTTCATGATGATCATCTTAGAAGATGAAACTACACCAAGCCAAATTCTTACCCCCTATCCAGTTGCTATTTACATTTTAACGGAGAGTGAGAGGTTTCTGAGAATGCTTACAAAAGTTTCAATAATTACAGAAACAAAAAAAATCGGAATGAGATTCGAGTTGTTGAAAGCGTGAAGTTGACCCTAGCAGATAAGGATTCTTTAACACTAGTACCATAAGCTTTAAGTCTTAGTTTTAAACTATCCGGCATCGTCTTGTACGATGCAAAAAAGCAGTCTCATTGTTTACTTTTAGCTTTTATGTGCGTCGTCATTTTGGTTTCACATCAACCGTTTATTATCATTCATGTGCACCTCAAACTGCAAGCTTTTCTAGATTTTAAGACATTTCACTTGGGAACCAAAGTTTGTACTGTAGAACCTGGTCCTACTTGGTGATCCGACACCACAATACAACAACAACAACAAATGTTTGTAAAAACCGCTTCCACAATCATCGGTTGCTCCATTTCTAGCTCTATTCTTTTCTATTCATCGTAATACAAATTCTTAATTTATTGTAATACTCCAAATAAGCGTTCATAATAAAAATTTTGAAAATTATGAGAAATCAACATCATTGGAAAGAAATAAGATCAGTTTTCTAAATCTCCGAACAAGTTTAAAGAAAAAGTTTAAAATGTGAGTTCTTGCTAAGAGCTTAATAGCAGGTCAAAGCAAATAAGATTGATCCTGTGGAAGTGCTCATAGAATACTAAGCTGACTTTGCACCAGTTGAGACGTTACGCCAAGAAAAAGAAGAAGAACCAAACATTTTATTTCTCTTATTCTGATGTCAAGCACCAATAAAAATTCATCACCTGTAGTTGTCCATCAACCCCATTTTTGTGAAGCCTTTTCGATAGGTTCCGGTCGGAGACCTTTCCATATCTACCTCTCCAAAAAGCACTCTGTCATCAACAGGTGCGTATGTAAATAATTCATACGGCACACATCCTACGCACAGCGAAGTAATTTAACTTAAACACCGTCCACCCACTTTCCACTATGTTGGGCCAACAAAACAACTGCGTTATCAATCACTTCAATCGAAACTGTATTGTCAATTATGGGCGTCAGCATATAGGCAAGGGCGGCTCCGATGTTTGTCCAACTCATTTGACCAAAATTTAGTAAACCCCGCTCATAAATCATTCATTTTGAGGCCACATTCCGGCGAAACGAGGATTGAACCTCGAGGTGTTCTTGGCGTGAAATTTTGATAATCGTTCGTGGTCAGAAGCAACACATCGCACGTGTCCTGTCCATCCACTCCGTCAGTGTGGTGTCAGTCGTCAGGTAATTGCAGCACTTTATCGATTTTCTGCTGCACTAATTTGGTATTTATATGATGTTATCCTTCCGGCCCGAGCCGGTGCGCTATATGGGTCGATGCACATTTTTCCCTGCTTCCGACATGTCTGCTGCATGTGTAAATTATCCGCACGTCCACTCGACTGATGGATTTATCATAATTATGATATGTGCGCCGCACACGCGACGACACAGACATGCCAGGGTATGAAGAATTCATTCACACAATTAAAGTAATATCGCACGAACTCAACGCGGTTTGTAGAAATATAGTATCTTATGTAACTATTTTTTCTTCCTCGTACATCAAAATGTACTGAAAAGTTATGGCAAAACTCTCCAGGAATTCCTTCAGATATGTATAAGGGGTTCCTTTAGTACAGTGGTCTTCAGACTTGCTGTCTTCGCATGCCACAATTGAATTTTACAAGATGGCTGCGGGCCGCAGAAAAAATCTTCCAGGGTTTCCTTCAGTAACAAGTACAGATATTTTTTCACAGACTCCTCCAGAGGTTTCCAAAGGGATTTCTCTAGGAATTCTATTGAAAATTTCCAAATGGATTTCTTCAGGAGTTCCTCCAGAAGTTCATCGAAGTTTTTTTTTTCAGTGATTCCAGCAGGTATTCTCCAGAGATTCCAGCAGAAATTCATATAGAGATTCCTTCAGGAGTTCCTCCACATATTTCTACATGTATTTCCCCAAAATGTCTTCCAAGGTTACTTTTAGGATTTTTTACTTAAATTTTTTAGGGAATTCAGGCCACCAAGTAGTCTTCCCAAACGAACACCGAGCTTGCTAAAGCTGTTAGAACACTGAGTCAAATATTTGACCAAACGCCAATGTTCAAACATCTGGTTGAATTCGATTTTTTTTTTAATTTTCAGAAATAATGCCTAGAAACTTCTACAAAAATTCTTTTAAAAATTTTCAATTCTCAGGAATATTTACAGAAGCTTAGGTGTTCCTCCATATACTCTTCCGGAATTCCATAAAAAAAAATCTTCTTTTTCTTTTTGGCTCTACGTTCCCACTGGAACTTGGCCTGCCTCTCTTCAACTTAGCGTTCTTTGAGCACCTCCACTGTTATTAAATAGAGCGTAGCCAGCTTTTGGGGGGTGGGGGGGGTGGTCAAGCACCCTTAGTAAATATGTACCTACTAGCTTTAATAACTAAACGCAACACGATGAAATTGAATATAATAACATTATATTCTAAAAGCTTTGTTTAACCTTTCAGCAGCCACGCTGTTGTATTTTGTACAATACGTTAAAAAAAGCTCGCCTGATCTGCACAAATCAACGTGGTGCTGGTAGCGGTGACCAATTTCTGGAAGATTAAGGATTTGTATTTACCCGCGCATTATTTTGCTCTGATTTTTTGTCAATCTCTACAAAACATTCATCAGCAATTATTGCTGATCTCTTTTGGAAATTACGAACTCCTTTGAGGACTAATATAGAATTTCCTAGTTCCTGTATGCGTCCATTTTAAATCATCTTCCAATACTCTTCGCTGAAGAAATTCCTCAAGAATTTTTTGAATTATTGAATTCCTGAAGGAATCCCTGTAAGAATCTATACAAATTCCTGGATAAATTATGCAAGGACTTAGTGAAATTTCTGAAGAGATCTCATGAGGAAATCCTGGTAGAAATCCTAGATAAATTTCTGGAGGATTTCTTGGAGGAAATTCTGGAGAAATTCCTGGAGGAATTCTGGGCGGAATCTGTTCCCGAAGGGAAACCAAATTTTTCACAGCAGCTGATTGGTTTTCAGCAACGCTCAAAACTGAAATTTATTGAATGAATTATTATAATATTCCTAATCTAACTTAAACTTAATACTTACAAGAAGTGGTTTCCTTCCCCACTACTTCGTCTCTGATTTATCCCGAGATCGTACTTGGCGCCTTCACCCTAACCTGACCAATGGGATACATAAACAATTCAAGAAACAGGTAAGTCTTTTTTAGCTTTTCTCTACATGCTACTACTCACAGTGTACCACAATGGACCTTTCTCCCCTATTTGCCCTACCGGCTGCTGTTGTGTGTCTGCAGCAAATCCACCGAGGCTGAGGAAGTTTTTTGGTAAACATTACTAATCCTATATTGGTCACTGCACTTCAATTGCTTACCCAAGAGATTTTTGTAGTGATTCGCACCAACTTTTCGACCTCCTGGCACAAAATAATTCACAATATTATTGCTAACAAACGGCACTTCTGAACCTAATTTGTTCGATTTAACTTCGAGTATTCACGATGACGCTACTTTCCGCTCAATAGTAAACAGATTTCTGCTAGCCTTTTTTCCTTTTCCCTATTCTATCGCATCCTACCACTACAACCGCGTGTACGCTGTTATGCTGAGACTAGGCCTGTTCAACGTATTTTTTAAACCTACCACGGCGTCGCAACACCCCAGCCCATTCGGTATTCTCGAATTTACCGTTCCTTTCAACGACGTCAAGTTTCGATGTTGTATCATCAGCGGTACTCACGCGTGCTTGTCGGATTCGTCCATCCGAGCTCTGCATATTTACCTCTACATCTTCTCGCTTCAACGACCTTCGATTTTCGCTGTGAATCCCGAATTCAGAGTCACCCAACTTGAGCGGATTTTGCTCATCGATGCACTTGGGTTGTTGCTGTATATTCTCTGGCGAACTTCCCGATTGGCGCTTCCACTTTCTGCTACACGTGTTCATCAATACAGACCAACTGCCTGACCTCTGTGCTTTTGGCTGCTCTTCTCGTCGAGAATATGCTTCCTGCACCGACACGCGCTTTGTTGTTGTCCCCTCGATTACCAACCTCTGTTTTGGCGGAGCCGCGAAATTGCCCTATCGCTTCTGGTTTTTCTCGAAGCGCTTCTTTGTAGGCAGTGTCCTAGGATAACTGTCCGGAATTTGCAGATCATCTATTTTCCCGAGCAATTCAGTTTCGAAGCAATCGCCGGTCGGCTTGTTGGTGCGCTCCGGGCTTTGCTGGAGTTCTTTCTCTTCATCTGTTTCCTGAGAGAGTGCTCTCATTATATCTTCCGTCGCATAACGGCTTTTGAGATGCTTATGCTGGTCTACACTGATAATTTGCTGGTGGTAGCCCAGATAGTTACTGGCTGCCACGCTGGTCGAATATCTTGGGCCGTAGACTGTCCACCCGAGATTTGTCCGAACAGCGATCGGTTCCATCGGATTTCCCACCCTTGCTTCCATCGGAGCAAACGAATGAATGTTGTTCGCACCGATGAGCAGTTGTGGCTGACCGTCGTACGACTCTATAGGAAGTCCTCGCAAGTGGGCGTACTGCGCAGCGATCTCCTCGTAGACTAGCTTCTGGTGCGGTAGGTTCAGGTTTTGGACTGTGTGGACGGTGTGCAGCAACGTTTTGTCGCTGGCGTTAGCACTCGAACTTGATGTCCACAGACTCATCCGCCGTGAATCCTCCACTCTAGAAACGTCTCCTGTCCACCGGATGGTCAATCGCTCTTGTACTCCGACCGCGCCCAGACGGTCGGCGAGCTTTTGCTCCATCAGCGTGACGGAAGCACCTTCGTCCAGGAACGCCAACACTGAAATTTTTTTTCCCTTACAGTGCAACTGTACCGGCACGATCCGGAACAAGACCGCGCAGTTTGCATGGTCGTTTGCACTTAATCCGAACGTATTTTTGACCGGATGCATTGACGAGTTGTGGAATTCTCTGCGGTGGGTCTTCTCCTTGTTGACATTTGCTGCTGAATTGGTGGTCACGCTGTGACAGTTAAGTCCGGCGTGCTCCTCACTTTCCTCTGGTTGAGGAATTGTGATGGATTGGTGTAGCTGCTCAAACTCCATGTCGACGTTGGCTTCGCAAGCATCTGCTACTATATCCATCAGGAAGTCCGTAAGTGTTCGCAAAGTTACTTCGCCACGTCCTCTACGGTAGTGGACCCACTCGCGCTTTTCACGATCCGGTAGCTTTGCGACCAGTGACTTGATCAGCAACGGGTTCACGAGATGCTGCCGCATATCCGCCGCCTCCATATGGTCGCAGAGTTGTTCCACCGTGTTTCCGAATGGGATGAAACTCTTCAGGCTGTCCGGTTGAGGAGGGTCTAGTCGATTGATTTTGTCCAGCAGACTTTCAAGAAGCTGCTCAGGACGGCCGTAATGGCGACGCAGCTTCTCGATGACCCTTGGGATTGTTTCGGGAAGAAGAAGCTGTCCGCTCACCAACTCGAGAGCATCATTTTCGAGCGCTTCCTGCAGCCGCATCAGATTTTCATGGTTCATGTAGCCACATGTTGCGTTGGATGCTTTGTAGGCGGCGTAAAACAGTGGCCACTGTGCTGGTTTGCCCGAAAATTTGGGGAGCTTGTACGTTAGCCCCTGCCTGGCAGCGAGCTGTGCCTTTGTCGGTCTGGGCTGCTGTTGCCCCAGCCCGTTTTGGCTTCCACTGTTGACCTGCTTCCAGTTTCTCAACGACACATTTTTCTTGACCTTCTCCCCCATAGACGAATCGGAACTCTGGCTGTGCCGATCCGAATTTTCGCAGTATTCGTCAACCTCACTCTCGCCCTCGGTACCTTCGTCGTCTTCCACGGACTCCATGATGTTCGCCTTCATCAGCTTCAACGCGTTTTGGTTGGATTTGCCGGATGGACTCACAAACATAACATCCGCAAAGCTTTTTGACGCTGGCTTTAGCACCTTGCCGCCCGAGAGCCCCGCTAACTCCTTGTCCAAGTCCGCCATCTGCTTCTCGAACGACTCCCGGTTCGCTTTCATGCGCTGGATTTGGCCTCTCTTCTTCTGGAGTATCTTCGCCTGCCAAGCACCTCTTTCTTCTTCTTCCTCTGCACTCATTTGCAGCTCCATCTCCATCTTCTTCTTTTCGAACGCCCGCTGCATCTCCTGCTCCTTCTTCCGCAGCTGCATTTCCACTTCCAGCTCTTCCAACTGCCGCTTTTGACGATCTTCTAGCGCTCTGACTCTGGTTTCAACGATAGATGCCCCCGAGCGAGAGTTGACGCTGGCTTTGTCAGACTCTTCGGTTTGCTTCCGACTGCGAGTCTGCTTCTTCCGTTTTTGATACTCCAGGGCTTTCTCCTGACAGGCCTCGCTGTGGCAGTACCAATTTTTGGGTAGTTTACTTGACTGGATACCCACGCATCGGATATGGAAACACCTCGTACATCCATCACATTCAACCATCATTTCGTCACAGATCGAGGCACCGCATATCCCACACGAAGTTTCCGTGAGATTTTGGACGATTTTGTCCTTCACGGATTCGGAATCAGAATTCATTTTGCGGGTAGGACGAACTTCTCACAGCGACACTTCGTATCACTTCTTTTTTGAGAATGTTCCCGAAGGGAAACCAAATTTTTCACAGCAGCTGATTGGTTTTCAGCAACGCTCAAAACTGAAATTTATTGAATGAATTATTATAATATTCCTAATCTAACTTAAACTTAATACTTACAAGAAGTGGTTTCCTTCCCCACTACTTCGTCTCTGATTTATCCCGAGATCGTACTTGGCGCCTTCACCCTAACCTGACCAATGGGATACATAAACAATTCAAGAAACAGGTAAGTCTTTTTTAGCTTTTCTCTACATGCTACTACTCACAGTGTACCACAATGGACCTTTCTCCCCTATTTGCCCTACCGGCTGCTGTTGTGTGTCTGCAGCAAATCCACCGAGGCTGAGGAAGTTTTTTGGTAAACATTACTAATCCTATATTGGTCACTGCACTTCAATTGCTTACCCAAGAGATTTTTGTAGTGATTCGCACCAACTTTTCGACCTCCTGGCACAAAATAATTCACAATATTATTGCTAACAAACGGCACTTCTGAACCTAATTTGTTCGATTTAACTTCGAGTATTCACGATGACGCTACTTTCCGCTCAATAGTAAACAGATTTCTGCTAGCCTTTTTTCCTTTTCCCTATTCTATCGCATCCTACCACTACAACCGCGTGTACGCTGTTATGCTGAGACTAGGCCTGTTCAACGTATTTTTTAAACCTACCACGGCGTCGCAACAGAATCCATAGTAAAATTTCATAAAAAATCTCTTTAAAAATTGCTAGAGGAAATCTTCGAGAAATTTGTGAAGGAATCCTTGGAAGAATGCCTGTAGAAACTTCTGAGTAAATTCCTGGCGTAATCCCTGGAGGAATTCATGGATTAGACCCAGCAGGAATTCCTGGAGAAAGTCCTTAAGCATTTTTTTGGTGCCTTCTTGGAGCAATCCCTGGGGAAAAATCCCTTGAGAAATTCTAGGAGGATTTTCTGAAAGAACCCTTGGAGGAATTTCTGGAGGATTCCCTGGTTGAATCTCTGGGATCCCTCGAAAAATTCATGGAGAAATCCCTGAAGTAATTGCTGGAGGCCCATATAGCCGAGGCGGTAAACGCACGGGTATTCAGCATGGCCATGCTGAGGGTGACGGGTTCGATTCCCGGTCGGTCCAGGATCTTTTCGTAAAGGAAATTTCCTTGACTTCCTTGGGCATAGAGTATCTTCGTGCCTGCCATACGATATACGCATGCAAAATGGTCATTGGCAGAGGAAGCTCTCAGTTAATAACTGTGGAAGTGCTCATAGAACACTAAGCTGAGAAGCAGGCATTGTCCCAATGAGGACGTTACGCCAAGAAGAGAGAGAGAGAGAGAATTGCTGGAGGAATCCCTGAAAATTTTCTGAAAGTATTCCTGGATAATTTCCTGGAAGAATCTCTGAAGAAATCCCTAAAGGACTTCCAGGAGAAATTCTTTGACGAATTGCTGGCATATTTCTTGAAGAAAGCCAGGAATTCCGGAAGAAAAGTTCCTGGGGAAATTCCTAGATTACATCCCGGAGGAGTAAATGGAGGAGTTCATAGTGGTATTCCTGTGAAAATTTCTGGAGGAATCTCTAGAGGAATTCTTGAAAGAATTACTGAATAAATATCTAGAGGAATCTCCAGAAGAATTCTGAGAGATTTCTGTTTCTATTTCTGTTAGTTTTCTATTTCTGAAAGAATCCCTTGAGAGATTCCTGGTGGAATTTCGAGCGGAATTGCTGGTGGAGTTCCTGGAGAAATTCTCGAAGGAATTCCTGAAGGAATCCCTGGGAGCTTCCTTTAAGAAATTTGTGAAGAAATCCCTGGAGGAATCTCTGGAGGAATCCCTGAAAAATTCTTGGAAAATATTTTAGAATAATTTCTGAAGAATCTGGAATCTGGAATCTGGAAGAATCCTTGGAGAAACTTTCGCAGGTTTTCCTGGAGGAATGTTCAAAGAATTTCCTGAAGAGATCCCATCGAGAAACCTCTGGAGGAATCCCTTAAGCAATTCTTGATGGATTCTCTGGAGAAATACCTAGAGGAATTGCTGACATAATTTCTGAAAGATGTCCAGGAGCAATTCCTGGAAATATTCCTGGGTGATTTCATGACGAAATGCCTGGGGTAATTCCTAGAGAAGTTCCTGGAGAAATTCATGGATAAAATCCTGAAGGAATGCCTGGAGAAATTCTTAGAGGTACTCCTTTGGGAACTGCTGGAGGAATCTTACTGCATGAATTTCTAGAGGAGTTCTGGGAAATTTCTGTTTCTTTTCTATTATTTTTCTATTTCTGAAAAAATCCCTTGAGAAAATCCTGGAGGAATTTCTAACGGAATTTCTGGAGAAATTCTTGAATAAGTCCTCGAAGGAATTCCTGAAAAAAATCCTTGGGGGAATCCTGGAAGAATTTTGTAAAGAAGTCCCTGGGGAAATCCCTGAAAAATAACTGATAGTGTTCCTCCAGGAATTTCCTGGAAGAATTTCTGAAGAAATCCCTAGAGGATTTTAAGCAAGAATCCTTAGAAAAGCTTCTGGAGGATTTCCTGGAGGAATCTTCGGAGGATTTCCTGGAAGAATCCCTGAAAAATTCCTAAGGGTATTCCTGGAGAATTTCCTGGAAAAATTTTTGAAAAAATCCCCAGAAGAATTTCTGGAAAAATTCCTGGAGAAATGGTTGACAAAATTTCTGAAGGATGTCCAGGACCAATTCCTGGATCAATTCCTAGAGAAATTGCTGGAGGAATTCCTGAAGAAATTCTTGGGGTAATTCCTGGAGAATTTCCTGGAATAGTTCATGGAGAAATTCCTGGATAAAATCCTGGAGGAATTGCTGGCGGAATCCTTGAACGAATTCCAGGAGGAATCTCTGTAGGAATTCCTTCAACAATTTCTGGATGAATTTCTGGGGGAATCTCTAGAGGAGCTCTGGGATAAATTTCTGAAAAAAAAACCCTGATAAATTGACGGAGGAATGTCTACAGAAATTTCTAGAGGAATTCCTGGAGAAATCCTCGAACGAATGTCTGCAGAAATCCCTGGAAAACCACTAAAAAAGTTCTTGGAGAAGTCTTTAGTGCAATTTCTGGAGGAATGCCTGTAGCAATTCCTGGAGGGAATACTGGAAGATTTCTTGGCGGAATTTCTGGAAAAATTCCAGAAGGTATTCCTAGAAAAAATCCTGGGAGAATTTCTGAAGGAATCCCTGAAGGATTTCCTGGAGTAATTCCTAGAGGAATTCCTGAAGAAATTCGTGGATGAATCTCCTAGGGAATTCGTATAGGAATACCAGAAATAATTCCTGAAGAAATCGTAGATAGAGTTCTTGAAAAAATTCGGGAGGAATCCTTAGACGAGTTTATGGAGAAACTTCAGGAGGAATCCCGGAAGCAATTTCAAGAGGAATTACTAAGAGAATCGCTAAGCAGTTCCTGGGGGAAGTACTGAATCAATTCCTGGAAAAGCTCCTTAAATAATACAAGGAGGAATTACTGGAGGAACCCTTAAAAGAGTTCCTGGGAGCATCTTTGGTGAAATGCTACTGGAGCACCGCATGCTAGATTGGTTTTGTTACTTTTGAGAGTTAAACTTTTCTCTCAGCTCATTTCTGTTTCATTTGTATGTGAGCCCCCCTTTTCAGAGGGGGAGGGTTCTCACACTATGCTAAGAACCTTCCCCGGCTCCATGCCTCCATGCATACAAAATTTCAAGCCAATCGGTTCAGTAGTTTCCGAATGCATAGCGGTCAGACAGACAGACAGACAGAAATTCATTTTATATATAGATGTATACTCACCACTGATTGTGGCAACTTGCTGTATGGTGGCGCTTGTGTTGTCTGCGCTAAAAATATTTGAGTTCTTACACAGCTTTCGAGTTAAAATTTGTTCTAGTTTAGATGTCTGTTCTCTGTGGTCTAATCTAAAAGAAAGGGCACATACTAGAAAGGGCTAATCATTGGAGGAATAACCTTTTAAATTCAGTTTAGAAAATGCTATCACATGTCCTCAAATAGTCTAATGTGGATTCCATTGGTTAATTCAAGAACTTTTTTACTACACTGGATCCTATTTTTATGCACCTGGCTGAATATGCGTAAGTTAAAATGTGCACATACAAAAAAAAGCATTAAAAGTGGGAAAATTGTGCATAAATTAAGTTGAGAGCCAGGGCCCGTGGCGCAAGTGCTTCATAAACAGATGACCGTGAGTTCGTTCGATGCCAGCCCTGGCACATTTGTCAGTTGCTCTTTACCCCTGAGAGCAGCTGACACTGACCCTCTTCTGAGCCCGTGGCTCAAACGGACCCGGATACTTGGACATCGGCCAATGTCAACTCATTATGGACGACCCCCCAAACGAACTGAAAAAAGGAACAAGCAGCAGCCACACACAACATCCTCGTGCTCATCATTATACCATGTTAGAGTAGAAAGTGCAAGCAGCGCGAAAAGCAACCAGTTCAATATACTAGCATTATATTACACATTTAGGCGCTGTAAAAAAGTGGATGTGCAGCTGCTAATTGGAATCGCTTATGTAGTGCCCTAGTGGTAAAAAAAGCTGGACAAGTAATTAAGAATTAAAAAAAGTAGTCTGTAATGAGCATGACCATGCTGAGAATGACGGGTTCGATTCCCGGGCGGTCCAGGATCTTTTCGTAAAGGAAATTTCCTTGACTTCCTTGAGCATAGAGTATCTTCGTGCCTGCCACACGATATACGCATGCAAAATGGTCATTGGCAGAGGAAGCTCTCAGTTAAAAACTGTGGAAGTGCTCATTGAACACTAAGCTGAGAAGCAGGCTTTGTCCCAGTGAGGACGTTACGCCAAGAAGAGGAGGAGGAGTCTGTAATGAGGAAACTTAGTTCGCGAGAATAGGTCTTGCACCTGGGCATTTGAGATGGAGACATGAAGTTTCTAGGAAGTTACCAGAGATCCCAATAAAAGGGGGTTTCCAGAGGATCCGGGAGCCTTCAAGGGGATTTCAGGACCCTTTTAAAGGAGTTTCAACTAGTTTCGTTGGTGCTCCATTGGGATTACGAGGTCATGACGGTAGCTATGGCATCTACGGCTAGAGGACGTTTGTAGGAGAGAGCAAAGGCAGGTAGCAGCGGTGTCAAGGAGCTTCAGGGGGAAGGAGGATGTATCAAGAAAGGGATTCCATGTGACTTCAGAGGCGCTTCAAGGGATATCAGGAGTAGTTCCAGAAGGTCTCAGGGGCGTTTAAGAGAGTTGTAGGGGTTACCAGGGAATCTCAAGGCACGCTTCAAGATGGCACCAGGGAGTCTCAAAGGCGCTTCAGGGGGCTTCCAGGGGACCTCAGGAACGCTTTTTCGGAGGTTTTAAAGAAGTTCATGAGGATCTTAGGGGCGTTTCAGGAGATCTCAGTGAAGTTGCAGGAGGGCCTCTGGCCCGTTGCATGGGGTTTCAGGGTTGTCACAGTGGGGTTTCAGGGGCATTTCAGGGAGTCTCAGTGGGGTTCCAGGGGGACTTGAAGACGCTTCGAGCCCTATCAGAAAAGAATAGCAACAAAATAACAGGGTAGGGGGATTAGGGGCATAATGGACACCCTAAGCAAATGACTATGTTAGGCCTGTATAACAGACAAAACCTTAATACATTATCATTTGGCTTACAACTTTAACTTGTTTCCTACGTATTTCAATCAGTTACAACAGGTAGAATGTCATTATTGTGAAGAAATAATGAATTTTAAACCGTGTGTTTTTTGGGGCTGGCAGGAAAGGTACGGGACGAAATGGACACCCATCGGGGCATAAAGGACACCCCTGCATATTTTATGCTGTATCATTAATAATATCGACCAGTTAAGTAATTTTCCTACGGAGATCAACGCCACGGATAAAATACTCCATCTTAGACGAGTTTACATCACATCCAAGTTAATTTAATAAATTTTAGGCTAAAATAATCGGATTGATTTTTTCCAAACTCTCTAAAACGATTAACAGTATGCAACGCGTATACATCCATTAGTAATTGCCAGTGTTCATTTCGCCCCGAATAGACTACAACATTGATATTGCTATTTTGAGTAAGTTTTGATCAAAAATATAATACTTCATGCATTGCTGAATCTGCGTATACATGTAGATAAGCTAATAATTCACTTGTTTGTATGGTGGACACACTCAAATACTCGTAATACCTTATTAGCTGCTGCTTCAAAATTATAAGAAATCCACCATATGAAAAACATACTTCAATTTCAATGATAGTTTGATTATTTTAAAGGAATATAAATGGTACTTTTGAAAAATAGAACAATGACTTGTTCCTTTACACTTATGCATTAAATGTTTTACATAAAAATCAACGGTTTCGGCAAAAACAGGGGTGTCCATTTCGCCCCGGGTGTCCATTATGCCCCTAATCCCCCTATTAATCTTAAATAACATTATACCTCAGTATGCCCTCCATTAAGTGGCCATTGGATGCAAAATAGCTAAAATGAATACCATAATTTTGTATAAATAACACCTGAAAAATAACAAGTCTTGTTATTTCAATAATAAATGCATACCGTAAATTTCAAGTGCTCTATTTTTTATCTAGAAGGTATTAAATAACAAAGTAATAACATTTCTTGCTATTAGATTGAACATTTTTCTATAGCTCCATGATGTAATAACAAATCTTGTTCCTCAGTTATTTTCCCAGCTAAATCAACAATACCACACCAATACCTAACTTTGCTCAAATACCTCCAATTGTTATTGTGGTGTTCTCATAACATTGCGAAGAATATATAGCAATACCAACTTGAGGTATTAGAGCACAGGTTGCTCTTTGTACGGTATTTGTAAGGTATGCTCTTCTGCTCGAATAAATGTCTCAGGGGATAACAGGGAAGTTTCAGAGAGTTTCAAGAGCGCTTCAAGGAGATTGAGGGAAAACCAGGAGTCTAAGAGGCGTTTCAAACGGGTCCGAAGGTTATTTCAGAAGTAACCTTGAGGCCTCCGGTGCATTTCAGGGTTTTTCAGGGTTGTCTCGGAGAGTACCAGCAGATCTCAGGGGCAGTTCAAAAAGGTCCCTGGAGTTCTTAGAGTTGTGTAAAGGAGGTCTCAGGGGGTTTCAAAAGGTACCAGGAGGTCTCAGAAGCGCTTATAGGGTAGTGGTCTTAGGGGGATTCCAGGGGGTCTCAGGGTTGCTTCAAAGTGTCTCAGAGAATTCCAAGGATATTCCAGAGAGGCTCACCGGTATTTCAGAGGGTCTCAGAGGCGTTTAATAGGGTTTCGTGGGCTACTAAGAGGTCTCAGAGATGTTTCAAGGGATCTCTGCGATTTTAGGGGAGCTTCGAATGGTCTCAGGACTTTCCAAACCAGAGGGTTTAAAGGGCGATTCAGGTGAATTCAGGGGGTACCCGTAGCTCTCAGGGTCATTTCAAAAAGGCCTCATGGGCGTTACAAAAAGGTCCTCAAAGGAGTGTCGAGGAGGTCCCAGTGTGTTTCAAGGGTTACTAGAAGGTCTCAGGGGTGATTCAAGGGATCTTAAGGGGATTCCTTGAAACGCCGTGAGACAACCCTGAAACCCCATGGCATCTCCTTAAACGCTCTGGGTCTCTCTTGAAACGCCCCTTAGATCTTCTGGTATTCCCATGAAATCTTTTGGTTTCCCCTTGAAAGCCTATGAAGTTCCATGTCGAAATGCTCCTGAGATCTCCTGGTGCCCCTTATAAACTCCCCTGAGACCCTCTGGAACCCACTGAGACCGCCGGAATCACCTCTGAGATCACCTGGAATCTAATTTTGCTCTTCCTTATTACCGCCACCAATAACACTATGGATTATTTTCCCATTTTCAGTCTTTAATTAATAGCTCGTAGGATTGAGGAGATAAAGTAATGGTGTCTTCGGCAATGTGGATGGACATGACCAGTGCCATCTTTTGAAAGTTGGAGTTTTCGGGTCAAGCCCGCTAATAGTGAGATACAAAATTTATATGTTGAAGCAGAGGGTTGACGTCTTCAGCAAGTTGTAGCATTTTTTATTCCGAACAACTTTGCTGATAACTTGTCGGATAGCAACGATTTAGAAACTCCCATTAGTCAAGCTTCAACTGGTCGAAAAACTTGCTTCGGCGAATTATGTCCAACATATAATTCCACTCATACGAAACACCTCGTCATTCTTTCCGGTCAGCGATACACAAATTATTCACCTATGATTTATCGTTCAATCAAAAACTGTCTTCTGGTGACCTTCGAACTTTGTGCCACCAGCAGTAAAGTAAGCAAATAAGTCCGCCACCGCACCGCGGAAAGGTGACCAACAGGCAATTAATAACCATTTCCATTAACGACGGCCGGCATCCACCCGGCAGGTTCCTACCCATATGCTGGTGGCAAAAAAAAACTAGGGGTGGGTAATGTCTGAGACATAACCGCAATGTTGACGTAGGACAAAGGCTGGAACGAGATTCTGACTTTTATATTTCCACTAGCTGACCCGGCAAACCATGTATTGCCCATTTTAATTGTTGCTCTTGCACAGTTTTTCCAATGTTTTTGTTCATTTTCTTAACTTGTTCTACAATGAACATCGCCACCCACCATGAAGACAAAATTTTTAGTTGTATGGCTCCAAAGAGTATGTAAACTCATTTGTATAAACATCAGAAACCCGGCTCCAAAGGCACGTTATCCAAATGGAACATTTGTCTCAGATAAAGAATGCTGTTTTGTGTTTTGGTTGCTAACCAACTTTTTATCAATGTAACTTAAACGGACAACTCGACCATATAATTTACAGTTCAACTGCTATAAACTACACAACAGCACCACTTGAAAGAAAAACCTTCGATAAAAAGAAGGAAACATTTAGGTATGTTGTGCATTTTAGCAGTTTGTGCGTAAAGAAAATTGAACTGTGTGACTTGAAAGTTATCTGTATGGAAACCTCCCGTTCCGGAAACCGCAGAGGTCTCACACCAAGCTAAGAATTTTCCACGGCCCAAAAATATCTACCTATTGAATAAATTGCTGTTGTAATATTTGAACGAATTACTGCATTAAATTCTGCAAGAATTCCTTAGGTAATTTCTGCAGTAGTTCCTTAGGTAATTTCTAGGGCAAATCCTGGTGGAATTCATAAAGGTATTCCTGGAGGAGTCCCAAAATCAAATACTGAAGAAATGCCTGGATGAATCTCTGAAGGAATCCCTATGAAAATCCCTATGAAAATCCCTGGAGGAATTCCTGGAGGAATACCTGGAGGAATTCCTAAAGGAATTCCTAGAGCGATCCCTAGAGGATTCCCTAGAGAAGCTCCTGAAGGAATGCCTGGAGACATGCCTGTGCGAATTCCTGGACGAATATCTAGAGAAATTCCTCGAGAAATCTTCAGATAAACTCCTGGAGGGATTTTTGAAAGATTTTCTTGAAGAATTGTCTGAAAACTTTCAGGTAGAATCCCTGGAGAAATCCTATAAAGAATTTCTGGAAAAAAATCCTCGAGGAATACTTAGTGGAATTTCTACAGGAATTTCATGAGGTATCTCTAGAAAAATACCTGGAGGAATTCCTCGAGGAATCCTTGAGAAATCTCCAGAAGAACTCCCGGACGAATCCCTGCAGAAATTCCATTAGTAATTTCCAGAGGAATGCTTGGAGGAATTCCATGAAAAAATCTTAGAAGAACATCTGGATGAATTAATGGAGGAATTATCGAAGGAATTCCTGGAGGAATCTCTGGAAGAATCTTTAGAGGAATCCCAGAAGAGATTTCTGGTAGATACCTGGACCAATTCCTGATGGAATTCCTGGAGGAAATGCTGGTGTGATTTCTGGAGGGATCCCTGGTGAAATCTCTGGGGGAATCCTTGGAGCAATACCTGGAGGAGAAATTACTGGAAAAACTCCTCTAGGAAACCCTGGAAGAATTCCCGGAAAAAAATCTGAAGGAGTTAATTAACCCTCGAGCGATCGCGCTGTTGTATTTTGTAGAACACGATGAAAACATGGCGCTTTTTGTACTCAGCATTAGCGTGGTGCTGACCCAGGTAGACAACCGCGCGAGTTACGGAAGGTTAAGAAATTGGGTAATTCCTGGTGGAATTCTCAAAAGCATTCCTGAAGAAGTCCCAGAATTAAATCCAGAAGGAATGGCTGGAATCCCTGGAGAAATCCCCTTGTAAATCCCTGGAGGAATGCCTGGAGGTATTTCTGAAAGAATTCCTGGAGGAATTCCTTAAAGAATTTGTGGAGAAATTCCAAGAGCAATCCCTAGAGGAACTCCTGAAGAATGCCTGGAGGAGCTTCTGAAGGAATTCCAGTAGACACACCTGAGAGAATTTCTGGGGAAATCTCTAGAGAAATTCCTTGTGCTATCTTCTAAGGAACTCCTGAGAGGAATTCTTAGAGGAATTTCTGGAGGGTTTTCTTGAAGAATCACTGGAGAACTTTCAGGAAGACTCCCTGGAGGAATGCTTTGTCAATTCCCTGAAAGAATTCTTGGAGAAGTTCCTGGATGATTCCCTGGTGTAATATCTAGAGGACATGCTAGGGGAATACCTGGAGGAATTTCTAGCGGAGTTTATAGGGGAACTTCTGGACGAATCCCTGTAGGAATTTTTAGACGAATCCCTGAAGGAATTCACAGAGTAATCCTGGAACAATTCCCGAAGAAATTTCTGGAGGAATCCCAAGCAGAGTGATTGGAGTCATTTTTAAAATAATCCCGAAAGGTTTTGTACCAGAAGCCTTTACCACTCTTGTGTTCCAGCTACGTGAAATAATTGGCCACCTGAAGTTCGTCTGGAGTCCCGTTGCATTCTGGGCTTTTAGCAAATAGTTTGTCTGGAAGAATCCATGCCTCGTGCTGTCCAGAAGTCCGACCTACAGCACCAGATCATGTATTCTGTCTCGAGTCCAGAGGAGTCCAGCGTCGTCTTCGCCGGACCGTCAAGTTCTACGTGGTGCCAGTTACTGGGCACCACTCGACGCCACGACGCTACCACCTACGATACCTGTCACGTCGCATTACCCCCTGTTGTAGAGTAGATAGAAATAAAATTGCTACGTACTAAGTGAATGTAGCCACTTTTCAGGACCACCCACATCCGCAAACTTCCCCACACTTACAACGCCCTGGTACCCGGGAGCATAAGAGGCCCTCTTTGCCGACCCCGGAAGCGGACACGGCTCAGACCAGCTGCTTGGGGCCTAGTAACGTCCCCTTCTGGAGCGGCAAGATTCGCCCGGGGTCAAAAGCGAGTTTTACGTTCCATTACGTTTGCCTTCAGAGAGACGTCGGTCTCAAAGGTGATAATCCCTTCGCGGTCGTCCTTGGCTGTGTCAAATCTGCGGGTTATTTTCAGGACGCTGGCACATCCAGTCCGTCTCCATTGCTTTGTCTTTGACCGACTTTGTCACTGACATCCGAAGCCAAAAAAAAATGGTTTTAATGTCCCTTTTAAGCAGATTGATTGAGGCATTGAGGCGGTTCCGACATCAACAAATTAGTTTCTAAATAGAATCACTTTTGAAACATAGCTGTCCCGGCTAACGTCGTACTGCCTGCCTACTGTGTTTTTTGACATGCAGCTCCGTAGAGACGTCCCCCACAAAGTCATCTGTATGGGAGCCCCCCGTTCCAGAGACCGGAGAGGTCTCACACCAAGCTAAGAACCTTCCCCGGCCCTAACAGTACCCACATACAAAATTTCACACCGATCGGTTCAGTAGTTTCCGAATGCATAGCGGTCAGACAGACAGACAGACAGACAGACAGACAGACAGACAGACAGACAGACAGACAGACAGACAGACAGACAGACAGACAGACAGACAGACAGACGGAAATTCATTTTTATATATATAGATAATACAATGTTTGTTGTTAGGATAATACAAATGAAGAACTGATGTGTTGAGTAAAGTTGTCGTGTGATCGCTTTCGCTGAACGCATTCACAACCCAACAAACATTTTCGCTTTATAAGAGTAAAACAAATCACTCTTAAGCTAACTTTAGCTGAAGAAGCTGTTATTCAGCTGGTTCGGTTACTTGGAAAAATATGTTGACTAGTTCAAGAGTTATTTCGTTTTGAAGAGAAATGGTCAAATTATTATTCTACGAGAGAATTTTCATCGAGCGGATAAAATTATTAGATAATTGAACGGCGTTAGATAGATCTTTTCAACTAAAGTTTAACGTGAAACTCTTTCGCCAATATGTTGTTTTCATCCAGGACGAACATATTAGTGGCCGACTTCACTATTGCTGAACTACCAAGCTTTCAGTCTGTCGCTTTTGATTATCCGAATCATAACTCTTGAGCAATCATTTTCGCTGATCCTGGAAAAGACCGTTTATAAAACGGAAGATATTGGCAAGACAATATTATTGCATAAATTCATCACGCAATGCGAGTTTATTTTACCCATACTGAATGCGGCCGTTTGCTGTCGTGGATGAGATTTCTGGTGCTGCCACCACGATAGCCGAGAGTCATCGCTGAGTTTGTGTGCAGCTGCCTAGCTGGGAGGTGACATCTCCCTTCTCCTTGACTGATCCAAGGAAAATGACGAAAGTTAACAGAGGAAACAGCTGTTATGCCCCTAGATTAGCAGATGAAGCTCCTTCCATTCGGCGGGCTTTCCAATTTATTACGTTTGCATGACCCGCCCACATTGTGTCAGACGCTTTAAACGACTAATCAACCGTTCTTTGAGACAATTTCTAATCGAACGGATGAACTAACCGAAGTATTGAAAAGTTAAGATCATTTTAATTCGATAAATATTAGAACGAAACGATGTTTCAGGCACAATTTGTCCGAATAAGATACTAGAACAATTAGAACAATTAGAGGCCGGCTATACTGTTGCTAAGTTTTCAGTCTGTCGCTTTTAATTATCCGATTCATAATTCTGGAGGAATCATTTTCGATGGTCCTGAAAAGGACCTTTTAAATAATAGAAGATTTCGGCAGGACAATTGAAAATTATCCGCACTGAATGCTGGAAGCCGTCGAAAACTGCCATCGCTTACTGCCGTGGATGAGATCCCAAGTAACAAATCAGCAACCTTTTAGCTTTTCTTGGTATTTATAACGGTTTTATTGTAGCAGTTGACATGCTAATTTGTTTAGATAGTGCATTTATTGATGCAAAATTGTCAAGTTTTATTTCTGCTCCTCAAGATGTTTTCTAAACCATACTCAGCCAAACAATGAAGTCAAAGGTTGCTGGGATTTAAAGTTTAATTGAAAGAGGTTCTCTAGCCATTCATAAAGCCATCATAATAAAACTGGAAATTATGATTTTAAAATTGCCTTGATAAAATACTGCATAATACTGTTTTGTTATTACAAAAGCCACTTTAAAGTTAATCGGTTTCAGCACAGGGGAAATGGCATTATGTATTGCTATCCGGCCTGGGAAAAAGGTTTCATAAAATACATCACTCTGTATTCATTTTTTACATGTTGTCATTGGGAAAACACATTTTAAGCGAGAAATACGAACAAATTAATGTAGACGCCCAGAATTAGGTATATTGCTGCACAACTTTGCGTTCTTTTCTCAAAACAATATTATGAAATATTGTGTTTCATCCTTATTATGAAATGCACCGCTTTCCACTATCGAAACATACAGGTGTTGAGTCAATGTCATCCATCGTCAAATACTTACGGCCGGCCCGTCGGAGATCACCGCCACCGGCATCATTTATACGAGAAGCATTCCGATACATATTCTTGATTACAAGTTCCCGTCGAGTGGTCCGCGCACTTGACATCACAGTACCAGTACGTACAATAGCCATACATACAGACGCAAATGAACCACATCAAATAGCCTACATATCAACCAATTGGGCACATGAAAACACACGAACGATGGTAAAGCGATTAAAATATTAAGTAGTCAATCACGGCTTTCACGGAATATAAGGTATACCGATCCACAGATCGGCCTTTTTGGTCGGTTCAAATCCATAAAAATAGTAGAAAATGAACAGAAGAAATTACTCAATCTCAATTGAACCCTGGATGAAATGAAAACATTGCCTCAGCTGTCAAAATAATGCTGAATGCTGCTTGGTTAGCATAAAAGCAGAAAAATAACTAAACGATCTACAAGTGACATTTAATACAACAGTATGGCATCAATAAATGCCAAATCAAAATATTGTGCTCTTTTTTCGGACTTCTTAAAAGCAAAACAACATTGCTAAGGAAAAATACTTGTTTGTAGCACGTCCATGTTAGTTTCACTTTCTTTGGCTATTTATTCTAATAATGAGATCTACTGTTAGCTGACTTTATGATGCAACTTTAGGTGATCAAAATATGTATGCCACATCTGGAAACACACAAATAGCACACAAACACACGAATATATAAAAAAATATTTTCTAATAAACATTGTCACGGGGAGATTTTTTTTTTAATTTTCAAAATTATTTAAAATTTAAGGAATTTTGAGGGGGTACTTAGAATTTCACATATTTTCATGTATATTTCACTGTAAATCTCGTTGCGCATATGGAACAAAGGCACTGGCTGATAAATACTCCACTTTGAAAACAGGAGAAAACACTTGAGTTAAAATTTGTGGATTTGTTTTCATTTGTTTTTCTTTCATGGAAACTAATCTGTCAAAGCCGAATGAAATTTATGAATTCAAAAATGTTACGATAAAATCATTTTCTAGTGAGAACAGCTTTCATCTAGGTAAAGTGGCATTATCATGGCTATCACAAAAGCCGTGTTGTTTTATTTTCAGTTTGTATTTGGCTTTCAAAAGGTCTTCAAAGCAATGATCGTGTTACCTTTTTGTTTTGATTGCGAGTATATACATACATTTCACAACCTTCTCCAGGGTGGGCCAACTAGACATATTCTGATCTACAAGAGGTTTTGGTGGAGGTTTTGAAGATTAATTTGCAGTGACCAGGGTTTTATCAGTGTTGCTTTATAACACCCTTGGAGTAATGCATAAAACCAAAATTGTTACTTGGGATTCCTAGTTCTATCAGCTAAATAGCCGAGAGTCGTCGCAGGATTGGTGCGCAGCTGCGGAGGTGACATTCACTCCCTTTGACTGATCCAACGAAAATAACGGAAGAAAACAGAGGTCACTGCTTTTATTCCCCTTGATTAGCAGATTAGGCTCCTCCCATTTGGCTGGCTTTGCAGGTTATTTCGTTTGCATGACCCGCCTTGAATGCTCCAGACGCATCAAGCAACTAATCAACCGAGAATAATGAGCAAATTTTCATTGAACGGATAGAGTAACCAAAATATTGGATAATTTCGATCAGTTTAATTCAAAAAATGTTCAAATTAATTTTAATTAAACAATGTTTCACGCAACATAGTCCGGATAGAATAATGCGTTGTTAAATTCCGGGTGGAACCATTAGGCCATTAGTGACCGGCTTCATCATTATTGCTGGGCCACCAAGGATTCAATCTTTCAATTTTCAGTTGCACTACACTTTTCTCGTTCGAAGGAATGAAATTAGCTGATTCACAAACTCTTAAGGAATAATTAACGGTGGTCCTGAACATGACCGTTTGATTATTTGACGAGTTTAGGAACGAAATGGCATGAATTTACCATGCCACGCAATGCGTGTTGGTTTTCTCCGTGCTGAATGATAAACGCCACCGAAAACTGGACCGCCGCTTGCTGCCGTAGATTAGAATAATGACCAGTTTCACTATTGCTGGCAACGATGCTCTGTCTTTTGCTTTTTGGTTGCACTACATCTCGATTGATGTTGGAAATTATCCAATTAACTCTTGAAGAATCATTTTCGATGGTCCTGAAAAGGACCGGTTTGAATAATGGACGATTTTGATTCATTCACCATGCCACGCAATGCGTGTTGGTTTTCTCTGCGGAGTGCGGAGAATGCTGGATGCCGTCGAAAATTGGCCCACCGCTCCGCTGCCATGGATGCGATTCCAAGTGCTATCATCAGCACGATAGCCGAGAGTAGTCGCTGGGTTGTTGTGCTGCTGCCTTGCTGGAGGTGACATCCACCTCCCCAGCCAGCAATTTCGTTGCTATATCGAAATTGCAACTGAAATAGTCACACATATATAGCACCAAAGAAATCGTATTCAATGCACGGAACAGGCATATACATACTAAAGTGGAGGCCATATCGAAACATATATACGATTGCTGCGATTCCTTCCAACATAATTTACGATTTCTCGAAAAATTTGTACGATTTCGCCGATTTTATTCGTCTAAATATACGATTATGCATGATCTTATTACGGTTGAGGGTACCAATATACGACTCAAGATTTTCAAATTAAAAAAAAAACAATTGGTGTTCAGTGGGATTCGAACTTAGGTCCTTTGATTGAGAACTGCGCGTTATCTCTATTGGCTATATCGCCAAGTTGAAAATAGAGAGTTCAAAGTGAATGGCATGAAACGAATAAAAATTAGCATCATACGGTGCGAGACTTGTGGTGGGAGCGTTGTTGTGCATTGAATGACACCAAAAGTAATGCCCTGCAAGAGGCCTGGAATTCACATCGTTGTTGGAATCTATACATCACTTATTGTAAGCCATCTGCTAGTATGAAAACCTATATATTTGGTTGAAATTATTGCTATCATGGTTGGAATGTGTCAACAACAACAAAAATACAAATTTGTGATGAATACCATTTTTTCTTTTTCTCCATCATACATATATGTAAACAAAACCATTTACGATTTCCGAGATTAAGATTCGACTATTAAAAGTACAGTAGCAATCATATGCGACTGTAAAAATGAATATACGATTTCTACGATTGCATTCACTTCATATACGACGCAAGTGTGACACAAACGATCAATATACAACATTGTTATAGTTGTATACGATTTCACCGATTTTCATCATACCTTTAGGTAGCAAGCTCGATTTAGCAGATTCATATACGATGTGAAGCGACGATTTCCACGATTCAAAGAAATCATATATAGGATGCTAGCGAACTTGCAGCTTGACACTAAGCATGTATGTTTTTTTTCACGGTTCTATCCGATTCTGTGCGATCCTACCGATAGTATCTCGCACCTTTTATGATCGGAGACGACTATATGAAACTAAATCGCAATTGAAATTTGATTTCGCATGAAATGCGATTTTACGCAATCATTGTCAACAAATATACATATTATTATACAATTCTGATTCAATATATGAAAATATACGATTTTTTCCGCACAATGATTTACGATTTGTGGTTGGCTGGGTCCAATCTCCTTGACTGATCCAACGAAAATGACGAAAGAAAACAGAGAACAATGCTTTTATACCCCTAGATTAGCAGATGAAGCACCTCCCATTCGGCTGGCTTTTCAGTTAATTTCGTTTGCATGACCCGCCCCTCTTGCTCCAGACGCATCAAACGATTACTCAACCGAGAAATGAGAAAATTTCCATTGAACGGATAATGTTACCAAAATATTAGATGATTTAGATCATTTTAATTTGGAAAATGTTAGAATTGAAACATTTTTCACGCAAAATGGTCCGGATATGATAATGCGTTGCCAAAGTCCGGGTGGAACAATTAGGCGTCATAATTGTTGCTGACTGAGTCACCAAGCATTCAATAATTCACTTTTCGGTTGTACTACACTTTTCCCGTTCGTTGGAATGAAATTATCCGATTCACAGCTCTCGAAAAATCATTTTCAATGGTCCTTAAAAGGACCGTTTGGATAATGAATAATTCTAGGAAGAAAATTAAATGAATTCACTATGCCACTATGCGTGCTTGTTTTCTCCGCACTAAATGCTGAACGCCGTCGAAAACTGGCCCCCCGCTTGCTGCCGTGGATGCGATTAATGACCGACTTCACTCTTGCTGAGAAACGATGCTCTGTCCTTGCTTTGCACTACACCTTTCTCGATCGAGGGTGGAAATTTATCCAATTACAGTACACGTTCGATAACTGCAACATGTTTACGTTTCACTTACCGGATGAAATTCGATAACTGCAACAACTGACAGACGACAAAGAACTGTCAGTTGCTGTAGAATGCAGCCAATGTGCATTTGAAAAACATCGCATTGCAGCAAAAGTGCATGCGAAAATCATGGCATCACTGTTGACATTTTATTTTGACGGATGGCGGTGCGATAACTGCAAATTTGTTGCACTTAGCGAACTTGCAGTTAAAAGACATTGCAGTTAAAGCGTTTGCACCGAGCGAACGTCTACTGTAACTCTTGAGAAATCATTTTCGATGGTCCTGAAAAGGACCGTTTGAATAATGGACGATTTTGATGAATTTACAATGCCACGCAATTCGTGTTGGTTTTCTCCGCGCTCAACGCTGGACGCCATCGAAAACTGGCCCGCCGCTTGCTGCTTTGAATGAGATTCCCGGTGCTATCAGTACGATAGCCGAGTGTCGTCGCTGAGTCGATGCGCCGCTGCCCAGCTCGAGGTGTCACCTCGACGGTGGTCGAAATGGAACTGACGAACAGCTCTCGCATGATCGCATTCCTTCCTGCATCGTAGGTAGTTGCCCCCACGAGGCGCACCAATCAGAGAGCGTTGGTAGACTGAACGAGAAAAATAGTCCGCTACCCATATTTATAGATTTCAGCGATTTCAATGTCTAACTTTAAAACAACTTTTCAACTATTTATCAATGATTTTTAGGTTCACCGAATATTACAAATTGAACGTGGGAGTTTCATCTCTCGGATAACGGGATTTGTTTATCATTTCATTCAGTGGGAAAGATACTGTGAGCGTTTAAAATCTTTCACTCAAACGTAACGCTCTTGGTTTCATAAATTTTGAAATGACACCGGGTATAGAAAACAGAGACGTAGTCCTACGTCAAAAAGCACACCCCTCAAAGGATAATTTCGTCTGGCTAGTTGTAACTTGACGGAAAGCGACAGCCGCGCATGATTACACCGGCGGATAGTCACACATCCTTCATCCACCCCGTGCGCCCACTCTCCTGAAGGGAAAGGTGGAAGTCCTTTCACTTTAGCGGAAACCATCCACTGGATTCAGTCTAGCGTGGGTGATCGAATCGAACGGACTTGGACTGGGTTCCGGAACAGTCGCGGGCTGGAGTCAATCCCTAGGAAAGAACATTAAATCAAAATCATGTCAAACAACGGTAACTGTTTGGGTTCGTTGTTGGTGTAGCACGTTTAGTACCGCTTCTAATGAATGTGATTTGTTTGTTGGATTAGCCAACGAACAAGCTTTTCGAATAGAAAAAAAATCTAACGTTGTGATCAGGCTGAGGATTATTCTAACGTTGCTTTTCGTTGACTCGTGTGCTTTTCCGTCGGTGACACGAAACGATGGGATGTGGCCCTTCCAATTCGGCGGTGGCAGCAGTGTCCTCGGACGGTGATGGAACTTCGAATGGAACGAAAAATTCATATCGTGAGTGAATGGGTGAAATGCGTGTATCAGGATAGTTTTAAATTTGTTAGAGGATTCCGTTTCAACCAGGACTTTTCATCGATTTGGCACACTTCAGATGGTTTGCTGAAGTTGGGCTTTGACGGTTATCTACCAGATTAGTATTGTCGATGTTGGTAAATCGTCGTGCTTTCGCTCACTTTTGTTTTCTTATTTTGCTGCTTAAACTTTGAAATATACCGCGAGTCAGGGTAACTTTGGGCCAAAAATCAAGAAAGATGTTTCGCTCAAAATACTAACATTTATTAAAGTGATTATCAAAAAGCTGATACCATATGGTAAATATAACTTGCATTGATCATCCGCTGTAGAAAAATGTCACATTTTGTTAATTTTCCATTAAGAAAACGTGATGTGAATATAAT
Source organism: Aedes albopictus (assembly GCF_035046485.1). Taxonomy (NCBI): domain Eukaryota; kingdom Metazoa; phylum Arthropoda; class Insecta; order Diptera; family Culicidae; genus Aedes; species Aedes albopictus. Next base: position 310,008,524 of record NC_085138.1, on the reverse strand, counting down.
GGTTAAGCGTACTGTACAAAATCGTTGTTTTAAAATGCCCAGTAGAAAACAGCTAAATATCAGACATGTAATGAACTGCTGTATTCTAGATATATTGGGTAGTTGTTTTGAGAAGTAATATAAGTTTCCTTGGATTTTGTATGCTATTTTGCATGAACAACTTATTAGTTCGAGCTGTAGTGCAAATAACTCATTTTGGGGGTGACTTTGGACCATATAAAAGCAATGCAGACAGTACGAAAGCCCTACAACTGCGAGTATTCACATTATTTTATGCATAAAACGGCGTTTGTTTTAGAAAAAAACCCAAATTAATCCACCTAGTGGTGATAGTGCCTTTCTCGTCGAATATGTTCTCACGATCTTTCCGTCGACGTAAGTCAAAGTGTTCCTGAATTCTGATATTTTTTTTAAAGAAAAGCAAGCATTTTATCAAAGCCATCATTGAATTTACTTAAAACTTATTGATGGCACATAGTCCGACATTATGTTCAACGTATAAGCAGAGCTGAATAATAGCAGACTTCTCAGTTGACTGCTTGAGCACCTTTACCAACACTGGAGGCTGATCTATATCAAGATGATACTAACAAGCTAAGATATAACTTTTTACATAATCATAGATCACTTTGCGGTCTTCGATAAAGCTTTTTCTGCACATTTTAGGCTATATTTTATTGACCGTTGAAAACAATAACTATAGGTAGTAAGAATAGTGAGGCGTCTGTTTGTACCGTCTACCCCCGTTGGTTTGAACGACATCTCATGCAAACCAACGGGGTTCTTTTTTAGTTTGAACTTCTAGCAACCTTGTTGGCGACGGAAAAACACACTGCTGGCAGCCTTATTTGTTGTTTTGTTTTGATTCTGCGTTCCGTTTCACCCCGTTCCATTAGCAGAATGACGTTTGAACCATTTTTAATTTGAACGATGTGCAGATTAGAGGGGGTCAAATTAAAAAGTGTTCAGATTAGATGCGGTCAAACCAACGGGGGTAGACGGTATGTGGGTTTAATTTGTCAAGAAATTGTTCTCTAACACATATTTATCGCTTCCATTGATTTTATTTACTTTCGTAGTTCCGGCGAAGTACCAAACGCCGGTTTTGCAAGTTTACCGGCAGTCTCCAATGTGTTATGAGCCTATTTTATAGTTAACCCGGAAGCGGTCGCGTCGTGTATTGAGTACACGCACCATGAAAAATGCACGCTTGTGGTACACAGCGTGAGCACGGTGTCGCTGCAGGTAGTCGAAGACGCGACTGCTCGAGGGATAACCGTTCCTCAGGTTATTAAATAAGCCGTGATGTATTGTATCGCATTGTACATTTAGTAAAGTGTCCCACACAATGCATACGTTTGCGTGTGTGTGACAGTAGTTTGACACATTTCCCAAAGGAAAACTTAAAAAAAAAACGCAAACCTCGACGGAACGGACGCTATGTGTTCCAGGCTTTAAGCTTCGATGGCTTTAATTTTCGATGCGGTATCGGAACAGGTTCCAGAGCACTACCGGGTCTCCCAAATATAGTCTGATGAGACTATTTCATTGCTAACGAGCATTACGAATGATCCGTTATTGTATTGTTACTCACACCCGCAGTGGCATCTCGTGCAGCTGCTACTTCCGGAAATTCAAATTTGGTGCTTTCCGACACCTGATCCGTTTGTGATCAACCGCAGTGAACTTCGGAAGCCAACAATCGTTAAAGGAACAAGATATCAATTCGTATCACCACACCACCATCTGTAGGATTTGCATTCAAAAACAAATCCTACAATCTAACCAAAAACTAAATATAGTTAGTTTATCGAATTAAAAGTTTACCCAGGTATTTTGACAGCAATCATTGTCGAACTAGCGTAGTTTTATGGTACCACATGCATGAGTTTGGTTTCAATTTCACATTTTACCACTTTCCTAACCATTTTTGGTTCACATTTTACCACTTACCGATTGTCCCTGAAGTGGTCTTAGACTAGTTTCATGCCAGTTGTTAATGAGGAATTCCACGGAGTCATGTCAGTCGATCCTGAGCGACCATTTCAAAAATATCTGAAACTTTGCACAGTTTTTCAATTTCATCTAAATTGCCATTTTTCGATATTAAACCTTCATATTCACTCACGACTAACATTTCAAAAGGGTGTATGCGAAAATAGTTCAAAAATATTCTAAAAGCTGTACAGCAAAAACGGATTGTTCGATTGTTATGAATTTTTCAGCAAAGTTAGATAACTGAATGATGATTCCTTAGAAAATATACACTGTAAAAAAATTATTTTTTTACTTTAAGAAAATATGATCTTTGTCACAAAAACTCAAATATCTCAAAACCCTATCTTTTTACCAACGTCAATTTTTTAGGGGAAATGGCCCATTATATCAGCTATCTACCATAAAATTTTGGTGATTGTAAACTGATAAACAAAAAAGTTATGACATTTTAAACATTTCACAATTTTTACATTTAGTAACAAAAAAAATATTTTTTTCTGTGTAAATTATTTCGAGAATTATATTTTGATGCTGATTTTATTGTAAAGGCTACCGCCTGAATTAAACAAGTTGTTTTCATGATATTTTTGTTTGATTATTCATAATTACTATAGTATTTATTTAAAACTTGGACGCGATCCAGTGTTGTGATCAAAAATATTGAGTGTGTCATACTTTTTATTGTACGTGACTGGTGAAATATCCCTAGTGTTGAAAAGCTGTTGATTATAAGAAAAATGGAATTAAACTTATTTTTAAAAATAACCTCTTAGGGAACAGACTTTATGATCGGAAGAATGCGAGTAACTTCAACAACAACAAATGCATGAGAGGTACATACCACAGACAAACAGATGAAACGCCTAGAACAATTTTCGTGAAAATCCATCGCCCAGTTCACACTACCACCACCTGGTGGAAATGTTTCACGAAACACTGCGTTGTGCAATATCGTCATCAGAAGGCGCTAAAGCCTGTATCCGCAATAACCGGGACACAGAAATATGGCTGTAGCTCTGCAAAAGATACATTAAAATTGCTCAAATTTGGCCTAAAAGCATCTTAAGACGTGTTAATTTCACCTGTAAAGTTTCATGTGAATCGGAGCAGTACTTTTTGTTGTAGCAATGAAACAGTAGAATGCGTGCCATTGAATTTTGTACAGCCCCTAGTTTTGAATTTCAGCGCTGTTACTTTTGAATTCGGCAAAGTAAATGGCAACAATTTTGAACACAAACCTCTCAATTTATATTTCTTGCATAGGCAAAATTTCAAACAAATCGATGCACTATGTACAATTTTATAGCCGAAACATGTTTTGGGACTGAACGTGATTTTAGCCCCTCAGACAGCAATTGGCCAGCAATCTTTATTGTTTCGATTGTACTATTGAAAGTACGATACCAATAATAATCCAATTGTGCAGGCATAATGTACACATAATCTACTACCTTCTGTGAAAATTTCATGAAAATTGGCAGAGAAATTCGAAAGATATGAATAGGCAAACATGGCACATGAGAAACACGAAAAATTTTCACTAACACTCACCTTTATCAACACCAGTAGCTTTCAAACTAATTGATTAATGTTGATGAAATTTTGCAAGAAAGTGTCTCTATAAGTTCCATAATTGCTAACGAAATATCATAATTATCCCCACAGAACTTTGAACTGTAGCGTAAAATAACCATCTAGTATGCGAATGAAAATTGGTCATGATTGTACAAAATGCTTAAAACCACGTCTGTTTGTTTTTCTCCCACAGTTAAAACTAATGCATCGATTTTTATGAAATTTGGCACAAATAATAAACATACACCGAGGAGTTCTCAGTTAAGTTTTCGGCCAATTTTACCGATTTATTATAGAGCTACTGCCGTACTTCTGTGTCCCGATTATTGCGGAAACAGGCTTTAGTGTGAAACGTCAAACGCAAAGAAACACGATGGGCGCTCATCTGGTTATGAAAGCCACAACCAAGATTCATAATTATCGTTAAAGGCGTGGCCAATGAAAATTTCGTCAGTGTTACGTTTGTTTGTCTGTATACATACCATGACAATGCTCACGAAAAAGCAAAAAAAATACTATTTTCTTCAGCCAAGCAAACAACACCAAACTAGTCAGTTAAAACTAATAAATGATTTTGTTTATTATAATCTAACGAACAACATGAACAGTCGCTTTCTCAAAGGTCCTCAACTCAACGCTCTCTTGTAGACCGTTTGATGAAAAACAAATGTTCAAAAGAGTTACGAAATCTCACCGAAAGCACCATAGATAAACTGAAAGGGACTTGTTATGCCCAAATGTCCATATTGAATACAAATTCACGCATTTGCACGTCCTGCCATTTAAACTTCGACAAACGAGCAATCTGTATATCATCGGTAAAGCAGGGCGCAGGAAGTTAGAAAACGACAACAAATGAGAAATTGCCAGAAGTGCTAAGTGCAGAGAGTCATGCCACCGTACCATCAGCGACATCTGTTTAAACAATTTAATCACGCCCCTTTCCAAAAATGCTTTGAAATATTCTTCAACATCTATACCCAGTTCAATATTTTTAACGTTGCAAAACACGCTTTCCACATTCATCTTGAAGAAGAGGGAAAACACTTATCCTCAAATGTAACAGCAAATTAATGAATGAACGACTAATGCGCGGAGGGCGTGATAAAATCGGAACATTACTGTACATATAATATACGTAATACATAATAAAAACAGCTTGTTTTACTCACGCAAGGCCATTAACAATAAAATTAGCAACAAACTGTGATTTCCGGCCGAAATAATTTACACTAAAAAAAATATTACTAAATGTGAAAATTGTGAAATGTTTGAATTGTCATAACTTTTTTGTTTATTAGTTTATCATCACCAATTTTTTATGGTAGATTGCTAATACAATGGACCGTTTTCCCTAAAAAATTACGTTGGTAAAAAGATAGGGTTTTGAGATATTTGAGTTTTTGTGACAAAAATGATATTTTTTCATGTTAAAAAAATTTTTTTTTTTCACAGTGAATATTTACTTAGGAATCACCATTTAGCTATCTAACTTTGCTGAACAATAAAATCAGCATCAAACTGCGATTTCTGACCGAAATAATTTACACAGAAAAAAATATTTACCAAATGTGAAAATTGTGAAATGTTTGAAATGATATAACTTTTTTGTTTATTAGTTTACCATCACCAAATTTTTATGGTAAATTGCTAATACAATGGACCGTCTTCCCTAAAAAAAATTACGTTGGTAAAAAGATAGGGTTTTGAGTTATTTGAGTTTTTGTGGCAAAAAATATATTTTTTCGCATTAAAAAAGATTTTTTTTCACAGTGTATATTTTCTTAGAAATCACCATTTAATTATCTAACTTTGCTGAAAAATTCATAGCAATCGAACGAACCATTTCGGCTGTGCAGATTTTTGAATATTTTTGAACCATTTTCACATATACCCTTTTGAAAAGTTAGTCGTGATTCAAAATAAAAATTTGATATCGAAAAATGGCGATTTAGATGGAACTGAAAAACTGTGCAAAGTTTCAGTTCAATAGAAAATCATGAATTAAAAAATTTCCTTAATTTTGATGCTGTTGCTTGGAATCGCTCTAATCAGTTTCCCTAAAAAGTCGCGAATTGATGTTATGCATGCATGCATTTCGTCGGTTCCTGCAAGACACTCGAAACTGGTTCCGGAACACTACCGTTAGTCTTAAATGGGACCTGAGACTATTTTCTTGCTGACCGTTCTTCGCGTTATCGAAGAAGCTGTTATTAAATATGCTGCGTGTATTCTTTGTGGTTCCGTTCTACATTTGACCACTTTCGTCGGGGTACCTGGAACCGGTTTCGGCACACTATTGCTATTCCAAAGTATGGTCTATGATTTTTTTTTTCATGTTAGCCGTTTATCAGGTTACCTAAAAAATTATGGCGCACCCGTAATCGGTTGCGGAACACTATCGGTTGTCCCAAATATGGCCGGAAACTTTTTATTTTTTGACAAATCGAGATACCTAAAAATCCGTGATTTGATGTGTTGCATGCATGGGTGTGGTTCACTTTTATATTTGGCCATGTCCGGCGGGACACCCAGAACCGGTTCCGGTCACTACCGGTTCAGATACGTTCTGAGAATATTTTCCTGCTTACTGTTCATGAAAATAACAAAAAAGCCACTATTTGATATGTCGCATGTATGGGTTTAGTTAATTTTTATACTTGGCCACCACCGACGGGACATCCCAACTAACAATTCTAGACCAACATTTGAAAAGGGCGGAAGAGCCAAAATGTAAACAAATAACTTTTCAGCATAATTTGATGAAACAACTTATAAACATATGATTTTTCCTGACGTTAGCTCAAAAATGAGTTTCCACTTCTGGAAAACAATAATTTTAATAAAGGCGGATTTCCACATCTGATTTTGATCACTTCATTTGGTTGTTCCGCCAATGATCTTGCGCCTTTGAAAAAAAGCACAAAAATGCACAAAATTGTTAACACTGTTGAATAAACAGTCGAGAACAGCATCTCGCCATTCATATTAATCAAATTTACACAAAACTTTTACTCCCACTTTTGATTAAAGTCGCCCCTAACTACTTACACCGATATTGAAAAGCCTTCGTCATTACGTCGTGCTTCGGCGCCCATCAAAATGTCTGAGTGGAAATCCGCCGCGCACTTATTGCTCTTGTTGCGCACAGATGGTTCTTACGCCCAAGATCAAATCGTGCGTTTTTCATCGCAAAATTCAATAAAGTCGCTGACTGACTGCAATAAGTGGCGATAATATGGCTTCAATGTCTATTCAGGATATATTTTCTCCAAAGGACCCAGATTTGGATGATATGCAGCTGGTAAAGCTTCAGTGATAAAAATGTTAGCGAATGGTCTCAAATCTATTGACCGGCATAGGTCACAGCAGGTAGATTCAGCAAAAGGTGATATTGGGAACCAGGCCCGTGCACAGAAAAGGCGACAAAGGAGGGGTTTTACCCAATTTTAGCAAAGGGGCCGTTCATAAACCACGTAGACTTTTTGGGGGGAGGGGGGGTCTGACCAAAGTCTACGCTCCATACAAATTTCAAAATTTGTGTATGGACAAAAGTCTACGAGGGGGGAGGGGGGGGGGGTGTGGGGGTGTCTGAGATGGCCAAAATTTGGTCTACGTGGTTTATGAACAGCCCCAAAGGGTGAAGGAGGCCTTGTGTATAGAGTATCGGCAATGGGAGGAGTTTAACCCATAAAACCCATCCGTTGTGCACGGGCTTGTTGGGAACGTAATATGCTGCCTGCGCTTCCCCATCGGTACTGTAGCTATTTTTTTTTTCAACGCGCATTATGTACAATGGCAGGGCCAACTCCCTCATTTGCTGTACGATACTAGATAAACTGTAAAGAGTTGTTGTGCTAGAATATAGATTTCAATCGAAATCTGATTTCCATTGCATTTTACTCATTGTTTGTTTTACCACTCATCGTAGGCAACGTCAAGAGACAATTTCCTTCCTCCTCCATGGTCCAATGTCAGATAAACTTCAATTAGTTACTTTTAGTTAAGAAAGCTTCAAAATCAATTTATTGCAGTGGATTAGGTTCAAAATCTATTGCATTCCAGTAACTTCGTTACAAAATTTCTTCGGGCGTAACAACAAAAGCGATCGATTCTAGGTAATATCGACCAGGCGTAATTCCAGTGCTGGCGACCAAGCGGCGTAGCATGTCGGGCGTAATGACCAATGAGTTTTTATTTGGGCGTAGTTTTCATTTCATTCATTTTCTTCAAGGAAAAACGCTTGTTTGTACTTTTTGACATAAAATCACCAAGCGGATAGTGTTTTCTTCTAAAACAACGAAAAAGATTGAGTACACACGCACAAAGTGTTAAATAGGAATTAGTTTTAGATTGTGAAACTTTGCAAGCGTTTTTCTCGATTCTAACATTTTGGATATCCGCCCTTTTCACATGTTGGTCTAGAATTGCAAGTCACAAACAAGCAAACTAGCTGAATTGTAGCTTAATAATGGTAATGATAGCTGAACTAAAATTTTGCTCTTCACATTACTGTTTAAATGAATTTTCAATTGAGAAAATAGTCAATGTTCGACTTTCCTCATCGGTATCAACAATGATAAATTAAAACACTTTTCAAAAGTTTAACAAGAAATTTATTCGACAAGAATTGATTCCTTAACAAAATAGTTTAACAAAACATTTGTCTGCATCTTATTAAGCTGATGTATCGATAAGCATATGCTCCTGAACAATGTGCTTTTCACTTGTCAAATAAACGCCTTCAGCCCGTCATAGTTTGACTCGGAACTTTGTTCGGATTATGGGATAAATCATGGCTAAAACTGTTTAGACAACCAAGTTATTAAAAAACCAAAATTTTAAACGAATCACATAAAATAAAACATAATGGAATTAACGAAATCAACGTAAAAATGAGGCATTTATTTATAATTATTAGTCTGTAACAAGATATCTTGTACCTTGATTATTATATTTTTTCATCTTCCGCAGTAGTTCGATTGTGCGAGACGCTTGGATCGATGCATTTGATATTCCAGTGCTGTCATGTTTACTGAATATTGTTACCACAGTTACCTAGATAACCAAACAGCATTCAGAAATCGACACATTTCTAGTATCCCTAAACATCCTCATGCACTATTTATTGAACATAATATCAAGATTCCATGACAAAAGCATAAATAAAAAAATGATTAACGGATCTTCGACTGAGCATGAGTAGATTACCTGAACAGATGCTGTGAATGCACCATGTCCAAGACCATACCGCACCACACATTGCCATACATTTTTAAAAAACGATATTTAATAATAAAAATGAAAACTTATTCATACCGCAATTAGTTCGTCTGGAAACAATATCTTCAATAAGGACCAACACTTTTTGGTCGCATTCGATACAAGTTTTCTCACCGTGAGATGAAAATACTGACAGCGAAATCAGAATGGAAAACACGTGTTTTGAGTTGAACAGCTGTTGAAGTATAAGGCGTTGTTCAGTTGATTACCACGTGCTGTGCTAATTCACCACTGCTGAACACAAGTTCAGAAGTGATCATTGTTGAGTCATGGGAAGATTATGTTTTGCTTTGGGTGCTGCATCTCACCATCTCTAGGATGGCGCAGATAGGAAGGAATGCGGCTGGCAATCGACAGGTCTCGAGTTCTAATCCGGATTTAGGTAATTTCATATGTAATTCTTATTTCATAATAGGTGTTCTCAACATGAGAGCAAATAATTACTCTCGTGAAGAGTTCAACATTTTTGCATTTTATTTATTTCCAGTCATTTTTGCCAAAGCTTAATAACAACTTTCCTGTACATTTGTAAAACGCTTTGAACAACAAAAAATTAAGTTGGTGCACAACATGATGCTTTATAACTTCTCCAAATTTGTGTGAACAAAACCCGAACATAGGTTATACGTGAACATAATTCAAATGTTATTCAACATTATGCTGAACTAATTCGTCATAATGGTGCCTGTTAAATGAGTGATTGTTAGTTGGGATCTGGAACCGGTTCCGGAACACTATCGGTTCCGATATGGTTTAAGAATGCTTTCCTGCAACAGTAATCAGATTATCTAAAAAGCCGCGGTTTGATATGTGCATGCATAGTTTTGGTTCAATTTTATATTTGGCCACTTCCGGCGGACACCCGGAACCGGTTCCGAAACACAACCGGTTCAGGCATGGTCTGAGAATATTTTTCTGCTTACTGTTCATCAGGATATCAAAAAATCCACTATTTGATATGTCGCATGCAGGGGTTTGATTAACTTTTATACTTGGCCACCTCCGGCGGGACATCTGCAACCGGTTCCGAAACTCTATCGGTTCCAATATGGTCTGAGAACGTTTTCCTGCTTACTGTTCATCAGGTTATCGAGAAAGCCGCAGTTTGATATGTCGCATGCATGTGTTTAGTCCACTTTCATGTTTGGCCACTTCCGGCTGGACACCCGGAACCGATTCCGGGACACTACCGGTTCAGATATGGCCGTGACTATTTTTCTGCTTATCGTTTATCAAATTATCGGAAATGCCGTAGTTTTATGTGTCGCATGGATGGGTTTGTAGCGCTTTCATATCTGGTCCCTTCCTGGGGTACCGGTCCGGAACACCTAAATGGCCATAACTCCGGAACGGCTGGACCGATCCGAACCATTTTCAATAGGAAACAATGGGACCAGATTCCGCGTCGAATGATCCGTCGGTCATTAAAACCGGTTGAGGTTTACTGCCAAAAAGTGATGTGAGTTTTTTTGTACACACTCACACATACACACACACACTGAGTCGATTGGTATATGTGTCACGTCCCTCCGAGCCTTCTATCGAAAAGTCATTTTTGGAGTGAACATATAGCCTTTCCAGTACACTTAGTGTACGGGAAAGGCAAAAATGTAAGACACATGAAATATTTCTTTTGTTTTATGAGAATTCTAGTTGGAGTTATATCCAGGGGATTGTAATGGATTGTAATGAATCAATGATCGTTTACAATGAATGTGGTCAAACTTTCACGTTTGTTTATCTGTGGTGTTATTTTAAAGTGACTAGGCACTGATAGGTTATGCGCAAGCAGCTATATATTCAGTAGTTTTGATTTGCAAGCGATATTTCCTCACATTGAACTATTTGGATTAACTTTTAGTGTTTGGCCCAATGTCACCCCCTAGATCCTAGAGGGGCTGTCCATAAACCACGTGGTCATGAGGGGGGGGGGGGGTTCGGCCAATGACCAATTTGTATGGACAAATAAAAATTTTGTATGGACTAATAACCACGGGGGGGGGGGGGGTGTTGAAAAGTCCCAAAAAAATGACCACGTGGTTTATGGACAGCCCCAGAAGGGGTGAAATTGGGCCAATTTTAATTACTCTATATTATTGTCAAAATTAAAGTTGAAGCATTTATACTTAAAACAATCCTAAACAGTATATAAATGAACGTGTCTACCGAATTCAATATTGATTTAGAGCTAAAGTATTGTTGTAACGACATACAAAGGGATGGACTATGCACCTTATCCTTCCGGCTTTGGCCACCTTCGGGATGCTGGGTCCGCCGTAAAGTGCAGCAGGCTCGTGGTTCAACCTTGAATGATGCATCAAGCAACGAAAGAATTAAAGTGCACGTTGAAACGTGGAAGTTTTAAAAGAAGTTCATTTCAAAATTATTTTGTACCGACTTTTCGAACCCTCTAAGCAGAATACCATCTACGAAAGAGTGTAATCAGTTTTGTACCTTTTAATTCCGCCCTATATTGCATGTCTGTCAAAGGATCAGTAATATAGGGCGCAATCAAAAGGTACAAAACTGATTACACTCATTTGTAATATCTATGTGAAAATATATTCTTTACGGTGCATCAACATATGATTACCTGCTAAGCATAGTGAGCTCTCTATTTGAGTTGTTTTTGAATTTATAAACAAATTTTGAACACAACAGTTTTAGCTACACACCTAGAAAATATCATGTAATTTTAAGTGTCCTGAACCTGACATATACGAGCATCTTCAAAAACACAAATTTAGAGGTTATAACATGTAAATTTATTAAATAAATAAATAACATGTAAATTTATGTCTTTCAAAACACCCCCAAATAAAACAGATTTTTTAGCGTCTAGCAATCGCTAGAACCAATTTGACGGACAAAACATAGAAAAGTAAAATATTGTCATGCATGGATTCGAACACCAGATCTGCTGATCGTGAGCCACGACTCTTATCTCTCGGCTATTTCACTGAGTCAGAAGGTGGCTGATGAACGTGATACTGATTCTACGTTTCTGGTGAAACAGATTTGTTGACATATAACGCAACCAACCAGCACTTACATGATTCCCGTAAAATTGAGTCCAATTTGTGATTCAGAAGTTCTAAGTGTGTACATAAAATTACTAGTGCATTGCATATATTCAGGCGTTTATCGGTGTATGGAGATCTCTGTCCAAGTTTACTAAATTGATTCCGTTTGACACATTTTGTTACGATATACAAGATCAGATTTGTATTCTACTATGATCTATCTACCGCGAATGAGTGGCCATTCATTGAAAAAATAGTCGAAACGCAGTTGTTTTTCCAAATTTAAACCTAAATTGTGACTAAAAATTAGTCAAAAAGGTGTAAATTTCAGAACAACCTATTTTCTCGTCTGGTATTGGATGATATCAGGCCAGACGTATCATGCAGAATTCTTGATGAAAAGTGCTGCTTCTCAACGATGTAGTTCACTCGGAAGGTGTTTCGTTGTCACCATCCACTAGAAGCGGTCGAAAACAAACCATCGTATGATGTTTACTACTGCACCTTCGACAAACGAATCGGTAAGGACTTTTTGTCGCTCAATGTCCACAACTAAAGCAATTGAAGCAAAGAGTGTTGTTCCGCAACAGCTTGTCTCGATCGAATATGGACAGTTGTTGGAATACCGGATACGGCTAAAGGAGATGATGCTGTACTTTGTCTTCGACATGTAATAACTAATCCGATTCGTCTGGCTTCACTCTTTAGTCGGATGTACGTTTCCGCCATCGTCTCAAATTTACGTGCTCTCCTTATTATTCCTTCTAAAGCAATGTTGAACAGTTGATTGTATCATACGCCAATTTAAAATCGATGAACAAGTGATGTGTGGGCACTTTGTATTCGCGGCATTTCTGCAACACCTGGCGAATGGCGAACATTTGGTTTGTTGTAGCGCATCCTCCCATGAATCCAGCCTGGTATTGCCCTAAGAACTGTCTTGTAATCGATGATAGACGGCGGCATAAGATTTGAGAGAGTATCTTGTACGCAGCGCTCGGTAGTGTGATCGCGCGATACTTCCCGCTATCCAAATTGTCGCCCTTGTTGTAGACGCACGATACCTTCTCCAGCGTATTTTAGTAACTCGCTTAGTAGTTGATCTGCTCCAGCGGCTTTGTTGTTTTCAACCGGTTACCTCAATCTCTTGGAGGTTGGGGCTAGGATCTGTCATAATGCGCACATACTCCTAAATCTGTTACCACGCCACCTTTGGTACTTGCAACGTCGCCATTGAGGTGCTCATCGTAATGCTGCCGCCACCTGTCGACCACCTCACGCTCGCTCGTGAGAATATTCCCGTAATTATCTCGGCACATGTCGGCTTGTGGCACGAAGCCTATCTGCGCGAGCGGTTCAGCTTCTCATAGAACTTTCGTGTGTCCTTAGCGTGGTACAGCTCTTCCATCGCTTCGCGATCTCGATCTTCATCCGGAAGACTGAGTTCTGCTTGTTCCGTGCTTGTCTATAACGTGCCTCATTCGCTCTCGTACGGTGTTGCAGCATTCTCGCCCATGCTGCATTCTTCTCGTTTTTCAACTGTTCACATTCGCCGTCGTACCAGTCGTTTCTGTGATTCGGAATCGCAAAGCCTAGTGCTGAAGCCGAGGTACTACCTATGGCGGATCTGATGTCCCTCCAGCCATCTTCAAGTTTAGCTGCGCCAAGCTGCTCTTCCGTTGGTAGGGCCACTGCTAGCTGCTGCGCGTAGTCTTGAGCCACTTTTACGTTACGCAGCTGCTCTATGTTGAGCCGCGGCGTTCGACTTCGACACGTGGTAATAACCCTCGAAAGTTTTGAGCGCATGCTTACAGCGGCTAAGTAGTGATCCGAATCTATATTCGCACTGCGGTATGTGCGGACATTGGTTATATCCGAGAAGAATTTACCGTCGATTAGAACGTGGTCGATTTGATTTTCTGTTTGTTGGTCGGGTGATCTCCAGGTGGCTTTGTGGAAGAAAAAGGTGCTTCGGACAACCATACCACGGGAGGCTGCAAAGTTTTCGCATCGTTGGCAGTTATCATTCGATACGGCGTGCAGACTGTTTCGCCCGATTACCGGTCTGTACATTTCATCCCTTCCTACCTGCGCGTTCATGTCGCCGACAACAATTTTCACGTAGCGAGCAACCATCATATGTTTGCTTTAACTGCGCGTAGAACGCTTTTTTATCGTCATCAGCTCTCCCTTCGTGTGGACACTGGACAGCGCACGTTGATGATGCTGTAGTTGAATAAACGGCCCTTTACTCTCAACATGCACTGCACATCCTTACGATGATCGGATGCCACCCGATCACACGTTGTCGCGTCTTGCCCAACACTATGACTCCTGTTCTTGTTGATGGTGCCACAACTTAGGCAGAAGATAGCTGCCCGATGCCCGCTTTTCCACACTTTCTGTCCAGTCCAACAAAGTTCCTGAAACGCCACGATTTCGAAGTTGCGGTTGCGGGGATGTAGTTCGTCGTAAATTATCCTGTCACATCCTGCGAAACCTAGTGACTTTCAATTCCATGTTCCAAGTTTCCAATCGTAGTCCTTATTTCGTCGCGTGGGTCTTTGCCGATTGTATCGAGTCGTATTTTCTCCTATGTTATTTGCAATGGGGATTTTTATGGGTGGCTTATTGGGCCTACGCCAACACTCCTGTCTCACCGGAGGGCCATCGTGCCGTTCTGTTTAACGTCCCAACCAACACTGGGACGACCACGCTAATGGGACTACCACCTTGGATCTAGCTGGGCGTGGTGCAGCGTTTCTTACTCAGCCGCTGGATGCCAGCTTGGTGAACAAACGCTCGAATCGTACCTCCTCAATCTAGCTGAAGTCAGAAGGACAACAGTGCCCAGGCTGCACTACAAGCTAACAATAAGCACACAACTCTTAGCTGGCGGTCTTTGTTATCGCTTGACCCGTGGAAGCATGAGGTAGGAACTTGTGAGGACCAGAGCTATGTTGTTCTTCCGATTTTTTTTTTGCCAATGGAAGATGCCTTCATGGGTTATTAAAATTTTTTTCGATGATTCATTCAGGAATTTTCTTCAGGGATTACAAAAAAATCCTCCAGAGATTCCTTTGAAAACTCCACTGGGAATTATTCCAGAAATTTCTCAATTTTGGCCAAGAATTCCTTCAGAAATTCCTGTAGAAATTTATTTAGCTGTTCCTTCAAGGATTGTTTTAGAAAATCCTTCGAAGATTCGTTTAGAAATTCTTTCGGGGGGAGATCATGAACCCATTAAAAAAAATCAAAAATGACTTAGCAGATTCTTCAAAAAATCGTCCTATAATTCATTAAAAAAGTATGCAGAGCTTGCTTCCGAACTTCTGCCAGGGATATTCTGAGAAATCCTTTAAGAAAAATATCCACCCTAACGAGATCTATCTGCGAATTTCATATAAATATCTTACAGTGATTCTAAAAACAAATCTTCAAAAATGAACTGTTATACTTACTGATAACTCAGCTATGCGAATCTCGGCAAAAGAATGGAAAAATGCTGATGTCCTGGCAATCTGAATTAAGTGTGTGGGAAATTTTGTTCAGCGTTTTTTCTAGAAATTCCACTAGGGATACATCCACAAAGTTTACTTTTTTTACTTGTTATGAAAAATCTTCAGAGATTCCTTTAGAAATTCTGCAGAAGAGTGTTTACAAAGCTTATCGAACATTCAGATATTTCTACAGGAGTTCTTCCTGAAATTTCTCCAAAAGAAGATGCCTTTATGGTATTTAAAAAAAATCTCCGACAATTTATTCAAAATCCACAAGGAATCATGCCAGACATTTCACATAGAATCTCAGAAAATCAAACAAGAATTGTTACAAAAAAATTCTTCTTGAATTTTGTGGAAATTTAGCCAGAGATTCCTATAGAAATTTTTTCAGACACTTCTCCAAAAACCTTCGGAGATTCGTTTAGAAATTCTCCCGGAGGTTCACAAAAATCAATTTTAAAAAAAACCTAAAAATGCCTTCACAGATTTAAATCTTCGTAGAATACTTTCAAAAAAATCTTCAGAGTTTACTTCAGACCTTCTCCCAGGGAATTCTGTTGAAATTTTGAATTTATATCAAAGAACTTTCCAGAGATTGTATTAGAAATTTTTATAGGGATTATTTTTCAAAAATTTTCTGAGATTAATTTGGAAAATTTCTCCAGTGATTTAGTCAACAACTTCTCTTTGTGCTGCTACAGAAATATTTCAAGAAATTGCTTTATAAACCCCAAATCTCTAGAGAGTCTGTAAAAAATTCAGCCAGATATTATTTTGCGCAAAATCTTCTTGGGATTCCTTTAGATTTCCATAATAAATTTCTCCAAGAAATCATGTTGAAAGTTTTCCATAGATTGCTTCGGAAATTGTTGCATCAAATCCTTCAGAAAATCCTTCTAGGAGTTCGTTTAACGCTCCAATAGTCGCATCTTCGGCCATCCTTAGTGACCATCCCTGGTGTGTACCACCCAACTAACAATCACTCATTTAACAGGCACCATTATGACGAATTAGTTCAGCATAATGTTGAATAACATTCGAATTATTTTCACTTACAACCTGTGTTCGGGTTTGTTTCACACAAATTTGGAGAAGCTATAAAGCATCATGTTGTGCACCAACTTATGTTGCTGTTGTTAAAAGCTAAACGCTAAACAAATATGCAGGAAAACTTTTATTAAGCTTTGGCGTGTCTAAAATATGGTTTGAGGCTATGTTCTTACGAATCGATCATCGTGTTATCAAAAAAGGGTCTCCAGTTGGCCTAGTGGTTAAGGCTATGGATCGCCAATCCGGAAACGGCGGGTTCGATTCCCGTTCCGATCGGGAAAATTTTCTCGAACCCCTGGGTATAGTGTATCATTGTACTTACCGCACTATATACAAATTCATGCAATGGCAGACAAAGAAAACCCTTCAATTACTAACTATAAAAGTGCTCCGAAGAACACTAAGTTGAAGTTTTCAGAGTATTACCTTTTCTGTTCGTTAACCCACCTCTAAGATATAAGTGATTATCTGCGTCCGGATTTCAAATGGACAATGCCTTACTGACTAGACAGACGCGTTACCAACTACATTACAAGAAGAATCGAAGATGTAGTGACTAACCTGAATTCAAGTTCAGCTTAAAATTTTGAGGTAGTCTTTTCCACAAGCCGCACTTCTTTTGGATGAATTAAATAGATGTCCATCAACACAACGCATCTATTGTATATGTAAAGCCTAGGCGACAACGCATTGTTTTCAGTGTGTTGGAAGTCCTTTCAAGTATGTCGAATTTGATTATTACACAGATTCAAAATATTCGGCAAAAATGTGAGCGATAAAAATTGTTGTGTTACGTCAATACTAACTAAAACGCCTTGATCATATATTATCGTTTTTTACTTACCACACCCAGCCCCCTCCGAAGCGTTCGAGATCCCTCTGGATGACGAGAATCCGGACAGCCTCATCAAAAAACATCCACCGCTGAGGCTGAAACGTTTAGAAGAGCATTCAACCACTCCGCCCAGCATCGAAGATTTGGAAGGAAAGTTGGCCACGGCGGAGGTCCGACGTCAGCAGGTGCGATTGATGCTCTTTTATTTAACCTTAGTTGTACTTATATTTGAATATCTTGTAGTTCCTAGCGAGTCGCGTGCAGAAGACTACCATAATTGATAAGACAGATAACGATGAAAACGGTGACATCAATGCCATCAGAGAAGAAGACGAACCAGAAGAGGGCGATGCTAAGAAAAAAGATGTCAAAGAGGTTGAATCGAATGAAGAAGATGTGATCAAAGTGGAAAAAGAAGAAGGCGTACAGGAAAACACAAAATGTGATACACAAGAGGAGGAACAAAAGGAAAGCTAATTATCAATGAAGAATGGATGTGTTGAATAAAACGAATACTCTTTTTATTAAACATACATTTATTAATCTTTTCACTTTCATTATATACTTTTAATTGTTTATATATAGATCATTTGAACCTAGTTTTTTTTTACTTTTCATAATAATCAATAATAATCATAATATTTTGGCATACCCGTATAATACTTTTATAAAATAAACATTTTCCACATTGTATCATATTTTTATTCTTTTTCTAACTCTGTGTACACTTTTGCTATGCTCTCAATTTTCACAAAAAAATCCTTAATGCTTTCCTTTGTTTCGTCCTCACGGGCTGCTGCCGTTGCTTGTACAGTACTTTCCCCCACTGCACTGTACGGTTCGACTTGTTTACCACATTTATTTATATTCATAGGAAAAATCTCTCGTACGAAAGGAAAAAATATTCGTTCACAAATACTATAATGATAATCTCAATTCACTTTTGTTTAATTTTTTTCTCTTTTGTTTAGGATACCGGCTGAGCTGGCTTGTTAGGCTTATTCCGTTCGCGTTCACTTTTAAGCTTCCAGCTTGTTCTTCCCCTACATGTGTTCACTTTTGGGTTCATCCGCCCTGATTTGCTCTGTAATTCCAATTCCGTTTAGGTTAGGAGTGTGTCTGGGAGTGTGCGAACGAACGGTCGATCGTTTGCTAGTGTTCTTATCAAAATGACACGAGAGCGAAGGGTAAAAATGCTTCACCGTTTATCATAGTGCTCTGGACTGATTCTACTATACGGTTGATTGGTGGTAACCCTCTAGCATACCATCCATCCAACGGAAATTCCTATCGGTGTGGTATGCGATTTTCCAACTGTAAAAAAGTCAGAGCTGATTTGTTATTTGGGAATATCTGATACCTATAAACATCCATCTAAATATATTCGCTGGTGAGTGAGTATTCTATTCATGCATGCGTGAGTGGAGAAGATGTGAGGTTTGCGTGAGTGAGACATTGAGGATTGTATGTGCTGATGAACGACGATGGATATGGAACTAACAACTGCTGACAGTATTCAACCCTATAAGTAAATGTTCGATCGGTGCAAACGCTATAAGCGCAACGATTTCTAACTGAAAGTGTACCAAGTTCACCAATCCTGTTCAACGAGATAGATTGAAGTTGCTCGAAGTTGGTGCATCCTGTTCTCACCATTTTGTTCATTAAACAGGAATAATTTTGAAGCCAAAACAGATGGCACGGCGCTTTTTGAAAGCACTTTACATGCCCTCTGCAGCAAGTGACAACTCCTTGACGTCTGCCACCTAGTGTAGTTATTGGACAACAGTCGGTGACTGTAACGGAAACATGTTGCACCTATCGAACATCTACTGTACAGTTGTTCTTTGTTGCTAGAATCTGCCTGATCGAAGTCTGTCAAAGCAGATGATCTATTTTCGATTTTTTTTTTCTTGACTTATGTTATACACGTGTTTGTTACCTACAATTCGAGTTGAAATGTTTGATTCTTCTATTGAATATTTATTGGTTCTACTAGGTGGAGTTACAGGAGCTTTTATGCTTAGATTTGTTCCTTTCGATTGTATGACATTTTATTTGTCTGTTAGTCGTTGATAAAAATCTGTTGAATGTGAAGTAAGTGAGTTGATCTATGTTTTGAGTTTGGCAATGCCTAGAAATAATGTTTTTTCTTTAATAAAGTAACAAGTAAATAAGTATAAAGAGATAAAATAGTTCAAGCAGCTCCCCGAGTAACACACATGCTCTATAAATGTTTATTAAACTCGTATATGACTATATTCGGAAATAAAATGCTTTTTCAATTTTGCTAGAACATTTGTGTTACTCGAATCGAGCACGAGATATCGATACAGATAACACACGTATTCAGAACAAAGTATTAGGGTAGTGGACGTATTTTGGCCCACCTTGGAAATTTTATTACATTTATCATATAATCTCTCCATAATCTTTTCAAACTATTATTGGAACATTCAATAATGATTTGCCAAATTTAGTAGGGATTATTGATAAAAGTAATGAAACTCCCAAGGTGGGCTAAAATACCTGCCTCGGGCCAAAATACGTACACTACCCTATTGACAAAAAAAGCCCCAGAAAGCCCAATAAAAGAGGCTCCAAGGATTTCAAGGGCGTTTCAGGTGAAGGTATTTTGGTAGCCTTTTAAGAGCGTTTTGACAAGTTTCGTTAGCGTTTCAATAGTATTGCGTAGAGTTCCGAGACGTTTCAAGGGGTTTTAAGGGCGATTCAGGAGGTCTCAGCAATGTTCAAAGGGCGTTACAAGGGGTTTCAGGGGCTTTTCAAGGCATTTTAGAGACATTTCAAAGAATTTCTACGAGTTTCAGTAAAATTTTATTGACGTTTTGAGAGGGTTTAGGGGCATTCGATAGAATTTCAGGGACGCTTCAAGTGGGTCTCTGAACCCTTTTAAAGGCGTTCGAAAGAGTTTCTGGGACAATTCTAAATGGTGACGTGGTTTTCAAGGGCGTTCCAATGGATTTGTGGAGGCTTGAGGGGCGTATCAAGGGTTTCAAAGGTTTTTCCTAAGGGGTATCAGGAGCTCAAAAGCATTCGGGAGTATTTCAAAGTGATTGTGGGAATTTTAGAAACGATTCAATAATATTAAGCGCCAAGAGACACCCTGAAACGCTCCTAAGAGCTCCAGGTACGCCCTGAAATCCCCTGGGATTACCTAAAAAGCCCTTATAAGACAACCTAGGACCCTTTGAAAAACTCCCAAGCAGAGATGGCTATGAAGCATGATTATATTTACCGTTTAGTGTACCCCTTGGAACATTCCTAAGACCTCCAGATATGCTTCTGAGCCTCCTGAACACGCTGCTGGGACCTCCAGAAACGCTCATTAAATTCTTTTGAACGCGACCCCTTGAAACTCCCTGAAACCCCCTGCGACCATCTCAAATGCCCCTGAGACCTCCTGAGATCCCTTGAAACGCTTCTTATACTTCCTGAAACGCTCATGCATGTACATAGACAATATTTAGGGAATTCATAAAAACCTTGTGATTTTTTGCCATATTTGAAGGGGTACAAGCAAAGGGATGTAAGTGAGAAAAACATATTTTCGAGTGAATGAGGTTTAAAGTTACAACAAATTTTTCATTCCATACAAAATGTATGGAGTTTCAAAAACAGTACTAGTTTCTCAGATTTATTGTAATTTTTCTAATCATCGTAAAAATTATCTTCAAAAAGTGCCAAAAGGCTTGAAATCTTAAGAAATTCTTGGTATGCTTGTGTGCCTGAGACTTCTAGATATCCCCTGAACCTCTTAAGGATTACCAGAAATGCCCCTGAGACCCCATAAAGTCATAAGAACCCCTAGGAACCCCTTAGATGCTTCTTAGACACTCTTAAATGCTCTTGAGATCCCTGAAACACCTCTCTAACTCTCTGAGGCCCCTGAAACTATCTGCCACATACTGAAAAGTCCTTGAGACCCCCGGAACGCCCAAGCGACTCTCTGGGACCCTTTGAAGCGCCCATGAGGCTCCTTAAAATGCCCCTGGAGGGCCTTGAGACCCCCGGGAGTCCCTGATATCTACTGAGATATCCTTGAGACCCTCTAAGATCGCGTGGAACCCTCATGTGAACCCCTAGTACCCCCTTGAAACTCTCTAGGAGCCTTGAGTCTTCCTGGGACTTCTGGAAACCCCTTCAGATCCCCTGAACGCCCCAGAGACCCCTGGAAGCGGACCAGAGATTCCTTATAATGCTACTGGGCCACTTCTGAGACCTCCAGGAAATTTTTTGGAGAAATTTATGAACAAATATCTGAAGAATCCCCTTGGGAAACCCGCAGTGGATTACTGAACAGAACTTTTTTTGGGATATTTTTGAAGGAATCCCCGATAAATTCCTAAACAAAATACATGAGCAATTTTTTTTCTATTTCAGAAGGAACTCAATGAAATTTCTAAACGACTTTCTAACAAATTATTTAGAGGAATACCCAGCCAATTTCCTGTGGTGTTTTCTGTATTTTTTTTTCCAAAAAATCCTGCAGAAATCCATACAGAAATCTGTATGAATTTCTGCAGGATTTTTTGGAAAAATTACAGAACTGGGGTAATCTTCTTCAGAATCCTTGGAAGAACGCCTGTACGAATCCCTGAAAACATTCTGAATGAATTTTTGAGGGATTTCTTAGGACTTTCTTAAGGTATCTTTGAAGCAAATTCTGAAGCAAACATTTCTTAAAGGAATATCTAAAGAATTTCCTAAGGGAATCTCTCAAAGTGTGTCTGGAAGAACATCTGGAAGAACCGCTAGAGGATCCTCTAAATTTTGAGAGGTTATCAATGAAAGAATTTCTCCATGAAACATTGGATAAATATGTAAAAGAATACATGAATTTGTTTTGGGGAGAATTAATGGAAGGCTCTGTGAGGTAATGTTTGAACAAATTTCTGGAAAAATCTCCAGAGGAATTTCTAAAGCAATCATAAAGGAATTGCTGAAAAAAAAATCAGAATAAAGCCTTTCTAAAAGAAATCTTGGAGATTTTTTTGGAAGATTTCTTGAGGGATGCTTTGTAGTTTTTTGGAAGAATAAGAATCAAGATATTTCTAAAAGCACCTGAAAAATATCTGGAAAATACCATGGATGCATTTGTTGGAAAATTCATGCAAGATTAACTTAAATCATTCTTGGATTTTTTTTATTTCGTGGAAAATTCTGAGAGTGGTACACAGCTCGAGCGTGGTATCAATGAGGGTGACCGGAAACACGACTGCTCGAGGGTTAAATTCACTCCTTGAAGTATTTTCCAAAGGAATTCATGCAACAATTTCCAAAGCATTCCATGATAAACTTTCTAAATGAGTTTTTGGAGAAATTGTTAATGGAAATTTGGCAATCTAAAGGAATTCCAAAAAGATGTTGTGCAAAATTGTCTTTAAGAATTCTCTGGGGAATTTTTAAACGAAATCTTCGTAAGAAATTCTAAACAAATTCTAGCAGAAATTCTTCTTTCCAAGATTTTTAATATAAAGCCTAGGATAAATTTTGGAAGTATATGTTTCAAAAAGAATTTCTCGAAATATTTCTGTAGCGACACCAAGGGAAGATTTTGAGGAAATCCCTGGAGAAATTTTCCACATGAATCTCAGAAAGATTTTCTAAAAGAATCCCTGGAAGACTTTTTGATAAAAATTCAAAATGTCAATTGGCGTGGCCGGGAATAATGACATTTGTGCTTTTGGCATTCTTGCATAAGATTGAAGCATAGTTAACGCCCAAGCCTTGTTCCGAAAAGCAACCCGGGCTAGATTAGCAAACGGTACATGAATGTTGTTTGTATCCAATCTACGAAGTATATCGTAACTACACTAACGCTAACGCTAATTCAAAATTTCAATAGGAATCCCTGGGAGAAGGTCTGAAGCAAGCTCTGATGAATTTTTTGAAAAAAATCTTCAAAAATGCCGAAACAGATTTGAATCTGTGCCAGCATTTTTAAGATTTTTTTTTGAATTGGATTTTTGTGAACACCCGGAAGAATTTCTAAAGAATCTCCGAAGCACTTTCCAAAGAAATCCTTGAAGCAGTGTCTGAATAAATTTCAACAGGAATTTCTAAAGGGAATCCCTGGCCGAATTCTCAAAAAATCATGAAGAAATTTCTGAAGCTTGATTTTCAGATTCCTTGTGAAATGGCATAATTCCTAATGGATTTTTTTAAGAAATCCCTGGAGGAAGTTCTATTGTACTCCCAGGAGAAATTTTGCGAAAAAATTGTCGAAGATTTTTTTTTTAAATATCACAGAGGCATCTTCGTTTCAGAAATTTTGGGAGGAATTCTTGTAGAAATGTCTGAATAAATTTAGGTAAGTTTTGTAAAAACCCTTCTACAGAATTTTAGAAGAATTTTCCGAAGGAATCCCTGGAGAACTATCTGGATAAAAGAAATAAAGGAGTATGAAATTCATGATGAAAGAATTTCTGAAAAAAATGTTGAATTTTGTGGATAAATCCGTAGTGGAATTTCTAGAAGTATAGCCAAATAAAATTTCCCACACACTTAATTTAGCATTTTTCGTTTCTTTTGCAATAGATTTGCATAGCTGAGTCATTAGTA
The DNA here is from genome assembly GCF_035046485.1 of Aedes albopictus. NCBI lineage: Eukaryota > Metazoa > Arthropoda > Insecta > Diptera > Culicidae > Aedes > Aedes albopictus. The sequence goes on along the minus strand of NC_085138.1, from coordinate 309,984,675 downwards.
AAAATATCAGTTCATTACTATGACTCGGAAAATGATTTGCTGAAAGTCAGCTAACAAACGGCATTCTTGCTAGGATATCAATAAACGATTGAGCTGAGCTCACGACTGTTTCGTCATTTCGTCGAGTCAGCAAATATGTTTTGAGTGTATAATGAATCCTTGAAGTCTATTGAAGATTTGTTTTTAGAATCACTGTAAGATCTTCTTCTTCTTCTTCTTCTTCTTCTTCTTCTTTATGGCTCTACGTCCCCACTTGGACTTGGCCTGCCTTGCTCCAACTTAGTGTTCATTTGAGAACTTCCACAGTTATTAATTGAAGGGCTTTCTTTGCCTGCCATGCTTGAGATTTTGTATATTGTGAGGCAAGTACAATGATGAACTATGCCCAGGAAGTCGAAAAAATTTTCCCGACCGGAACGGGAATCGAACCCGCCGTCTCCGGATTAGCAATCCAAAGCCTTAACCACTAGGCTAACTGTAGACCCACTGAATCACTGTAAGATATTTTTATGAAATTCGCCGATGGATCTCGTAAGGGTGGATATTTTTCTAATAGAATTTCTCAGAATATTTCTAGAGGAACCCCCAGAGGAGGTATTGAAGAAATCCCCAAAGAAAATATCCATATAAATCCCAGAAAATTTTAAAATTATTACTGTAAAAATTTCTAAAAGAATCGCTGAAATATTGTGTGATAGAATTTCAGAGTTTTGATGAAAATCCCTGGCAGAAGTTTGGAAGCAAGCTTTGAATAATTTTTAATGGATTATAGGACATTTTTTTAAGAATCTGATTAGTCATTTTTGAAGATTTTTTAAAATGGGTTTATGATCTCTCCCCGAAAGAATTTCTAAACAAATCTCCGAAGGATTTTTCAAAAGAATCCTTGGAGGAACGGCTAAATAAATTTCTACAGGAATTTCTGAAGGAATCCTCGGCCAAAACTGAGAAATTTCTGGAATAATTCCCAGTGGAGTTTTCAAAGGAATCTCTGTAGGAATTTTTATTGTAATCCCTGAAAAAAATTCCGAATGAATCATCGAAGATTTTATTAAATAATCCATGAAGGCATCTTCCATTGGAAATAAAATTCGGAAGGATTACCTATAGAAATATCTGAATGAACTAGGTAGGTTTTCCAAAAATCCAAAGAATTTCTAAAAGTATCCCTAAAAGATTTTCAAAGGGAAACGCTTGGATAACGTTTCGAATTAATATTATGAAGAATTTTCGAATGAATCCCTGTATGATATTCACGATGAAACAATTTGTGAAATTATCATTGCAAGAATTACAAAAAAATCATGAATTTTGTGGAATTTCTAGAAGAACCCCCGAACAGTATATTCCTCTGAAACCTGCGAAGATTTTTTTTTCTGAAAGAATCCGTAGAGGAAGAAAAGGAGTTCTTGGATAAGTTTACGAATGTCACCTTCAGTGAGGTTGACGAAGTTTGTGCGGAAACCATGAATGAAGAGTAAAAATTCCAAGATGTCAGCCCAAGATTTAGGATGGTGACCTAAAATCCAAGATGGCGGCCCAGTATTGAAAAAGCGGCTCTACAACCGTACAATATGGGTACATTTGATATGGAGAAGATGTCCGGAGTTAAAATATGACAACTAGTATATTCAACATAGCATCTCAAAATCCAAAATAGCGACCAAGGGGAATGTAGATGTCCAGAGCCCAGATATAATGACAAAAATATTCAGGATGGCAACACAAAATACATATTCTAATAATAATCATAGATAAGCTAGCAATTGTGGAAAACCAAAACATGAACATCTCACTTATTGTTTTCTTTTTCTCTGAAATGACAAAATTTAGATTGGCAGAGATGAATTTATGAAGAAATAAATAGTTGCAGCATAGACATATTTCAGTGCATCGATACAAAGAGACAAAACCACGAGATCCGGTCAAATTGGATAAACTTGTTGTTGATCAGAATTTGAAAGATATACATCCATAATTGAACTCACCCTTGGTCAAACATAAAATTGGTAGCCTGTCAAAATCGTCATTTTTCCTGTTTTCATTTTAAAAAATTTAAGTGGAATGTAATAATATTGTAGACATAAGATAGCTAGCTCACAAAATCGAAAATGATTGACTGGAAACACCTCACTTTGAAATAAACATTCTAAGAAGATTTAAAAAAAAATCATCGTTTTGTCCGTTTGTCTATGCTACATGCGTCGCTTTTTTATAAACCTGCATTACGATGTCTTCTAACAATTCAAATTCTACCTAATAATACAAAATATGGTCTTTTGTTCGCGTGCTTTGCCACTTCACTAACCCAACTCAACTCCTATGCATCTCTGTCTATATCTCCGTTAAATTCTTCGTTCCCTGTAAATATGAAAAACCTAACCATATAAATTTGCGTAAATAAATATGATCTTTATCATTATGCATTTTCCTACGCTGTGTCATCTGTTTTCCCCCCTTTCTCTCAATTCATCAAAGTGTTCATGTATAAATATTTGATTCACTCCAGCTTTCTCAACTGTTGCACCTTTTAGCCAAAAGTGCATTTTGTCCTCGTCAGCCGGTCGCTTCTCTACAGGTAGTACCACGATAAGTATACAAATTGCTATGAAAAATATTGGTAAATTCCATAAAACTGCCTTCGTTTCTACTCTGCTTCAGCACGACACGGGTTCATCTCATAGCTGTCTGGTTCTACGCGGATTTGCCACGCATGCACGCACACACACGCGGTGTTGCATCCTCGTCAGTTTTCGTTCCTTTTCAATATGATACATCAAAATGTGCGTTATTTTGGTTGTATGTTTTGTTTTGTTTTGGTTACTTGCTATACGTCAACACTTATATATGATTCAATATACAATTGTATGTTTGTTTTTACTTGTTTGGGGTAGTGGATTCTTGATTTGCATTTGCTATTGGGTTTCAGTGTATTAGTTTCGGGTTCGTTTCGTTCGTTACGTTGATGTTTGTGACTTGATACCATTGTTTAATGACTTGATCCAAAATGATGAGAAAATAAAAAGCTACTTCGACATTTTTGCGAACACAGATTTTCAGGTTAGAAAGAGGTTGAGATTGTATTCCTAACGTTTACTGATAAATACAGCTGGATCAGTGCTTTTCCCATGTGAGCGAACTTTTACATCAACATTATTTTGGTTCTAAGGATTTCTAGTCACGAAAAATAGTGTCTTGCTCTAAGTCGATCTCACAATATTTGATTTTCCGGTCAAATTCAAATCACCCTGTTTTCAAATTTAAAACTAATCAAATTTTTGAACTTGCTTTGGTTTTGTTCAAGTTTTAATTTTTGCTAGTTACGCGTAACTGTTTTTTTTTTTCTTGAAATGACTTACACTAAGCGAGATGCGATCTTCAATTTACACTTGTCCACTATTTGCATTACAAAACTACATTGTTTTTAGAAGATACTTTGTGTGTCGGTGTGACTAGTCAAAGTTATTCTTACATCTCTTAGCCTATATTTTCGATCCAGGTTCTCTGTGTCTGTGGTGGATAAATTACAATGGCTTCGTTGAACAAAACGTTTCAAACAACAACTTAGTTATACTTCTTTATATTGGTAAACGCTTAGCGATTTTTCTTGTATTTCATTCAAACGTTTAGCAGTTGTTTGGATTTCTTTTTTATAGTTTATCTTAGCCATAATATCGCTTGTGTGCCAGTTACAATTATAAGTAGTTTTTTAATTACTTGTATTATTGTCTGCAGAATAATAAATACTTCTCTTGCGATTCCGCTTATGATAAGTTTCTGTTTGTTTCACTTGATTATAAAAACAATGATTCCAGTTCTGTGCCGCCTCGATTGCCAGTTTTTTTGTTTACTCGACGGGCGAACCTCGACTCTCAAATCAACGTGCAGAAGAATGAGCCACTTCGTCACTTGCTTCAAGTGAGTGCCTTTTGTTGTTGAGCCGAAAACGAACCCCGGCATCAGATTCAATTTTCGATTTCACGAGCGAGAATGAGCGTTACATATTGCGTTACAAACCGTTACTCGGTGCCCGTGAGCGGTCGGCTACCCTGCACGATTAATCTTTCTGGAGCAATGTGTTGATTTTACCCTAACGAATGCATAATTATAGCGCACCGAGTTCTATTCAATACAGTATGCTATAAAATATATCTTGCGTGCAAGAATCCTACACGCTGACTGGGAAAACCACAAAACGTGCAAGAAAGCGAATCGTGAGGATAGCCATCAGCCATCGGTCACCATGTACCGTCAACTGCGTCGAATTTGAACCTAAGTTACACAAATCGAACCTAAACGAACACAGGTTATCATTTCTTAAGCTACTAGTACACGTTTAAGCGATCGTCTCTAACTGGTTGATGAGTTGGATTTCCTCTAAATTCCTCTAATGCTGCATATATTCAATGTTTCCAACGTTTCCCTCTCGCGCACACCATTTCCTTCAATCGGAACCAGAATGCCCCACATTTCTGTACATTGATTTCACGTTTTTCTTTTCTGTGCTCCATATTTTCCATTCGCAATTTAGTTTAGGGTACATTTGACTACTCAGTTTGATTCAATCGTATTTTCAAAGTTTCGCTACTATCCTACAAAGAGAGAGTGAGTTTCGGGAGAGATTTCTTGAGTTTTTTTTTTTTTCATTTGGTTTGTTTCAATACTTTTACAATTAAAGTCTACCTATTTCACCCAGTGTTTGCAACTGTTCAACTGACTTTCGTTCTAGATTTGTTCAGGGTTTTGAGCCACTTCGCTTCCTTCGGACTGTTGTCTCCAACTGGGGAATCTAATAGCAGTGAGCAATGTTTCAAATGTGTGTTTTTTGTGTGTTTGGTAATGTCCGTTCGATCCGTTTCGTTTTCATTTTTACAATCGGCTTCTTCGGCTTTGGTTCTTAAACATTACAACAGAGTACAGACTAGAGGATTTAGGGGGGTTGGGGCGCTATGAGTTGGGTTGATACTACAGGGAGTTCGTTTTTGATAGTTTGGATGAGTAGTACACAATATGCTACTTATGGATTGGTAAACATAAGTTACTTCAAACAGAAAACAGAAAGGACTGACACAAAAACGAATTACTTACACATGTTTATAGAAGGATGCAGTTCAATCAACGTTAAAAGAAATTGATGGGGGAATCGACTGTATTTTGTGCGAATCGGATTTAACGGCTACGCAGTCTTAATACATCAAAACGAGTTGTTATCTAACCAGACGTTTCGACACTTTGGATGGTGTCTTCTTCAGGGGAAAGATATGTTTTTCGTTTTTTGAGCAACTGGCAACTGGCAAACATGGAAATTCAGAATGGGGATGCTGCTCACACGGCAAGAACTGTGGTATGTGATTGATACCCCGAAGCAAGAGCCTGTAAACCCCGGCCAGTGGGAAAAAGACGATAAAAAGGCCCGCGCGGCAATGGTGTTGTGCAACGAAGAAAACCAGTACGGGTTGATTCGTGCGGCAGCTAGTGCGAAGGACTTTTCGAACAATCTGAAGTAGTACCACGAAAAAGTGACGGTTACTTCCCGGGTCTCGCTATTGAAGCGGTTATGTAGTGTCAATCTGCTGGAAGATGGTGACCTTGAGTGCCATTTGTTTGAAGCGGATGAAATTTTTGACAAACTGAGGCAAGCCGGACAGAAGCTATATGATTCCCTGAAGGTGGCAATGATTTTGTGGAGCCTGCCGGATTCGTATTCGAGACAGGTTACTGCTCTCAAAGCAGGCCGGATGCGGATCTCACGGTAGTGTTAGTGAAGTCGAAACTTCTAGACGAGTTCGAACGTCGGAAGGAGCGGTCCGGGAAATGTGAATATCCCAGCTAGAGGTGTGCGCCGCCGCGCCACGCCGACGCCGCCGCCGATTTTCGGTTCACGCCGCCGCCGCCGATTATTTTTCGGCGCGCCGCCGCTTACGCCGCCGAGCTCCAATTTTCTACGCCGATCTCAAAAACGCATTGATGAGTTATATTATTTCTTGATTTATTTCATTACAATATTTCAAGCAACTCATTGGAGTCATCTGTATACAATATACATAGCATTGTTAGGTCGTTTTCAGCGGTGGTCCATTGTTTTAGTTTAAAAATTTGGAGCGCTAAAATAGATCAAATTACACTCAGTTCCTCCGGTAGCTGTTCTAAATTCTAAGCTTTGTATGTCGCGTCAACGATGTTTTGAAAGTGAAAGAGTTTCTCCTTTGAATTAAATCGAGTTCACAAAGATACCCGGGGTTCCTGAAGATAACTGATGGTTGAAGAAAGAATGTACGGATTCCGAAGATTAAAGAAAATGCTAGTGATTCTAAAAAAAATATTTTTGTCGTGTTCATCTCCAGAAGCGATGAAATTTCTCCAGCAACTCTTTTGAGGATTCTTCTAGCAGTTTCGCCGAGAATTCCGCTAAAAGTAACTCCGGGAACTCTAGAAGGTCCTTCGGGAAATCCGAGGGTTTCCTCCGAGACATCCTTTAGGAGTTTTTCCGGGCATTGTTACAGAAGTTTCACTGAGACTCCTCTAGGAGCACCTCCGGGAATTCCTCCACGAGTTATTCAACGAGTTCATTCGGGAATTCCTTTAAGAGTTCATAGAAATTACAGTTTCTGTTGTTATTCCTCTAGGAGTTTCTGAAAGTTCTTCCGGCAAGTTCTGTAGCAGTTCCTCCTGGAATTCTTCCAAGAGTTTCTGTAAGACATTTTCCAGAAATTATTCCAGAAGTTTCTCCGAACATTCCTCTAGAAGTTCCTTTTTAAATTTCTCTAGGATTTCCTCCAGGAATTCCTCCGGGAATTTCTCTACGAGTTCCTTTGGGGATTCCTTACCGATTTTTTTTTCCGGGAATCACACTAAGAGTTTCACCGTGATTTTCTCTAAAGTTCTTCCGGGAATTCGTCTAGGAGTACTTCCGGGAATTCGAATATCTTCGGGAACACCTTTACGAGTTTCACCGAGTTGTTCATAGCGAGTTGCTCTATAAGTTTGTTCTAGAAGTTGCACTGGGTATGACAAGAGTTTCCTTCGAAAATCCCTTTAAGAATTCCCCCGGAAGCTTCTCTAGAAGTTCTTTCGGAAATTCCTTTAAAGTTCCAGGAATACATCCAGGAGTTTCCCCGAACGTTCTTGTAGGAGGTCTCCCAGGAATTTCTCTAGAAATATCTGAGTTCATCCGGGCATTCCTCTACGAGTTCTTCCGGGAATTTCTCCACGAATTTCTTGGGACTTCTTCTAGAAGTTCTATCGAGAATTTGTCTAGAACTTCTCTCAGGAATTTATGTGGGAGTTCATCCGGCAATGTCTTCAGGAGTACCTCCGTGAATTCTTCTACGAGTTCCTCTATGAGTTTCTCAGGGAATTACTTTATGCATTTCTTCTGGAATTGCTCTAGAAATCCGGCTAAGAATTCCTCAAGAAATTCTTCCGAAAAATCTTTTAAGAGTTTATCCGGAAACTCATCTAGGAATATCTTTGGTAATTTCTCTACGACTTCCTCCTTGAATTCCTTTCCGAAATTCTTTAACAATTTCTCTAAGAGTTCCTCCGGAATTTCCCGGCAATTACTTTACTAGTTGCTCTAAAAGTATTTCTGAGAGTTGCAAAACGAATGCCCGTAAATTACACCGAGAATTCTTCTATGAGGTCATCAGGTAATTCCCCTAAGAATTCCTCTGAAAATTGCTCTAAATTCCACTGAGATTTCCTCCGGCAATTTCTCCACGAGTTCTTCTAAGATTTGTTTCCGGAATTCTTCCAGGAGTTTCCTAAACTTTCCTCTAAGAGTTCATTAGGGAATTCTTTTAGATGTTCTTTTGTAAATTCGTTCATCCGAGAACCCCTCTAGATGTACCTACAGGAACGTCTCTACGAGTTCCTCAGGAAATTCCTTTAAGAGTTTATTTGGAAATTCCTCTAGAAGTTCCACCGGGAATTCGTCTAGAATTTCTTCCGGGAATTCCTATAGGCGGTCATTCTGGATAATTTTTTGAACAACAGATTCATGATTAACCATAACAATTATTTCAATAAATTTTCAAAAAATATGTGAAAATAAAAAAAATAAAGAAACCGTAACTATAAACATGTCATAGCATCTTCAACATGATAAGTTACAAAAAAAACACTGATATTGATTAACGGAGTTAACAAAAAATTAAAAATTATGGCCACGCCGTTTCACGCCGCCGCCGCCGCCGCCGAAAATTCATTCGGCGTCACGCCGATCACGCCGCCGCCGCCGGCCAAAAAAGTGCAAACCGCCGCCGCCGACAAATTTAAAATCGGCGCACACCTCTAATCCCAGCGAACTGAAAGCGTTGAAAAGTTTCAGCACTCGTGATCCTCCCAGGTGGAGATGTTTTTATTGCAAGAAGAAGGGTCATCTGAAGCGAGATTGTCCGGTGTTGCAAAGGAAGTAACGGGTGCGGAGGCGCGGTTGATGTGACAGAAGGTGTTGTACGTCCCGTCGATGAAGAGTGGGCTGATTTCTGTGAAAGTGCTGACGTCGAAGGGTGTCCATGTGGTGTTCCGGAAGAACGATTGCGACATCGTGAATGCAGCCGGTAAAGTGACTGTGAAGGAAGATCGCCAAGGTTGTTTGTACCAACTGAGGACGGCATGCGCTGAAAGTAGTTGGAAGGAGCAACGGGAACCTTCGGCGACACCGGAAATTTAAACACCGAGCCTCGATAATAGTGTGTGAAGAAGTTAGCCGCCTGGATGAGGTGGCTGTAACGCGGAAAGGATCAGCTGTGACTGTGACTGTGAAGCCGAGTGAAAGCGTAGCTGTGAGTGATCCGGATGACGACAATGATGTTTTCTATGACGCAATGTGTTAGTTTGCGAAGGATCCAGTCCGGTTGAGGAGGAGTCGCAGGAAATGTCAAGTGTTTCCGGAATTGCGATGCAGGATGTGCTGGAGCCGGAACGGTGAAGAAGTTAAAAGGTTTGGTAGTGATACCAAGGACAGACATCACCGTGACTAGCACGTCCGGAAAAGTGAAGCGACTTTGTTTTGGTGGATAGTTGGGGATCTGCGGGGTTCAGCAAAGGTAAAGCCAACCGTTGAGGAGAAGTGTTGGAGAAAATGCAACGGTCGTCCGGTATTCGACCTGATTGCCGAACCCCCTACTGTCGACCTAATTCCCGACACCTATGTTGTGCATGTTTTTGACCAGGCCCCTGACACGGTCTATTATATCAATGCATTGGAATCATGGTAGACAGGATGTCCTGGGCGCTAGTAAATAGCTCCCACTGTCAAATGCGAAAACAACAACAATTTTTTGTTTAACGTTTATTTTGGTTTGTTTATTAGTTTTCGGAATCATTTTTTCCACCTCTTATGATCACAAAACACTTCAAACTCGCTTTAATATTAATGTACGGTAAGAGGAGCATGCGATTAGTTCAATAAAGCAACCCAACAAACACGCATTGTAAATGTTATTTCGTGTGTGGCTCACAACATCAAACAAAAGCTGCGTTTATTGATTAGACGCTCGTTTCAATTTGCACGAATGTGAGTATAAGGCAGTTAGATGTTGGCTACGATAAATTTCATTGATTTCATTGATGCCTGTTTTTGACAGTCCGTTTTGTGCACGTTACCAAGGCAATGACAATAGAAGTAAACCAAAGAATGTATGTATGTTTACGATTGGAATAAATGTTTATCGCTTGACGACGGAACACTTGCGTTTTTCCTCCCGCGGTATTTTCCGAGTTTCCCGGTAGTGTTTTCGCGTTTCCACGCATTATCCGCTGCGTCTAACAAAGCTGATCACGGTTACTGCATCTGGAGCAGGAGGATTATCAGCTGAACTGCGACGTCAAGACCGTTCACGAGATGATCGTAACATGAAAGCAGAAGGAGTTTCATGGGACCACCCCCAACCCCCTCACCCCCCCCCCCCCCCCCCGCCCTTATCAACTGGAGCTCGAGCATATCGATAAAGCGGCGTTAAACGTGTATGGCTGGTGTGGGGTGACCTCTTCTCGGAAACAAAAGGTAGCCGTCCAGGACCGGGTAATTGCAACGAAGAACTATCGGCAGTACATATTGCACGAAGACGTGGAGGACCGCTGTAGGAAGTGCAATTCAGTAGGGGAAACAATCGAGTAATGTCGTTGCATGCTGATCAGTGTTAGCTGGATCAGCCTACGTCGAGCGGCACAACGAAGTTCTCACTCGTGCCAATCGGCCCAACATTGTGGTTCACGACAAAAGGATGAAGCGAATACCCTCACCGACATCGCTGTACCGGTAGACCATAAAGGTATTGGGGTTAAACCACTCACTTGTTCCATATACTGGGTACTACTACGCTTTTTAGGGAGCGTCCATAAATGGCGTAGCATTCAAGGGTGCAGGGGAGTCTGGGATTGTGTGACGAGCTATGTATTAGGTATGGGGAAATGTGCTACGAGCCTCGAGTAGTAAAAAACTCCTGTTATCAAGTAAAAGGTTTCTGATACCCCTGAAATCACCCTGAAACGTCTCTGAAACACCTTTAAATGTATCTGAAAGGGCTGTAGACACCCTAAAACTATATCAAAACCCCTCTGAATCCACCATGGAATGCCCTTGAAACGCCCCCAAAATTCTTCCAAGCTTTGAACTTTTAGTGGCTACTCAGTCTTTATTCTTCAGTTTCGTCGGTACTATACTACAAAATAATTGTGTTTGAATAAAAAAAACCTGCCCGCGTTGAAATAGAAAGCCCAAGGAAGCTAAATAAACTGATTTATGTACAAGCGTTCATCACGAGATAACGACCATCGTGTTGTTTTTCGAAGGTCTCCAGTGAATTTAGCTTACCCAGATACAAAAACCATCATGTAGATCATTCCCTTCCGATATGTCCTTTCAAACTCCGTGAATTCACGGCACAAAGACACTGAAGGTTGTTTCAAGCATTTTGGTAGGATTGAAATGTGCTCTTCCAAGCATTTCTTACAGAGTTTCTTCTTGGACTTTTCCAGGACTTTTCTCTGAGATGCGGAAGGTCCTTTCTATTTTCCTGAAGGAGTTACTTCAAGGATTAATCCTGGAGATCCTACTGGTTTTATTTTAGTAATTCAATCCGATATTTTCTATTCAGGAACTCCTTTTGTTTTTTTTTCAATTCCAGTGATCCTTCCGAAATTTTATCTGGGATTGCTCCAGAAGTTCCTTTTTAGATTCCTCTTAGGTGTTTTTGCCTTTCTCGTACTGGAAAGGCTATATGTTCACTCCAAAAATGACTTTTTGATAGGAGGCTCGGAGGGTCGAGTCACATATACCAATCAACTCAGCTCGACGAATTGAGGTGATGTCTGTATGTGTGTATGTATGTGTGTATGTATGTGTGTGTGTATGTGTGTGTGTGTACAAAAAAACTCACATCACTTTTTGGCAGTAAACTTCAACCGATTTTAATGACCGACGGTTTATTCGACGCAGAATCTGGTCCCATTGTTTCCTATTGAAAATGGTTCGGATCGGTCCAGCCGTTCCGGAGTTATGGCTATTTAGGTGTTCCGGAACGGTACCCCAGGAAGGGATCAGATATGAAAACGCATCAATCCTATGCATGCGACACATCAAACCACGGCATTTTCGATAACCTGATGAGCGGTAAGCAGAAAAATAGTCTCAGACCATATCTGAACCGGTAGTGTTCCCGAACCGGTTCTGGGCGTCCCACTGGAAGTGGTCAAATATACAATTGTACCAAACCCATGCAAGCGACACATCAAACCACGGCATTTTAGATGACCTGATGAACAATGAGCAGGAAAATCTTCTCAGACCATATCTGAACCGGTAGTGTTCCGGAACCGGTTCTAGGCGTTCCAATGGAAGTGGTCAAAATACAATTGAACCAAACCCATAGATGCGACGCATCAAAATACGGCATTTTCGATGACCTGATGGACAATGAGCAGGAAAACCATCTCAGACCATATCTGAACCGGTAGTGTTCCGGAACCGGTTCTAGGCGTCCCGCTGGAAGTGGCCAAATATACAATTGAACCAAACCCATACATGCGACACATCAAACCACGGCATTTTTGATGACCTGATGGACAATGAGCAGGAAAACCATCTCAGACCATATCTGAACCAGTAGTGTTCCGGAACCCGTTCCGGGGTTCCCGCCGAAGTGGTTAAATCTGAAAGAGAAACAAACCCGTACATGCGTCACATCATATAGCGGCTTTTTAGATTACCTAATGAACGGCCAGCAAGTGTTTCGGAATCGGTTTTGAGTGGCCGGAAGAGGCCAAATGTAAAAAGTAAACCAAAGCCAGGCATGTGACACATCAAATCGTGGCTTTTGCGATAACCTGATGAACAGCTAGCTAGAAAATAGCCTTACGTCACACTAAAGACAACTGGTAGTGTTCCGGAATTAGTTCTGAGAGTCCCATCGAAATTGTCAAACCCTGCATGTGACACCTTCGATTTTCAGCGTTTTTGGTTAACCGATGAGCAGTTGACAAGACAATAATGTTAGGCCACATTTGGTTCAGCCGGTAGTTACCCGGAATCAGATCCGGGAAGTAAAATGTAAAATTTAACCAAACCCATGGATGCGGTACATCAAATCACGACCAGTCTTGTAAACATTCGACACTTTTCACTACCTTCATTTCGTTGCCGCAGTCGGGTGTCAGTCGGCTTTGTTACATTCGTGCGCTATCGTTACCTCTTACCTACACACAACACGAGCATCGTGGTGAAGTGCATTCGTTTGACATTTTTGTTTCGAACAGTAGTTTGATTGCTTGTGTTGCGAATGTCAGAGACAAAGGAGGCCGAATATCAACGAAAAGGTTCAAATGACTGTGATCTCTAACAAGACTGATCACGACTTATCGACAACCTGATGGAAAAATAGGGTCAGACCACATTAGATTCCCGGTAGTGTTGCGGGTTCAGCTGTGGCTTCGAAAGTGGTTAGAAGTAAATGTGAAGCAAACCCATTCATGCGATATATCAAATCGCGGTGATTAGGTAAAGGTGAATAAATAGCAATAAAATATTCTCAAACCATAATTGGGACAACCGGTAGAGTCATGGTCCATGACTCATGGAATCAGATCCGGCTATCCCACCGGAAATTACCAAATATAAAAATGAACCAAACCCATACATACGACACATCAGATCGCAGATTTTTTGATAATCTAATGAACGGTTATCAAGAAAATAGCCTTAGATCACATTAGAGACTAAGTGTTGTGTAGCAGAACCAACGTCCATGTGAAAAATTAAATCGTGGCTTTGTGTAATGGCCTGATAAACATTAGGTATGAACAACAGTGACGAATAGGTCTAAGTTCTCATACATGAGAACAAAATATAGACAAAACTAAAGCGATCTCATCAAATCGTACCATTTCAGAATCCTAAGATGTAAATTTATAGCAGGATGGGTCAACGTTGAGTGGAAAAATAAAAATTTGATCGCGTCAACAGAAGATGGTGGCTGTTTTAAGGAATTTTGAGCTCTAAAACTACAAAAAATAAGTGTATTTGGTATGGAAAATATGTTCGGAGTCCACCAGAGTATCCAAGATAACGGTCCAAAGTCCAAGATAATGGCCCAGTGTTCAAGTTAGTGCCTATTTTATAGGATTTTTGATTCTTGCATTATGGGCATATTTTGTATGAAAATATGCCCAGAATTCAAAATTTGTTACCAGAAAACCCAAGCTGTGCGCTGTTTTACAAGGTCTGCAATATGACTATAGTTTGAATGGGGAAGAATGCCGGTCTTCCTCCAAAACTGGTAACCAGAAAATCATAAACGACATACCAAAATTCAATACGGCGACTATTTTATGTAATTGTAGGTGCAGAGTCCAAAAATAAATACCAGAACATCCAAGATGGTGTCTCAATGTTCAAGATGGCGGTTAGTTTAGTTGGGGTAGATATCCGGAGGCATAAAATGATGACTGGAAAATCTAAAATGACGTTTCAAAATTTTGCGGCTTCATGACACTTGTTTGGTTTGAGTTTTGGATCGTTGTATTATATTTTCTGAATATTGGATGTTATGCTAATATAAAATGTATCCATATTGAGTAGATTTAGCAAGTCGTTTTCATTTTGTATTCATGTCAATGTCATCAACATGTCGCTCGAGTTTTGTTGAAAGGATATTTTAAAGCACGAGAAAGGCACCATCACCGCTAGGTGGATTAATTAGGGTTTTTTTTTAATTTTCTTTCAGATCTTTCTAAAATAAGTTCCTACTGGTATTACTATTAGATTTCCTTCTGGCATCTTCAGAGGAATTTTTAGCAGAATAGTAGTACAAATTCTGAAGTAGTTTCATAAGGTTTATTTGAAAAAAAAAATAAAACAACAGAAGGAACTCCAGGAGGAATACCAAACGAATTCACTGGAGAAATTTCAGTAGCAATTCAAGGAGAGATCTGAATGAATTTCTGGAAGATAATAAATTTCAGTATGTACAATCAAGTGCTTTAGTTTTTGTAAAGCTGAGCCATTGGTTCATGATGTTTGAAGTTTGGCACTAATATTTACAGCAAAACACAAGAGCGCTGCATAGCATTAATAAGTGAGAAGTAGTAGTTTCTGTCATATTTTTTGAGAAAGTCTAAAACGGAATACTGTTGGTCAGACAAATTTATTTAAAAAAGGAATAAAAAATTTGAAACATTTGTGACGTGTGACAAATACAGGGGATAGACAAAACAATCGGATCAGACAAAATCTTCACTCTTGGAAAAATGATCAACTAGTTGAAACTTTTCGAATTATTGTTTATCTGTATTAACGAGATTTTTAGCCCTAGGCTAGCTCATCTCGGGTCCCACGCTTTACTTCCCTTCCGAAGGAAGAACCCACATTTTGTGAGTTTGTTGGGAGTGGGATTCGATCCCAGGTCCTCGGCGTGATAGTCAAGTGTTCTAACCATCACACCAGGTCCGCTCCACTAAACTTTTCGAAAAGTGCATCAAATATTCTTATTTTTTTACTGTTAGTTGATCAACAATGATGGTTAAAATTTGGGAAAGACCGGTCTGAATGAAGAAAGAAAGATTCTAGAAAATAGGCATAATTATCCGACAGCCAAATTTAAATTGTTATATGAGGGGGTTAGAAGCAAAGGGGTGTAAGTGACAAAAACCCACTTTCGAGTAAATGAGGTTTAAAGTTTTTGACCAATTTTTCTTCCCATACAAAATGTATGGGGTTTCAAAATCAACCCAATTTTCTCTGATTTATTGTAATTTTTCCAATCATCGTAGAAACAATCTTAAAAAAGTTCCTGAAAGCTTGAAATCTGAAGAATTTTATGATATGCTCAGCTCAAAATCGACAAAATGGTCACTTACACCCCTTTGATTGTGGGCCCCTCATATTGTATTGAGCTCTCCAAATTTTATCTCACGAAACCTATTGCAAGCCTATCCATATACGGGAGAACAAAAGACGGTTACAAAGTTCTTACAGTTTTTTATGCACGGGAGATTTGAACACATTGGCCAATGTTGCCTTTACAACAAAACGCACTGCCAGCTTCCAGGTGGCATTTCTGGATCATCGCGGTGAATAAAAAACCACTTCTGTTGTTGTTTGTGTTAGTGAGATCGGAGAAACGTCAGACTCCCGCCAGCTGATTGGCTGGCGACGACTCTGGCGATGGTTTTACCCGCGACGGATTCAAATCGTCGCGTTCGATAAGGGGAAAAATTGTCAATAACTCCGCTTAAAATGTCATTGCATTTTGGTTCATTGTATCCGGAGTTATACAATTCAAAGTTGGCTATCGCATAATTTTGCCTTTTTCTAGATTTTTTTTTTATAACTTCTGACTCTAACAATATCCCGATTTTTTTTTCCAAATTCGGACCATCAACATAAGGTGAAAATTTGAGAATTTGTATGCACTTTTCGAAAAGCTAGTTAATTATTTTGCCTGTCCCGATCATTTTGTCAATCCCCTGTATGTCTTCCAGCTTTAACAAGTTGGATTTCAATCTCAGGCTCCGCTGCTTTGCGCACTGAAAAAAAATCTCATTTTTTCGGTAAATCTAACAAAAGAATGAAATGGACGTAGAAAGGCTTCAGTGTTAATTGTGAAGTTACACAAATAGTTTTTTTTAACGTTGATTGAATGCTTTATTCTATATAACACTGTTGATAAATAGAAACAACGCAATTCTAAAACAAACAAAGCAAAGTAATGAACAAGCACACAAAAACAAAATTCACACTGAAAAAAGAACCATGAAAGAGCTACAGCAAATTTGACAGATGGAAGGCGATTGAATTCATGAGTACGATACGAAGTAATGTGTTTAGGCCGTAAAACAACCAATCGCCTTTTAGTTAGATGAGTTCAGTATAGCAACAATAAAATGAATCTAAAACCTTAAAAGTATAGTTTACGGAAAACAGTCTGAGACTAGACAAATAAGTCAACCATACGAAATTCCTACAACGGTTTCTCGGTCAATCGATCGCTACCTACCCAGTTAGTATCTCTATGGTTAGTCTACTAGTACAGGTATTCTCTCCGGAACGGGGAGCAATGTTTTCGTCAGGGATTAAATTTCACTTTGCTCTATGATTTGCTTTCTAATATTTACCTACACTGATAAATGATATATAACCATACGTTCTAGGAAGAGTACAACTATGCAGCGCTACGCACTGCTGCACACTCACGTTTGCTTAGACTAATTTGCGCATTTTGTTTTGTTTTCTATGCTTTTTTTTTGCTTCTTCAATAAGACTAGAAATTATCGTTAATCTCACTTTTGAGTTTCACATTGTTTTTCCTTTTTATTTTTAGTTTTGATCTATTTTCATTTATTGGCGGTAGAATGCGTTTGCTTGCTCGAATTCAAATATGTATTATGAATTATGTTTGTATTACCAGGTAGCAAAACTAATCAAAACCTATCAAAACGCTTTTAGGACACTGAAGCTCTCAATTATAGTTTCTATAGAATTGGATCCAGATTACAAGTTCCCAGTAACTTTCGCAGGAGGGAACGTGACAAGCGTTTTCTACTCGTCTAACAATAATTTCAATAGTGGGATGGCCGTACAAGAGCGCCACTGCTAGTGTTGGGCAAACCCCAAGGGTCTGAGTCTAACAAGGACAAATAAATTCCGTACAGAATAGTAGAGTTTCTGCGAATATGGTCGCCGGTCGGTACCCAAGAAGTCACAAACAACGGAACCGGGATCTTAATATAATCAACCCGGGCGAGCCCTTTCTGTTCGTCGACTATGTGCGGGATGACTACAAGTTCCAAGAAACGACGAAATGCCAGTCATGTGCTCCGAAGGATGAATGCGTTGCTGCAGATTAGTTTAAAGTTCAGACACGTGTCCGGAATCAATAAAATGTGAGGCTATCCCCTCGGCCCGGTCGGCCGCCGGCAGCCGCCGGCGGACGGTAAAGAAGTTAATATTTTACGAAGCAATTATAACTTCGGTGTGAACTAACCGCTCAGAACGAAATAAAAACTTATCTCCCCCCGTCTGCCAAATTTCCATCGGATCTCCCTGATCCGTCGTAAATGGCAGTCATTAATCTTAATTAACCACGTGACGGAAGTAAATCTCTTTCGGTGCGACTCTCTGGGCACGGTGGCGTGGCGGATAAGCCGAGAGGAACACACAAGAATGGGCGAAAGCCACCCCATTGGCCGCCATCCGCCGTCCTCCCTCTGACCATCACCCCAGTAATGGTCAACTCCGCAGCATTGTCCATTGCCAGTCAGCACACCGCACCGGTGGTAGTGACAGGCCGGATGGTATAAAGTAAACCACACGTGGAGCAATTCTTTGGCATCCGCTGCACAGCTCTGACAACGAAGAATCGTGGGCAGGAAAGAAAATCTCCCGGGAATGTGTAGTAATTTAATTAAAAAAGTAAATTCCTCTTATATTGAAACGGTGGGTGAACACGGCTGAACGAAAGTTTTCCTTTTCACTTACAATTCGGTGATCGACACTTTTTTATAAGCTCAAAAATGGTTGAGGTGTTGACACTTATGATTAAATTTCATAACTTCTTATTCTGTTGTCAACAGATTTGGCAAATCAATAAAAGAGTTCAATCTATATTTAGTGAAAAATATGATGGAACTGGGTCATTACTAAGTTTTGAAGTACTAGCCAAAATAGAAGCACAGCAAAAAGATGAACCAAATTCATGATTCTTTCTTGAATGCCTTCCGTGATTCTTCTTCGCTTTTTACCTCATTTTTTCTTTAAATTCTTTCGCAGTTGGTTGTAGAACTATTTCGAAATTTCTCCCTGAATTTTTCCTTATTTTTTCCAGGAGTTTTTCTTCTGCAGTTTTGCCACAGTCTCTTTATGTATTTCTCCAGGCGTTCCTCCTTAGATTCCCTCCAGAAATTTTCCAGGAGTCACTCCCAGAGTTTCTTGCGGAATTACGAGACTTGTTCTTTATTCCAAAGCTCCTCCCAGGATTTCTGCAGAAGTTTTGTCACGACGTTCCTCCAGGAGTACCTCCCGGGATTTCCTCTGGTTGTATTCTCGGTATTGCTCCCAGAGCTTCTCGTGGAGATCCTTCCAAAAAAAAATTTCAGAAAGTTTATTCAGGGACTTCTGTTAGTGGATATCCGGAATTGCTTAAAAAAGTTTATTCCTGGATTTTTTGAGAATTCCAGGGATTTCTTCCAAATGTTCCTTCCTGAAAATTTTCCGCGGAATGTCTTGTACTCCTTCTCAGGATTTCTTCCAAGGATTTTTTTTTCTAAAGTTTTCCAAATTTCACTTACTTTTCCACCCGGGATTATTACCAGAAACTTTTCTGCGATGTCCAAGTCTTTTATAGGATATTCTTCTGAAACTCCTCTTGGGAATTATTCTATGGTTCTTCCCTGAGTTACTCATGAGATTCCATCAGGATTTCTTTTGATGTTTCCCGTCAATTTCTTATAAATATTTCGTACTATATCCCGGGAGATATTCCAAGAAAAACTTCTGGGAAATTTTGGCAAGGACTGCGGGAGTAACTATTGAACGAATCCCAAAAGGTGAATCCAGGCCCGGATTAAGGATTGTGGGGGCCCGGGGCCCGAACGGACGTGGAGGCCCCTCGGAGAGATGAGCAAACATATTTTTCTTTATTTTTGAACAGTACTTGAGCAATATGAAGAATAAAGTTAATGTTGGCAACCAAAAAAGGTTTTTGTGGGGGCCCCTAAAATGTGGGGGCCCGGGGCCCGGGCCCCCCCGGCCCCCCCTTAGATCCGGCCCTGGGTGAATCCTTAAGAACCGCAGCACATTTTCCGGTAGGTATATCGGGAAGTATTCTGAGAGTAATCTCGACCATAAACTAACAGAAATCTCAGGAGGATCACAGCAAGAAACTTAAAAAAAAAACAACTACAAGCAATATCTGGGAAGCCTGCCTTAAAAAACCCTGAGGAAAAAAAAACTTGGGACCTTGGGAGAAATTTCAGAATACCTGAGAGAAGGCATCCATGAAGTAAAACCGTGAAAAGTCTTCTAAAAGAAACCCCGCGAGAACCTTCGTAGAAGCCATTCTAGTCTCGGAAGGCCACCGAAGCAGATATTTTTAAAATTCAGCTAGATCAAACGTCACAATTGCATCGTTACATCGTCGTAATTGTATCGTCATAAAGTGTATGATTTGCGAGCCAAAATTGAGAAACTATTTCTGAAGTTCTTCCTTGGGTTGTCGTTATTTTTAAAATAAATCCCAATGGAGTTCCTTCTTTTTTATTCCAATAGTTCCACTGAGGATATCTGTTTGGTTTCATCCGAGGATTACTCTCACAATTTATGAAAAGATTGACCTTGGAGTTCCTGCAACGATTCCTGCAAATGAAGTTCTTCCAGGTATTTTTTACAAAGTTTCTCTAACGATTTGTCTTGCCGTCTCAGCAGTGAGTCCTACTAAAACTCCTCCAAGGATCTGTTTTTGTTTTGGAATCCCTGCACGGATTTCTCTTAGAGCTTCTCCAGGAATTCCACCTTGAGCTCATCCACGAGTTTCTTCTAAAATTGTTCAACGGATTCCCTTTTATACTTCTCCAGGAATACTTTCTGTTGATCATGTAAAATGTTTTTCTAGATCTCTTCTACGGGTTCCTCCTGGAGTTGTTCAAGAGTTTCCTCGTGAAGTTTGTTTGAAATTTCTGTAGTAATTCCTCCTGAGTCTATTTCAGTGCATTCTTCTGAAGTTCCTCAACAAACGCCTGTAAAACTTACATGAATTTTATCTCAAGTGCTTCTCACATGAGCTTTTCAAGGATTTTCGCGGGAATAAGTCTAAAGATTTCTCTAAAAAAAAAACTAGAAGTTTTTGCAGCGATTAATATTAGAGTTCCTTAAGGTGTTCATTCAAAAGTTCTTCCAATAACCATAAGGAGCTTCTTCACTTATTCTTGCTGGAGATCCACTACACATTCACCAGTGACTTTCTTTACAGATTCCATTGGAAAACCAAGATATGTTTTTCTGGATTTCCTCTACGGGTTCCTGCTGAAGTTTTTTCAAGAGTTTCCTAATGACGTTTGCTAAAAATTTCAGCGGTAATTTAGTGAGGTATTCTCACATGAGGAATTCGATAAATTTCTCCGGGAGTTGATAAAGGAGTTTTATTTTGCAGTTATCCCACGGGTTCTTCTTCTTCTTCTTCTTCTTCATGGCTCTACGTTCACACTGGAACTTGGCCTACCTCTCTTCAACTTAGTGTTCTTAGAGCACTTCCACAGTTATTAATTGAAGGGCTTTCTTTGCCTGCCATTGCATGAATTGCTACATTGTGTGGCAATACAATGATACACTATTCCCAGGGAGTCGAGAAAATTTTCCCGCCCAGAACGGGAATCGAACCCGCCGTCTCCGGATTGGCGATCCATAGCCTTAACCACTAGGAGGTGGAGACCCCTCTAGGTTCTTACTAGTATTTCTCCAAAAGTTCCATTAAAGTTCCTCACGATATGTCTCCTTGAATCCTCCAAAATTTCACTAGAAATTGATCAGTTAAGTTATCGGAGGTGGACTAGAAGTTTTCTCAGAGATTTATGCTGGAGTTCCTCAATGTGTTCATTTAAAAGTTTTTCCAAAATGTTCTTCCAATGACAACAAAATGTTTCTTCGCTAATCCGTGTTGGAGATCCTCCATGCATACATTAGGGGTTTTCTCAAGAGCTTAATACAAAAGTATGGGAGCTCGATCTTAAGATCGAGCCCTGAGGAAGATCCCAACCCAAGGATCGAAACGTTGCCAATGATATAGAAGTATCAACGCTTTTTCCGTGACTGAAAGCCGAAAAACTCCCATAGTTATCAAAAATCCCAGTCGAATCTTTGCAAAATTTATACAAAAGTTTCTTCAGGAACCCCTCAAGGAGTTTTTCCTTTGGTATTTTTTGAATTATTTCGTCACCTCTTTTTCTTGTAAGATAATTGAACTATTGGAATCATAATGATGGCAAAAATGTCCCAAATGGCGGATAACGTACCTCTGGAGTCAGCCTTCTGATACCTGACCCTTAAAGGCATTACGTAATTTATGCACGGTTTCTTATTTGATATAGATTGTCATCTCATCAGAAACCTTGCTTAGGCAAACAGTTCCGTAATCTCGCCAAGAACGAAGATATACTACTACTTGTTGGGCTGGATCGAGAACTGTTACGTCAGAATGCGACTTGCCAACCCCTGTACAGTGTCGGAATTATATGAGTTAGTGCATGTATTGCTAGATGTATTGTTTCTTCGTGTTTCTCTGTTTCGTTCTGTCAAGCAAGTCACAAAACAGCATTGTGTAAATAGGAAGCAGAACGGGCGCATTGTAATTCAACCATGTTAATTTGTTTATACTAAATACAATGTTTATAGCTTTATAGCATGCGGCAAAAACAACCAGGTGTTTCCTTTGCCCTGCTGAAAGGTCGGTGCCCAGCTCTGTTCTCAACAAGAACTGTAAGCCCAAATTGTAAGTAGTATAGATACCGGATAGGTACCGAATCATCGAGGTCCATATGCTTAACCAACTAGTCTGAAAAATTCCTGGAATCCATGAGCAAAAGGATACCGGAGTCGCACCGAAAATACTGCCTGCAAAATTTCCCGGTGGTTGAATAACCTGGACACCAAGTTCTGTCCATAATGTGACAAATACATTCGTATTTAATAGAAGTTTAAAATAGGTTTTTAAATGATTTTTCAACGGGAGAAGTGATATATTCGAGATACTTACTTCGAAAAGTACAAAATGGTACAAAATCGATACAAAAGTTTCAATATTTAAGTGATACTTTAAAGCTATGACTTTCAGCGGCCAAAAAACTACCTGCGTAAAGTTGGATATTCTTAAGGTCAAAATTGACCCAATTAAAAAAAATTGATAATATAGCTGTCCCTTCAAAAGTTAGAGACTTGTGGTATTCGACAAAAAACGTGTATTTTTTGAACCCAATCCACTTTGTGGGCATGAAATATTGAAAAAATCTCAATTTAAAGTTATGACCTAAACGTATAATTAGGAGTTTCAAATTAAAATATATATATATATATATATATATATATATATATATATATATATATATATATATATATATATATATATATATATATATATCTCAGTAGTGTGCATGCATAGGCTACAAGCTACACGCTATGTCCAAAGGAAAGTATTATGAAAAGTGAATGTACCCCTAATGTTATTCCTTAGGATCGTAAGTTTAGCGTGGGCTATTAGTATTTTCGGAAAAGTTTTTTATTACTCTATGTTCTACAACTTTGGCCAAGAAACCAAATATCAAACTCAAAGTTTTGCATAAAAAAATTCTATCTCATTTTTAGATAAATTAATAATCTAACTCATTTTGATGACAGATGCACCCAAAGACATAAAATACTCAAAAGCAATAGTTTTGACGTTATTCTGGATTCTGGATACAGCAGGTGAACGCCGAGATGAAGAACCTCCCCAACTGTTCCGGTTTGGCTTCGCAGTCACTAGGAAAACACTAGTTTTTGATTATTCCCGACGTTTCGGTCCGTTTGGGACCTTTTTCAAGGGTTCAATCTTTAAGGTTTTCTGGCCAAAAATAGTTTTGCTTAACTTGAAAAGTCATACGTTCGTCTTGGTTTAGTACATAACCTCAGTCGTATCCCTAAAGAAGTACCTCTCCAACGCTTAACCGAGTAGACGAACAAAAGTTCCTGCGTATATGACATCAGTTTCTCTCGAATTTAAAAGTACTCATTTTCAGTAAACATCCATGCCGCACAGAGAAAATTTTACATTTTTTAAAATTGCTCGTTCTTTCACATTTTTGCAAAATATCAATATTTTTCGGTATTTGAAGGTGGTTTATAAACCCAACAAGACTGTTATCGCAATTATTTCAAAATAGGGTATTGTACCATTTGGGCAGGTGTACCTATTTTGGGCGCTTGCCGCTATAACTAAGTCAACTTTAAACCGATTGATTTGAATTTTTGTTCAGGGTTAGATACTGTACGTGCCTAACTCTATACAAAATATCAAATCAATCGGTTTGAAATTGACTTAGTTATAGCGGTAAGTGCCCAAAATAGGTACACCTGCCCAAATGGTACAAGACCCTACATGCTCATGTGAGTACACAAGCTGATTTAAAAAATGTGTGTATGTAACACATGCCATGTGCGGCATGGATGTTTACTAAAAATGTGCAGGCCGAACACATTTCTTTAGCGAAATGTTCAAGGAAGGCGAAGCGTTCCCCTAGTCAGTGTTCACCCAGCTTAGCTTAGTTCAGCCATTTTATTACAATTACTCTCAAGTAATTTAGAGATACTCTCTTCAAGTATAGCTCAAGTATAGAATAGGAGGCATTATTGAATTCTTCTGCTATATTTAAAAAGGCGCATATAGCTAGTTCTATTGCTTAAAACTTTTTCTCCACCTTTGTTACTAGCGAATGAAGTGCCGTAACCGTTGACTTATCAGATTGATAAGCAAACTGGAAGTCAGAAAGGTGATGCTCTTTAATGTAAGAAGATTTAATAAAATCCTTCAAAACCTTTGCTAGATGCGAATATCAAAACCACAAAAGTTTAACTTATTGGACGCAGTGGGCTAATTTCCCTAACAGGGGAGGAAAAAAAAGTATAGATCCCTTAATACCACAAATACTAATGGAATCTGAGCAGTTAAGCGGATTATTTGAAGTCGATCACTACCGTCAGTTAGAAGCAACATCTAGAGCTTTAGTCATCTCGATACCTGTTATGTCAGGGTATGGAGTGACACAATCATACGTAGTAATCGCATGTCCTACTATTCCAACATTCGGTATTCCTTTGAATAACACGAGACTTCCGATGAGCTCAATGGATACAGCACCAACATGAGGCCGACAATTAGAGATGTTCCAGGGATACAGACAAGCCTTCCAACATCTATTTCGGCGTTAGCGACAAACTGGGTGTGATGAAAAGTGAACAATTTCCTCAACAACTGTGGTCCTCAAGTGCAGAGTACGCTGATATGAATCCTGGGTTAGTGTGTGGACAAAATTTTTCGCTCTAGGACTAGCGTAACTGAACGATCCAGTTGGGTAGCAGCAAGTTGTTGTTGGTGGAAAACGTCTAGAGCTTATGGTAGCAAGATTGGCGGTCTGTTTGCGAATACCACACGATTCCTATTCGTCGTTCAGTTTTAACATTGTGATTCAGTGAAAACCCTGTAGATATCGATAATTTATTGCATTTGAAGTGAGAGAGGTCCTAAAGAAGAATAGAAATGTGTCTTTACACAACATAATGTAACCAATTAGGCAATCAAATGAGGCCTTTCATCCACTGATAACGAATCTCGTTAGTATCGAGGGCTGAGGTTTCTACACTTCCCGGAGGCTTCCACCATTTACGCCATTTGTAGCGAACGAAGAACTTTATTGATCAGACAACATTTCTGTCTGTGAAGTAAAGTGATGGTGGCTCCATAGAGGAAGTAATCTATTGAAAAAACTTCTAAGGTTTCGATTAAAATGCCATCGCTTTAAAAATATGTTGTAACATCCTATACATTATCGCTTATCAATGTGATTTTCTAAAACAATACTTTTCCAAATAAAACAAACAAACTGCTAGTGTTTGCTCGGTGGAACGAAGAGAACTCAACGACTTTCATTAAAACGAGTAACACGTCATCGCTAATTTGCTTATTTTATCCAGTTGCAGTTATAAGAACACATCCAGCGCTGATATTACGTAAGTTAAGAATGGAATCTTCAATACGGTACTTACACATTAACGATACGACCACGCACAGTGGTGCGTTGCTGAGCAAAAGCCAGCCAAAACCTCTTACCCAAAACCCTAAAAAACATATGAAAATCATGAAATCTATCGCAAGTTTTCGCAAAATAAATCATACACCAATCGAAAGCACTGGTCTTAGGCTTACAAAATCGCACAACCACATCGTGGGCGCGCACGTCCTACTATAGTTTTAGATCAATTTTGACTCAAAAATGGGTAATTTTCAAGAATATCGAAGGATAACTCATTTTTAGGCAGCTTTTTCACAACTTAAATGCCATACAGATGATCTTCACATATCTACGAACAAAGCCTTCAAAGCAACTATTATAGTTCATGCGTTTATTAAAGCACGGAACACTGGCATAGCTGTGAATAAACATTATAGATTTTGTATTAAGGCCATAAACCACAGTCCGTTCAGGAAGCTATCAAAAATTCAAATTTCAATGAATCGATCTGAAATTTTGGATTTCTACAGTTGAAATATCTACGTGAAAAGCATTTTCATTTCTTAGGTTTCGACCGCCCTCGCACCACTGTGCCACGGTGTCGGAAGAAGAATACTATTCGAAAACAATCAGTATCGCTAAGTCGCCTAGCAAACGAAAGCTAGGAGTCTGTTCCTTCATTTCGAGCTAAGGCCGAAATGTTCTATCGGGTTTTTTTATAATATAAATTTTGGCTGAAAAGTACCCAAAGTATGGGTGGGTGGCTCTCGAAAATTTGCTGGGAAACAGGCTTTGTCGCAGTGAGAACATTACACCATGGAAAAGAAGAAGAAATTATGTCCCAGACAATGTTGGTAACGTGCTTGAAATATGCAGTGTCAGCTTTGTAGACACAAAGTATCCTTTTCTGCCATTCGCTAGCAAATGAAGAGAAGTGATTCTATCGTTTAAGACTGGCTATCCAATCCTCCACGTTAAACTATGATGCTGGAATACGACAAAAGAGCGCCCATTTCTTTCGAAAAATAATGGCATTACACGGAAAGGGAAGGACACTCCGCGCAAACTCGGTCGGGGTCAAATCCATCCCGTTAATTAGGATTAATGAGTCCCTTGACTGGCTGACTCCCAATGTAAGGATCTCTAGTTTGTGGTGCTTGAATTTTAGGTCCGTTCCACATGCACATGTTAGGTTTGCCACAATTT
This sequence comes from Aedes albopictus, assembly GCF_035046485.1. NCBI lineage: Eukaryota > Metazoa > Arthropoda > Insecta > Diptera > Culicidae > Aedes > Aedes albopictus. The sequence goes on along the minus strand of NC_085138.1, from coordinate 309,958,218 downwards.
ACACGCAATCACTCAACAGCCAACGTACGTGGTTGATGATGCTTCGAAAGGCTGCCATTTTGACGTGTCAATTAGCGTCGCGCTGTCAGCAGTGCAGTGTGAGAATTGCACCGACGATGGATCAAATTGGCTCACCGAGTGCCATTCATATTTTCCATTCAATATGTATCAATCATCGACAGTTGGCTTTCAGCAACGGGTTCTATTTTGCGCGCAACGTGCGTGCCACCAGTACAGTGTGAAGAAGAATGAGTCGGTAATCCGTGAACAATTAGTGAATGGATATGAGGGTATCACTATCGCTTGAACGGAACTTCCCGCAGTGGGGTTGAATGGGGAATTTTCAAATATCCATTGACGTGCAGGGCCACCGAATAATTGATGGATTGAACTGATTATCCCATATATGAGATTCATCCTTATACGAGCAAGCAAACTCCTCTACTACCAGCTGCTTTTCAGCATCATCTGATTCATCCACCTGGCGCTCCCTCTTAGATGACACCGAAAGAACAAACCATTTTTCAATTCATTGGCAAACCTAGGATTACAAAAAACCCTCCCCCTTCTTCGCTACTTAAGCCTAATTGTAAACCCCCCTGGTCATGGCCTCTCGATTCCGGGTGTGCCACTTGCACGTCAGTATCCGCACGTACGTCCGCCGAAACGAAGCGTTGCATAGCGCGTAGCACACCGGATTGATGGTCGAGTTGATGTAGCACAGGGCGTAGAAAAAGTCCCACAATTCCTGCGGTATACACCTGGTGCAGGCCGTTAGCGGTTTCAGCAGCACCAGGATGTTGTACGGAGTCCACGTGATGATGAAACTCAACAGAATGGCCGACAGCGTTTTGGCAGCCTTCGTCTCCTGGCGCTTCTCCTGAGATTTCTTCTTCTTTTTCACCTGCCGTGCCGTTTGGAGCATGTTCGCTTGGTGGATCTGCTGCTGCTTGGACAGCGGCTTCGGAATGATTTTGGTCGTCAACGGCAGTCGGATGTCCGTCGTGGCAGTAGATTGTCTCCGCCCCACCGGGATGATGTAGTCCGAGTCCCGGGAGGGTAGCGGCCGCCTCGGTGGAACCGTCATCGACATTGGCACGTCGTCCTGGATCATCTTGATCGAAGGTGCCCGCTCGTCACCGGATCCACCCTCCGGCGGCAAGCGTATCAGTATCGTATATACAGAGTCCTGGCTAACCGAGCGAGAACCCAGCCGGTTGCTGTTCGGTAGTGAGCGTGAATCTCTTGGTCCGTGCATGTCCTGTAGGTGGGCCATCGGGGGCAACGTTGGTCGCATCGGCGTCGGTGAAATGTCCGGTATCATGCTGACCACGTTGCCCCGGCCCGTGGTCCCGTAGGGATCGCGGATGACGTTCAACGATGTACATCTGTATGATTCAGGGTGTGGAGAGAAGGTGATTAGTAATGTTCAAACAATGAAATGGAAAGTTACGGGACATCTAAAACAAAACATAAAACACAGTTATAAAGAAACAAAGGTCAAAAGTATACATCAAAAAACACCGCAGAAACATTATCATAATAAAGAAGCAAGTTTCGCCCCGTATGGTCGGGACGGGTGGTCTACCTGGTAACTGAGCTTGGTAAGGGAGTTTCTATGGATACAGGTGTTGCATACCCTAGATCCGAAGGCTCCTCGGCGTCGTACCCGTAGTCGTCGGAATCCTCCCGGCCCGAGTGCCACCACGCGATACACCACTCCTTGATGCCGCCGAAGAACGTGGTCGGCTTTTTCGGTAGGCCGTTGGTGGTTATCTGGAATAAGAAGGATTCTCGCTCAGTAAGCTCAAAACTTGACTCCGAAGTACAAATATTGAGAAAAAATCAACTTGTTTTACAAATAGGTAATGTGTAAAAGCGTGGCTCAAAATACCATTGGTGAAAAGTTGGATTGACCCCGTTCTATATGACATCACGATGTTCTGGTTAAATTTACCCCAAAAGACTCTCTGGAGCGCTTTTGAAACTCCCTGGAAACACCCTGTAACCCCTTGACTTCCGGAAGCGCTCCGGGGGGCGCTCTTGAAGCCTCTGAAACGCTCCTGAATCACCCTGAAACACCCCTTTGGGACCTCTAGGTAACCTTCTGAAACTCCTTGGGACTCGCTTGAATGTTTCTGAAATCCCCTGTATCACTCCTGCGACGCACTAAAGCCCCCTAAACCCTGAACGTCCCCTGAGACCTCCGGATACCCCTCTGAAGCCCCGTAGGACCCCCTGAGATCACCTAAGGGCACCTTGAGACCCCCTGGAACGCTCCTGAGACCCTCTGAAGTGCCCCTGAGACTCCCTGGATTATTATTAGGTTCCGTTGGGGTGCTCATTTTCCCCTGCTGGCCTGTCATCGAGTTTTCAGTTTATATCAGTTCCTTGAGAATATCCGTTGTGAAGGCTGGGTCATCATCGGGAATGTTGGTTTCGAGATAGCTCAATATGTGGTTGTTGAAGTTGGATAGGTTACTTGAAGGCTAAATTTAGTCATATAACCTTGCATCCTTCAGAAAAAGTAGAAGGGTAACTTGACGCAGACATGTCCAAACACTGCACTGCACGAGGAGTCGATACTCAAACACACCACCGTGGGTGCCAAGCCACCACCTAGCTCTCCGTGTTTCAGAACGAACACGCACAATGTCTGGCTCAACACCGGTGTCGGTGGCGGTGCTCAGGCACTGGGCACGGTGTTTGACGCTTCGGGTAACACGGAGCCCGAGTGTTTCCGATTATGCAAAACACTCGTGCGAGTTCAAGCGCTCGGTGCCGTTCATTCTCCAGCACCAGTTGCAAATGCTGCTGGTCGACGACGAGCGTGAAGTACTTGGCGGCTCCTTTTCTGTCTTTCTCGTCCCTTCTGACTCAGTGGCTCTGATGCAGCCAAGCTACCACGCACTGTGGCCGAGCTCACTGCTTTGGTGTTTCACACAATCGGAAACACTCGACCTCCGTGCCCAACCAAAACTGAAACACCGACACGAGTGTTTCGCCAGTCGCACTGCGTGTTCATCAGTAGAAGCGGAACGAAGGAATCTATGACAAAAGGTCGAAAGACATAAGGTCGAAGGACAAAAGGTCGAAGGACAAAAGGTCGAATGGACAAAAGGTCGAATGGACAAAAGGTCGAATGGACAAAAGGTCGAATGGACAAAAGGTCGAATGGACAAAAGGTCGAATGGACAAAAGGTCGAATGGACAAAAGGTCGAATGGACAAAAGGTCGAATGGACAAAAGGTCGAATGGGACAAAAGGTCGAATGGACAAAAGGTCGAATGGACAAAAGGTCGAATGGACAAAAGGTCTAAAAGGGTAAAGAGGTTAAATAGACTAAAGACAAATTGGAAGACATGAAAAAGTGATCAGAATTCGACAGAAAAACGACGATTAAAAAATAGAACGAGTGATAGAAAAATTATTCAACAACTTCAAAACAATCATTGTTGGAAAATAGGAAAGTGTCTTCTAAAACTTGCAATAGCTTATATGCAGCAATTTTTACCGCATTGCAATTCGAAATAGATGCCCATAAATGATGAAAAGTGATGTTAAGTTAAGGTTAAATATGGAAAATAATATTCCTTGCATGGCATGTCACGCAAAAATTGTGCCCATTTACGCTCATCTTTCACTGAACTTCTCAGTTTCATTTACCTTACAAAAGAGAAAGAGAAAAAACGCACAATAAAATGTACATAATTTCTCTCACGCAGAGTTTTTGGGCGGGTGATTAGAGTGCTGCGTGAGAGCAATGAGAGCCCGCAGATCATAATCCCAGTGCGCAATTTCGGCGCGCACGCAGAAAAAACAGAACTCAGTGCACAGTGTCACGCAGGGGTCAGTGTTGTGTGAGCATTTGGTGAACCGAAAGTATGCCAGTAAGTCCAAAACCCGCTAAGGGGTATCAAATCCTGTGATATCAGAGACAAGTAGACGTCTTAAGCTGGTCAAGAACTTACAGTTGATGAATATTTTGGTTGACTAGCTGAACAACTTTGCCGAAGAAACCAACTCTCTAAGTAATCAGGTTCCTGAGATATATGGGATGGAAATTTTGTCAGTGTGGCATCTGCTTGTCTAAGATATCACATAAATCACAGACAAGTAGATGTGACACTAGCGAAATTTCAATCTCATATATCTCATGATCCTGATTACTTAGAGAGTTGGTGTCTTCGGCAAAGTTGTTTGGCTGGTCAAGGGCTAACCGATAATAAGACTTAAGATTTAAAATTCTACCACTAGGTGGCGCTAGAGAGCAAACAAATTTTAAATTTCGCATATCTCAGCATCCTCATTTTGTAGAAAGATGGCGTCTTCGGCAATATGGTTTGGTAGATCAAGGGCTTTCAGAATAATTACCGTTTGGTTCAAGTTTCAACAGCTACGCGGCACTAGTTGCATATTTTGGCACTTTTTCCTGATATTTATGAAAAACAAAATTTTTTAGCTCACTAGCACCGCCTAGTGGTCGAATTTTGAATCCTAAATCTTATTATCGGTTAGTCCTTGACCAGTCAAACAACTTTGCCGAAGACACCAACTTTCTAAGTAATCAGGATCATGAGATATATGAGATTGAAATTTCGTTAGTGTCACATCTTTTTGTCTGTGATTTATGTGATGTGTACTAAACTTGGCGTTCTCTTCAGAGTAAAGTGTACACCCGTTGGGCTCGGAACCAGAATGATTTATTCAATTTGCTTTTCGTGGCAACCGACCAACGCTCGGTGGCGTATGGTTTATTCTGTTGTGCTTAGTTGCACGATTAAGCAGGCCACACAAAGTGCATAGCCTGTTTGATTGTTATGATATAAACATCCGCGTGGACGTTTATTTAACTTTGCCGATTCATCACACTACACCTTCCCCCTTTTGGAAAAGAGTGGCGTGAGGATTCAGACACTCGTATTAATTTTGGGAAAAATGGATTTGGAATTTTCATGACCTTGAGCGTTGTTCGGTTGCTTGCTTAGATTATTGGTTACAATGAATTTCGTCGTATGACTATAATTGAATTGACAAAATATGATTAATTTATAGTTTGACAATGTTCTGTTATTTTATATTTGATGTACTGGAATTATTTAAACAATTATAATATAAGTTGGCTGCCTTCCCATTTTTTTTTTTTTTTTTTTTTTTTTTTTTTTTTTTTTTTTTTTTTTCATCTTTATTAATCTATTTTTATGAACTTCTATTTTTTTTGTTTTTGCAAGATCTTCTATGACGCAGTTGCTATTTTTAGTTTCTATAACTTTATATGGTCCTGTATAAAACGAGTCTAATTTTTTCCTGTTTTCCTTGGTTATGTAGACTAAATCTCCTAATGAGACGTCGATTGGGTTTAGATTGATATTTAGGTCAGCAGTTCTTTGAATTTTCTCTTTGATCATATGTTCCCTTGCTATAGTTTGACTTTTTTGTAATTTAAATTTCAATTCATTCATGTATTGCTCAATATTATAAACTGGTTCTATAGTTCTGTTGTTCATCAGATCTTGCGGTAAATTTGGTTTCCTTCCATAGACTAATTCGAACGGTGTAAGATTAGAATCTGTATGCGGAGTTGTATTGTATACAAAAGTGTAGAAACCAACCCAATCATCCCAGTCGTCATGGTGTTCATTTGAGAATGATCGCAGATACTCGTTTAGGCATCTGTGATTTCTCTCCAATGCACCGATCGTCTCTGGATGATAGGCGGCTGAAAAGGTTTGTTTGAAATTTAAAATTTTGCTGATCTGCTGAAGAACTTCGTTGCAATATTCGGTTCCTCTATCAGATCTTAGCTCCAAGAAGTTACCATATTTAAGGATAAAATCTTCTACTAATGCACGAGCAATAGTATTAGATTCTTTATTCTGTATAGGGATTATTATAACGAATTTCGATAAGTCACATTGTAAAGTGATACAGTAACGATTATTCCTGCTTGTTTTGGGTAACGGTCCGACCGTATCGATAGAGATCACATCGAATGGTTTCTGAGGTGTAGATGTGATAATAGATGCTTCTTTTGTTCTTTTACTGACGTTGTTCTTTCTGCAAAATTCACAGGCCTTTATGAATTTTGCGATAGAACCTTTCATTCCTCTCCATTGGAATAGATCTCGTAGTTTTAGGTACAATCTATGCTGTCCTATGTGGCCTCCAGTTGAGCTATTATGAAAATCATGCAATATTTTTTCGACTTCCATTTTTGACTCTATTTGTCTTGGAGGTTTGAAGAGTAAAATTTCAAAACTATTTATAATTTTTGTAGCAATTGATTTAAATTGTTCTACTGTGATTTGCGAGAATAATGGATCGCTCAATGATAAGGCGATTTGTTTTATCTTTAAATTTGTCATAACTTCATTCAATTTTGAAAGAGCAGACTCGAGTGTCTGACTTTCATTTTTGTAATTGAATTGTATTGCTGCATGCGTCTTTTTATAATTCTCGCTTTTTATTTGGAATTCCATTATATTGTTACTGAGATTTGTTGTTAATTTAAAAGAATTTCGAGCTTCCTTTAAAATGACAGCTTCGCTAACTAGAAGTTGATCAGGCTTCGTGTATGTGGAAACGTCATCCTTGGCTTTAGCTGATTTCTTTTTAGTCATGGATCTGGTGTTAACCATGAGTATTGTTCTATTTTTTAGGTCGTCAGATGACATTAATCTAGATAATGCATCGGCGCCTACGTTATTTGTTCCTTTAATATGTTCTATTTCAAAGTCATAGTCTTCGAGATCCAGACGCATTTGTGTTAGTTTTTTGGTTGGCTCTTTCATACCAAAAAGGAACACCAGTGGTCTGTGATCTGTTCGTACTATAAACTTCCGTCCATACAAATATGGCTTGAAATAATCGATAGCCCAATGGATAGCGATCATTTCCTGCATAATCGTAGGTTTTTTGGAATCTGCCGAGTTAAAAGCTTTACTTGCGTAAGCTATTGGTAGGTCTTGTCCATCAATTACTTGTGATAGTATTGCACCACAGCCTACGTTTGAGGCGTCTGTGGTTAGATAGAATTTCTTCGAAAAGTCAGGGTAACTTAATATAGGTGGTGAGAGTAGGTGATTACGGAGTTGTTCGAAAGCTGATTGACAGTTATCTGTCCATTCAAAAGTTGAATTTTTTTTAAGTAAGTCATTTAACGGTTTGGCTAATCTAGCAAAATCCGGTACGAACTTACGGTAATAGTTACAAAACGCGACGAAGCGGCGAGTTTCATCCGCGTTTGTTGGTATTGGGTAGTTTTTGATTACTTCGAATTTTGTGTCATCAGGAAGAATTCCCTGATCTGTAATTTTGTGTCCTAAATATGTTACTTCTGTTTTGAAGAATTGACATTTTTCGGGGTTTAATTTTAGATTGTAATGCCTCAATCTTTTAAAGACATTTATCAAATTTTTGATGTGATGCTCTGCTGAACATCCTATTACGACAATATCGTCTATGTACACGAACGCGCACTCAGGTGTTAAACCTGCCATAGCAATTGTCATCATCCGTTGAAAACTATTTGGACTCACATTAAGTCCAAATGGTAAACGGGTGAAGGCATAGTGCCCTGAAGGTGTAGAGAACGCTGTATACTTGCGGGACTCTGGGCTCAAAGGAATTTGATGGAAACCTGCCATCAAATCCAATGTACTAAAATATTTGGCCCTGCCTAATTGGTCTAGAATCGTGTCTATTCTGGGTAATTAAAATCTGTCAGCTAGAATCTTTTTGTTTAACTGTCTGAAATCCACTACAAGTCTCCACTTCTTATCTGATGTGTTTGACTTTTTCGGCACCAATAATATTGGTGAGTTATACGCCGACACAGAGTTTTCGATAATATTGTTTTCCAAAAGTTTTTTAACTTGTGAGTCAATTTCATCGTTCTGTGCGTGTATGCTTCTGTAGTTAGGAGTATACACAGGCACGTTATCGGTTAGGTTGATGCTTTGTTCGTAGAAATTGTTAGTTGTGAGGTTGTCTGTATCTAGTGCAAATATGTCATTAAATTCCTCCAGGACCTTTTCAAATTTGGTCCTAACAAATGAAGGAATTTCAGATATTTTAATTTTATTTTTAATCTTATCAATACGTTTATTTGTGTCGTTTTCCCCTTTTTGGATGCTGGCTATTATAAACTGATTGAGGGGTTTAATTACTGGTTTAAAATTATGGATTAACACAGGTTTACTCGTTGTGTTAATAAATTTAACGTATGTAGCATTAGGTGATACTAAAGTGTTCCCACAGAAAACTCCATTTTGGATTTCCTGTGAACACACTACAGAATCCTCGGCTACCTGTACATTCGGAATTCTGCGAATTACTTCGCATCTTTCCGGAACTATTATACCTTCATTGAAATTGTCTTCAATCATTACATTTACTTCTGCATTGTTAAAATTAAAACTTAAAATCCAATATTCGTAGTTTATTGTGCATTTATACAAGGATAGAAAGTCTCTTCCCAATATTCCATCGGTGAATATTGGGAATTCGTCTCCTACTAAATGGAATTCGTGATGCAATGTGAGGGTATTTGAAAATGTCAATGCCGTAACTGTTGTTGCCAGTGTTTCAATTTTTTCACCGGAAATTCCGGAGATACTGCATTTTCTATTTACATCGATTTGGTGACTTCCAAGAATTTTGTTAGCTTTGAACACCGATACGTCAGCTCCTGAATCTATCATAAAGGTACACACCGAATTTGTCATTTCGACATGTGCCTTTATGAAATTCGATGCTGACGCGTTGATGGTTAAAAGTTGTGTAGTTGGCCTAAAAAATGTTGCTGCGGCTGTTGCGGTTGCTGTACCTGTGGTTGGTACTGTGGTTGCATTTGCTGTTGGTTAGGACATATGCGTCCTGAGTTTGTCAAGTTTTGTTGTTGAGGTGGAACCATGTGTCCAACATCTGCGTAAAATATGCGTGGTTGCATATTTCCGCGGTGGAAGCCTCTGTGAGATGCTCTTCCACGCTGAGATGGAGATCCATAGGGTCGTCTACCACGACCACTATGGAATCCTCCTCTGCCTCCACGATAATCGTTGTGGCGTTGTCCGTAGTGATTCATATTGAAATTATTTCTGCCGCGATTGTTATGTCCGCGGCGTGAAGCGAACATTATCGCGTTAGTATTAGGTGTTGCTGTTGTAGCCTCGTTGCTCAGTGTTTTCTCTATTGCTGCGGACAATGTTGCAAATTGTCCGGCTTTTAGAATGAGCCTCGTATCGGGGTTACGAACGCCGGTACTAAGAGCCTTCACTCCTTGCTTTATTGCCATTTTGTTCGCCACATCAACCGGAATTTGCTCCATGATGTAAGCCTTTTCTAATAGGAAGGTCAAATTTTCGACCTCCTTGGTGAATTTGTTGACATCACCAGATTGTTTCAATGCTCCTAATTTCGAAACATATACGTCTGAAGACGTTGCCAGACCGCATCTATTTTTTAAGTGGTTTAATATTTCATCGAGATCTGCCGGGTTCTCGCCTACGGCCGATCTCGCTTTTCCAATTAGTCTGGTCATCACGAATTTTTTTACGGTAACATCTGCGGCTGTTTTTTGAGCTGCTGTTGCCGTTACAAATTCCGCTTTGACCGTGTCTACGAATAAGCCAACTGAGTCAATAAATGGACTCAGGCCTTCTTGGCTTCCATCATAAACTTGGACCACTGCGGTTCCAAGTTTAAGGTCCACCTTCGGAGCTGTCATCTTGTTATTGCGGTATAATTTTTCGACAATAATGATAAGTTTTACAATTGTTTTAAAACGTATGAGATGTTTGGCCTTATCAAGTCGCACGTCGATAAAAATTTTAATTTCACTAAAAATATCTCTGGATTTTCTTAAGATGATTTTTTGATTAGAACATTCGAATTCGTCTAAGAGGTATAAATTTGCTTCATAAAGATTACGAGCCTTTACTAACTTGTCTACTAGTGTTTTCCTCAAAAATTTCCTGTTTGGTGCCTTCCTCAGATTTCTCAAAGTAAGTGCAAGTTGTTCTATATTTTTGACAACATTTTTTTCCATTTAACTCTCTTCTTTTTAAAATCGGATGAGGTCACTGTTAGGCTTCCGGATAATTAATTCTCGTACAGGATTTATGAGATTTGGTAATTTACTTTCAAACAAGATCTTTCAGTAAGTCACACATTTTTGAATATTACAATGTCAAACACCACTTGAATACACCATTTTAACTAAATTGTTTCGGTACTTATTTATTTTTAACTATTAAATTAAATCATCACTCACGCTAGTATATCATCTGCAAGTCTCAGCAGCAACGACGAAGCTACGTTGGGGTCGCTCCATGTTGCGCCCTTGTTGGGGTCGGCTCCATGTTGCCGGATGACCCGTTTGTTATGTTGTTTCTTCGTCTGCACTGCCACTAGTAGTGTTCGATTTTCCACATGAGTATGTCCACTATGTCATCTCGAAGTTCCACAATCGAACTCCTGGTGTTCGTTTGCATTCCGTTGGAGATCGCTGCTGCTGCTGCTACTTGGAATAGGGCGTTGCTTGTTGCTCTTCCTTTGAAAATCCTCGGTACGCTCTAGCTTCGAGCTTGGTTTTCACCTCGTACATTTGTGTGTAACACAATGTGAACACTAAACTGTTTATCTTGTGTTCCGTCATTGTATAGTTACTTAGTCACTTGCACTTAATGTTTCCAATAAAAATGTTATTATTTATTTCAACTACTCCACACAGTACAGTAAAGTTCGACACTTCCTTATAACTGTTAGATTGGATGGGCAGCGGCTCGTCGAGCGGCTCTTTCTGCCAGCCGTTCCGTGTGTGATTTGTGCAACTTCAGTAGTAGTTTTATTAGCACGTACGCACCCGCGATAACTATTAAAATGCAAAGCGCAACCGCTTGTGTTTGATGGTATTCTTCACTGGGTCCCATTTGATTCGTAGTGACGATCTCGTCACTTGAAAACCAACCCATTTTCAAATGTGATTGGAATACACTTTACCGAACTGTATCACTTTCACACTTTTGCTGCGGAGAAGGCAAAAACCTGTCTTAGGTAGCCATGTACTAAACTTGGCGTTCTCTTCAGAGTAAAGTGTACACCCGTTGGGCTCGGAACCAGAATGATTTATTCAATTTGCTTTTCGTGGCAACCGACCAACGCTCGGTGGCGTATGGTTTATTCTGTTGTGCTTAGTTGCACGATTAAGCAGGCCACACAAAGTGCATAGCCTGTTTGATTGTTATGATATAAACATCCGCGTGGACGTTTATTTAACTTTGCCGATTCATCACACTACAGATGTCTTAGACAAGCAAGTACTTTTATACTCCTGTGGTACACACAGTATTGCACTGGAAGCACGACTGAGTGCGCTCTCAACACGAATTTTGGTGTGCACATTTTCTGCGCGCACAAAATGTGCACGCAGAAACTGAAAAAACATGTTTGTGGTAACATTTGTTTGAGCACTCATTTTGAGGGTGAGCGAGTGGTTTGTGTGTGAAAAAGGTTGCGTAATTCACCCTCGCTCTCGTTGAAAGTCGTGTGTAGAATGTATGTTTTCTCTTCACACGTTTCGCACTGAGGAGCATGTCATCTCTGATTCTTTGAAAGAACAGCCTATGGGTTGAAGAAGGATGAATCATAGATCGGAATATTCTCATTTGAAATTCCTATCATTAATGCGATTAAATAAAGTCAAGCAGTCTATAAATTAGAAAAGGACAAATCTCTGGGTATTATAGGGGTGATCCATGAAGTACGTCACGATTATAGGGGGAGGGTGGTTTGCAAAAGTGTAACAAGCAATGTAGTTAGTATAGGACAGGGAGAGGGGGGTCGAAAATTCTCATTTTTTGGCGTAACGCCTGTATGAGCAAACAAAATGAAATTCTTTACTTATACAGTATAATTATTAGGGTCTACCTATCAATCCAAGAGGGGATGATCACTAAGCACAAGTAGTTAATGAATGTTTCTGCAGTACAGTTAAAAAGAACAGATATTGAAAAGAAGAAGGCAAAATTTCTGATTGAAAAATTAAGTCCCTAAGGAGTCAATAATTATTTCACTAACAAAAGTTAAAGGAACAGCCTATAAATTTAAGAAGGAAAAATTCCTGAACAAAAAACTAAACTAAATTGCCATTAAATAAATACTACATTAACAGAACTTGAAAGAACAGCCTACAAACAAAAGAAGGAAAAATTTCCTATGGAAATTGTTAGTGACTGAAATGCATATGATTTCTATAACAGCACTACAATGTTTCTTTCAATGAGCGGCAACAAAGACTTCTCAAAAATGTTTGTCTTATAAGCGAGAAATACCATTGGTCTACTAAAATTCGACCTTTTGTCCCATTCGCCCTTTTGTCCCTTCGACCTTATGTCCATTCGACCTTTTGTCCATTCGACCTTTTGTCCATTCGACCTTTTGTCCATTCGACCTTTTGCCCATTCGACCTTTTGTCCATTCGACCTTTTGTCCATTCGACCTTTTGTCCATTCGACCTTTTGTCCATTCGACCTTTCGTCCATTCGACCTTTTGTCCATTCGACCTTTTGTCCATTCGACCTTTTGTCCATTCGACCTTTTGTCCATTCGACCTTTTGTCCATTCGACCTTTTGTCCATTCGACCTTTTGTCCATTCGACCTTTTGTCCTTCGACCTTTTGTCCTTCGACCATTTGTCCTTCGACCTTCTGTCCCAAAGCCGTCGATCACGCTGCCTGAGTCCGAGACAATGAGTAGAGGAGTGGAGCGGGCGCGAGCAACAGCCTGTTGAACCGATGTTGCCTCAGCGAAGACAACAGAGCATTGGCCTCCTAGCCGGTGATACTCGTTTCACTTCTAGGGCCGACCTGACAGAGATCGGCCACCGCGGGAAGCCGAGGAATGCCCTCATCCTCCAAGATTCACTTGGCTTGGTGTCCGAGAAAACTAATGGTTCTGTCCTTCATACTTTGTAGATATCGGACGGCTCGGCAGCCGGTCGCCAGGGCAAGTTTGTGTTTAAGCGGAAGTATATTAGCCTCGTCGCAGGTCGCCAGGGCAGGTGTCGATGGCAGCAAGTCGAATACGATGCGGACGGCAACGTTGTAGGATGGACTGAGGGCTTTTAAAAGTTCTTCCAATGCTCGGCAGGTAAGCTGAATACCGTAAAGAATCCGACTAGACATAATTGCATCGGAAATTCGGAGAGGAGACGTTCTGTCGCTTCTTGATCATTTACCCGATATCGTGAAGGCGTGGTTTTCCAAATGATGAACAAAACGTTGATTCACCAGGCGTTCCACCACTTTGGCAACGCAGCTAGTAAGGGTGATTGGCCGAAAATTGTCAACAGTATCTGTGAGCCCCGAGCCATTTGGGGTTGGGTTAACGATGCGGTGTCCCCAACGTCTGGGCAGGGTATCGTTCAGCCATTTTTTATTGATGGTGTCCAAGAGAAACTGCTTGACGAGCTGGGGGACGTTTCGGAGCATCGGCTAAGCGACATCGTCCAAGCCGGATGAATTGCCTGTGGCCTTTGGAAGGACGAAGATTAGTTCGTACATCGTGAAAGGGAGATTAAACTTCTGTCCATGAGCTGGAAGTACGACAAAATTGGTGATGGATGTCGCAGCTGCCGGGTATGGCGCCTGATGAATGAATCGCTGTACCGATTGGTTCATGAAGCTTCACCGAAATTGTCGGCAAGGGCGTCGGCATACATACATGCATTTATTTGTTCCACATCATTAAGACAAGACATAATCTACAATAGTACGCCACAATACTCGGTTTGTGGCTGGCGCTCTCCATCCTCGGTCGCGCCCGATGCTCGCCAAGTCACGCTCCACCTGGTCCGCCCATCGTGCTCTCTGCGCTCCACGCCTTCTTGTGCCAACCGGATCAGTTGCAAACACCAGCTTTGCAGGGTTGTTGTCCGGCATTCTTGCAACATGCCCTGCCCACCTTATTCTTCCGGCTTTGGCCACCTTCTAGATGCTGAGTTCGCCGTACAGTGCAGCGAGCTCGTGGTTCATCCTTCTCCGCCACACACCATTCTCCTGCACACCGCCGAAGATCGTCCTTAGCACGCGTCGCTCGAAAATTCCGAGTGCTTGCAGGTCCTCCTCGAGCATGGTCCATGTCTCGTGCCCGTAGAGGACCACCGGTCTTATTAGCGTTTTGTACATGGTGAATTTGGTGCGTAGGTGAATCTTTTTCGACCGCAGTTTCTTCTGGAGCCCGTAGTAGGCCCGATTTCCACTGATGATGCGCCTGCGAATTTCACGGCTCACGTTGTTGTTAGCCGTCAGTAAGGATCCAAGGTAGACGAATTTCTCCACCACCTCGAAAGTATCCCCGTCTATCGTAACATTACTACCCAGACGGATCCGGTCGTGTTCGGTTCCGCCTGCTAGCATGTACTTTGTTTTTGAGGCATTCACCACCAGTCCGACCTATGCTGCTTCGCGTTTCAGGCGGGTGTACAGCTCTGCCACCGTTCCAAATGTTCTGGCAATAATGTCCATGTCGTCCGCAAAGCACACAAGTTGTCCGGATTTTGTGAAAATCGTACCCCGGTTGTTGAGCCCGGCTCGTCGCATCACACATTCCAGAGCGATGTTGAAGAGGTGGCATGAGAGTCCGTCACCTTGTCGCAGTCCCCGGCGAGATTCGAATGAACTGGATAGTTCACCCGAAACCCTTACGCAGTTTTGAACACCGTCCATCGTTGCTTTAATCAGTCTAGTCAGCTTCCCAGGAAAGCCGTTTTCGTCCATGATTCTCCATGGCTCTGCGCGGTCGATACTGTCGTATGTCGCTTTGAAGTCGATGAACAACTGATGCAATGGGACCTGTTATTCACGGCATTTCTGGAGGATTTGCCGTACGGTAAAGATCTGGTCCGTTGTCGACCGGCCGTCGATGAAGCCGGCTTGATAACTTCCCACGGATTCATTCGTTTTAAGTGACAGACGACGGAAGATGATCTGGGATAGCACTTTGTAAGCAACATTCTAAATAGTGATCGCCCTGAAATTCTCACATTCCAAATGGTCGCCTTTCTTGCGAATGGGGCAGATTACCCCTTCCTTCCACTCCTTCGGTAGCTGTTCGGTTTCCCAGATCCTGACTAGCAGCCGATGCAGACAGGTGGCCAACTTTTCTGGGCCCATCTTGATGAGTTCAGCTGCGATACCATTTTTACCAGCTGAGCGATTCCACGAACAAGTGGGAAATTTTTCCAGTTTTTATTTTTTGTATTTTTTGATTTGCATGGAACCTTGCAAACAAGTTTTTGGGGAACAAAAACGCCGTTTTGCATACTTGGTTCGCCATTTTTAATCTAGCCTTACTTATGAGAAGGGCCTATGAAAAATGCACATGATATCTTCCATAAATTGTATCTCGAAAACGGTTTGTCCGATCGGTTTGGTGTCTTCGGCGAAGTTTTAGACAATTGTTGGTGCTATATGGAGAAAATATGCACGGTAGAAAAATATGTTTGGTTTTTGTGATTTGAACTAAAATATAGTTTTTCCCTCCAAAGTGACATGTCAATATTTTTTTTATTATCCTTATGTTATAGCTGACTGAAAATGCTACCTAGTGCACAGTGAGTTGTTCTGGAGAAAAATAGGTTACAATGAAAAAAAAATGTTTTAAAAAATTACGGTTTTCAAAAAAAGCTATTAAGTAAAGTCAAAAAAGTTTGTCGCCCTAATTTTATGAAAGTACATCAAATTTGCAAGAAAAAAGTACTTCGGTAACATTTTTCTAAGATGCACCGTTTAGAAGATATTACTAATTTAATATTGATTTTTTTGATAACTTAATAAGTTTTAGCCCTTTTCGAATGTACTCCGTGTTTCTCCAGTTTCAAAAGTATTTTTTTCGGAAAGATTGGAAAATTTTGAGTTAAAATGACACTGACAGCTTAAAGATTTGAGTGAAATTCTCTGCCTTAAAAGTATCATGAAAAACAAGTTACAAAATCCCACTATCAGGAACAATGATTTCTTCCAGTGGTTTTTGGTGTATTGTGTTGAAAATGTGCATTCAACTCTTGCATATCGCAAGCTCCTCAATTAGCAAGATTCAAAAGAGCGAATAAGGCTTATTTTTCAGGGGTGGTATTTGTGCGCAATAAAAAATAACATTATACTTTGTACATCAGTTTATTTTTATTCCTGTATTTTTATCAAATTATTGTTTACACAACTTTCTTAACAATATCGAATATTTTGGCATCATTGTCAGGGCAGTTTGAATAAAGCTTTGCCTTTATTGTATTTTCTGATAGAGGAAGAAATGAGTGGAATTTTTGAGTTCCTTGAATTGTTTTTGCATTATTATATTGATTATTTAGCTGCAAAGACATATTTTCGTATTCTTCTGTAGTAGAATAACAAAATGACAACTTTGTAAGTTCTTCTTCTTTTCGTTTGTTTGCCCAATTAAACAACTCTCTTGCAGTCTTTATCGGGTGTTCGCGTTCTTTGGCTAAACTTGCTCTGGTAGCCATGCGTTTTATCGTACCTCCAATAGCATCGCATGGACCTTTTCCGTGCGATGTTGCGAAGAAATGCCATTCAGCGTCAATACCATACTTTGACTTAAACTTACAAAGGCTAGAAAAGTTTTTTCGGTTTTTATACTGTGAAGCAGCACCATCTGACATAAAATAAATTTTTTTCATGTTTTTATTTTGATCAATTTGTAAAAAGTTCATCATTTTATCAATAAAAAAATTAACAGCGACTGAATCATGTCTTAGTTCTTCTGAAATTATAATGAAGCTAAAATGTTTAATTTGCCTATTTTCAGTATAATATATTCACGGTGTGTTGTGTAGAACAACTTTATAATAAAAAAATAAGTAAGTCTGAAATTTTGCCCAGTGATACTTTGGGCCATTCCCTTCAATTTGCTAGGTCGGTTGAAAACATCCATCGGGGGGTCTAGAACAAAATTTTTTTTTGAAGGTTTTTCATGCAAAAACAGTTAAAAGCGCATATTGTAAATCATTGCATCTCCTACCAATATTCACAACTTTTTTGTCTTTGAGGATAGAAGCATAAAATTTTCAGGCGTTTCGAAGTAGTATGCGTAGATAACTGTGTGAAAATTTCATTAAAATATGTTGAATGGTTTTCAAATAATAGCAAAACTATCAAACGCATTCTAAAATACTAAGCTTAGTAGCAAACGACCAACAAAATATCTATATTTTTTATATAATAATACATGAAAAATTTTTAATTCTAAGGACCTTGAGTCATTATGATGGCGGTATGTACTGTGAAAACTTATTATTAAATAATGAACAGATACATAGTGAAATACATGGAAGGAAAACACACACATTGCCATTATGTAGCTTTTGACTAAAGTATTAATTATTTATCTCAAGAACGCGGTTTTGCGTATACGTGTTCATTTTTTCCATTTTTTTTTAAATGATTAAGGTCTTATCCAAGTATCAGATTGCAAGCAAAAGGCTTTAGGAGAGCGTGGCGCAATAATTTGGATTACAATAAAACCGAGTGTTATTTTTTCGAAAGATATAGATTTATGTTGAAAATATTCTACTAGTAAACGACGCCCTAACAATGATCAATCACTCTTCCTCATGCTTGGAGGTAACCACAGAAAATATTTTTGAGACATCATATGTAAATCGATAAGACTATTTAAACCATTGTTATCAAATTGTTTTTCCTTGGCTTTATGCTGAACAGCCTAATTTTCATGCCTAATGTAGGAACATTTTCAATAAGTACTCCGTTCTTTTAACTCTTCTTTCAGAACTTATTATCAGTCATTTGTTAATAAATGGTGGCATAAGTAATAAGCATCATATTGCTATTAAATTTAAAGACAACCCTAAGTTTAGGTCCAACAGCTATGTCAAATATCGTGGAATAATCCGGAAACTATGTTTAGTACCGTAAAGTTGCCCTTGATCGAATATTGCCCAACTGAATTCTGTTTTGATTTCAGTTCTCGTTATTGTGTCCTGTCTTGGTTTAATGTGGACTCATACCCACAACTTCAATGTTATTATGAGGTGTTTAACAGAGTTAACTTGTTTTTATTCATTGACTAAGGTGAAATACTATTTAATTTTCAGCTTGTAAACATTAATTCCAAAATAATTTAGTTCCTATACTTTTTCTTCGAAACAGAGATGTTTACCATTCCTCGAGTGCTTTTCTTGGCCTACCAAATAACATTCAAATATTTTTTTAGGGAAGGCCGACATGCTCAGCAATCAGGATAATTGTGTTTATTATAGGATTCGTAATAGAGGCATACTTGTACTTGTGAACATGTATAAGCAAAACCATGTTCTTGAAACAAATAATTAATACTTTAGTGAAAAGCTACATAATGACAGTGTGTGTTTTCCTTTCATGTATTTGACTATGTATCTGTTCATCATTTGAAAAACAAGTTTTCACAGTACCGCCATCATAATGACTCAAGGTGTTAGGAATAAAATATTTTTCATGTATTATTGTATAAAAAATATAGATATTTTGTTGATCGTTTGCTACTAAGCTTAGTATTTTAGAATGCGTTTGATAGTTTTGCTATTACTTGAAAACCATTCAACATATTTCAATGAAATTTTCACACAGTTATCTACGCATACTACTTCGAAACGCCTGAAAATTTTATGGTTCTATCTTCAAAGACAAAAAAGTTGTGACTATTTGTAGGAGATGCAATAATTTACAATATGCACTTTTAACAGTTTTTACATGAAAAACCTTCAAAAAAAAATTTTGTTCTAGACCCCCCGATGGATGTTTTCCACCGACCCAGCAAATTGAAGGGAATGGCCCAAAGTATCACTGGGCAAAATTTCAGACTTACTTATTTTTTTGTTTTAAAGTTGCTCTATAAACACACCGTGAGTTGTCTTATTTTCGCAAAGTAATCTATTCGTTAATGTTTTTAGATCATTCAAGACATTGTATTTTTTTAAGCTATGTAGAATTAAATTGACATTTTCATGCGTAGTGCAAACGCAAACATTATGTGTTCCTGTGATAGTCAATAGTTTACATTGCCTTGGCCGGAGGCTTGCAAATGATGAAAACCCTATTTTTACATTGACGTACACTTCATTAAAGCGATTAAAAGCTTCTCTTAATGTCATCATTAACAATCTTTTCTGAACAGCTAATCTCTTATTTCCTGTCTTTACGCTAACAAAATCTCTTTGGCCTGGCATTGCACGGCTTATATCATCGTCCTCAAAAAAATCAAAACCAGTTCTTTTGTTTCATTACTCAAAGCTTTTCCAGAGCTTGAACCTTGAGATGAATCTAATACATTATTTTTTCCTTTCTTGCATCTGATGCCATATTTCTACTAGTTTTAAATTCGTCTACAATTTTTTGTACTGACCATGATTTTGGTAACAATGATAAAATTGATAGTTTTTCTTGCCTTGTGGCTGAATTTAAAAATTTAATTTTCATATTTTCTATGACTTCATTAAACTCGTTTGCTTTTTCTGTTTTAGCGTCTAATTTAAAAAGATTTCTTCGTACACCTTCGACGATTTCAGCGCACTTTTTTTCAGGATAGTGAACATTTTTAACCTTACCTAAATCTATAGGCGAAACACGAATAGCTGCTATTCCTCGGTTGAATATTTCGACGTCTACAGGCATCGTGAAGTCTTCATTTGATTGAATTGTGCTTAGCGTTGACGCTGATGGTATCGTGACCAAACTTTCATAGCTTTGCGAATCAGGTACAACAGGTATGGTCTGAACAGTTGGCATCCTTGAGCCACCGGCTACGCTTTGTTCTTCGTTTTGGGTGAGGTGAGCTCTTGAATCAATATGTAGACGGCAAGACGAACAAATACGAAAATCCTTGGTGTTCAGTGTGGATACCTTGGAAAATCCAATTGACTTTAGTTTTTGGATGATACCATCCGTGAGATATCGCAGCTCTTTCGAACACTGAATGTCTTTGAATGGACGAATACATCTGATTTTACTCATTTTGTAATCTGTAACATAGAAAATATTTTCCAATTGTTAGTTTTGAACGAAAATATCACAACACATATAATTAAAATGTGTATTTAAAACTTACCTTTGCACCAAAACGTGTTACACTTTCCTTTACAATTATTATGTTATCAAACAACACTGGATCTAGTTCAAAAACACTGGATTATTAGCTGAAATTACTATGAAATCACTATGCTTCTAGCAACCTTTCTGCATTTACTGTTTGGTTTTCCCTAGTAGATACTGGATGAATTCAGAACCGAGTCAGACATTATTATACAGCTCACGGGTATAAATCATAGAATGCTGGGTAAAGACTGCTGGAAGATAGGTAGAGTTGAACGCTCAGGTATCGTCAGGTACGAGTTTGGAGAGTTGGAGCGAGGTAGATTTGCTGGCGTAGGTATATTGTTATTGAAGAAGATTGTAAATTGTATATACCTGGAATGAATAAAGAGTGCGGCGGTTGTTGATTGAGGTATCAGTCGGCAGCCGTCTAGTTTGATGGAAGGTGACTAATATTATACTAATATTATACCAATTTTAATCAAAATTGGCTGAAATCTTGCGAAAAGCTGGAATTATACTAATGTCATCGTGTCAGACTACGTTGATTTGATCCACTTTTTTGTTTATTGATCTTTGTTCTGCCGCTTGTGTTGTGTGTAAGAGGTAGCGGTCGCGTTCGAATGAAATAAAGCAAGCTGACACCCGACCGCGACAACGAAATGAAGGCAGTGAAAAGTGTCGAATGTTTACAAGCCTGGGCCAGCGTGGCCATGGTGGACTAGTTCCAACAAAGACCATGTTTACAATCACCAACTGTACGTAGTACAGCTAACTGGTATCTAATTACCTGTATCTAATAATATAATATCTTATTAGCACGTTTTCAGCAGAAGGCAATAAAAACCACTGGAAGAAATCATTGTTCTTGATAGTGGGATTTTGTAACTTGTTTCAAAATACTTCTAAGGCAGAGAATTTCACTCAAATCTTTAAGCTGTCAGTGTCATTTTAACTCAAAATTTTCCAATCTTTCCGAAAAAAATACTTTTGAAACTGGAGAAACACGGAGTACATCCGAAAAGGGCTAAAACTTATTAAGTTATCAAAAAAATCAATATTAAATTAGTAATATCTTCTAAACGGTGCATCTTAGAAAAATGTTACCGAAGTACTTTTTTCTTGCAAATTTGATGTACTTTCATAAAATTAGGGCGACAAACTTTTTTGACTTTACTTAATAGCTTTTTTTGAAAACCGTAATTTTTTAAAACATTTTTTTTTTCATTGTAACCTATTTTTCTCCAGAACAACCCACTGTGCACTAGGTAGCATTTTCAGTCAGCTATAACATAAGGATAATAAAAAATATTGACATGTCGCTTTTGAGGGAAAATCTATATTTTAGTTCAAATCAGCACCAACAATTGTCTAAAACTTCGCCGAAGACACCAAACCGATCGGACAAACCGTTTTCGAGATACAATTTTTTAAAGATATCATGTGCATTTTTCATAGGCCCTTCTCATAAGTAAGGCTAGATTCAAAATGGCGAACCAAGTATGCAAAACGGCGTTTTTCTCCCCCAAAGACTTGTATGCAAGGTTTCATCCAAATAAAGATATATGAAAATTACTCGTTGCTGAAATGATATGGAACCGCTCAGCTGCTTTGTTGGTTTTGAGCTGGTGAATGGCATCCTTAACTTCCTTCAGCGTGGGCGTTGGTTCATTTCCGTCTTCCGCTGCACTGGCGTCGTCGTTTCTTCCGTTGCCGTGGGCTCCCGTGCCTACGTTCTCAACGCCGTTCAGGTGCTGATCTAAGTGCTGCTTCCACCTTTCGATCACCTCACGTCCGTCCGTTAAGAGGCCTACGTCTTTATCCCTGCATATTTCGGCTCGCGGCACGAAGCCGTTGCGGGATGCGTTGAGCTTCTGATAGAACTTCCGTGTTTCTTAGGACCGACGCAGCAGTTCTATTCCTTCACACTCCGCTTCTTCCAGGCGGCGCTCTCGAAAGAGGTGGGTCTGCTGTTTCCACTTCTGTTTGTGACGTTCCACGTTCTGTCGAGTCCCTTGATGCAGCATTACCGCCCTCGCTGCGTTCTTCTCCTCCAAAAAAGTTCTGCACTCTTCATCGAACCATTCGTTCCGTCGATTCCGGTCCACGTACCCGATGGTGCTCTCGGCTGTGTCGTTGATGGCTGCTTCCACTGTATTCCAGCAGTCCTCTAGAGGGGCCTCATCGAGCTCGCCCTCGTCTGGCAACGCGGCCTCGAGATTCTGCGCGTATGCTGAGGCGGCATCCGGTTGCTTCAGTCGCTTTAGGTTGTACCGTGGCGGTCGCCGGTACCGTACATTGCTGATGACGGAGAATCTTGGGCGCAGTTTGACCATCTCCAGATAGTGGTCGGAGTCGATGTTGGCGCCAGGTCCTGACGTCGATAATGTCCGAGAAGTGCCGTCCGTCAATCAGAACGTGGTCGATTTGAGATTCCGTCTGCTGTGGTGATCTCCAGGTGTAACGATAAGTGAGGCTGTGTTGGAAAAGGGTGCTACGTATGGCCATATTTTTGGAGGCGGCGAAATCAATGAGTCGTAGGCCGTTTTCGTTCGTCTGCTGGTGGGCGCTGAACTTACCAATCGTCGGTCTGAATTCCTCCTCCTGGCCTACCTGAGCGTTCAAATCTCCTATGATGATCTTGACGTCGTGGCTTGGGCAGCGATCGTACTCGCCTTCAAGCTGCGCGTAAAATGCGTCCTTGTCATCATCAGTACTTCCGGAGTGTAGGCTGTGCACGTTTATTGTGCTGATGTTGAAGAATCGGCCCGTGATCCTCAACCTGCACATTCTTTCGTCGATCGGCCACCAACCGATCACGCGCCTCTGCATGTCGCCCATCACTCTAAAAGCTGTTCTCTGCTCACGTGTGTTGCCGCAACTCTGGTAGATGGTATGATTACCTCTAAACGTTCGCACCATGGATCCTGTTCAACACATCTCCTGCAGCGCTACGATTCCGAACCCGCGGTCCTTCAGTATATCGGCGAGTATGCGGGTGCTCCCGATGAAGTTGAGAGATCTGCTGTTCCACGTACCGAGCTTCCAATCGCAAGTCCCTTTTCGTAGCTGTGGTCGTCGCCATTGGTATTGGTTCGCATTCTTCTCTTTTTGATTTTCCGCTGCTAGTCTTTTTTACGGCTGGCTCGCAGGGCCTGACACGAACCTACTAACCCAGGAAGCTGGGCTTACCTTCCCGGAAGCTACGGGTTCTGCATTGGCATTTCCTCTTACTACAGTGCTAAATAGCTAGGCTCGAGTGCACCATACATCATCCTGGTTTTTTATTACTTAATCATTTATTTAAGGCTCAAGCGCCAACAGGCATAACGGAGCCGAATCCAGTTAAAACTATTTACAATTTCATGTTTTCGTCTTATAAACTATGTTAGTTTTGGGAAACCGAAAAACTAGCGGTTTGGTCGAGGTTAGGGGGAACAAAAATATTTGAGGAAAGGATAGGGTGATGGGACTTTTCATTGACACGTGACAGCTTGGTGTGGCGTATTGCTGCTGGTCAAACGTAGAGTGGACATACAACCTGTAACGATCCATACAGAAGATTTTCGAAGGGACACGAGGTGGACAAGTGGAGCAACAAGACTGGGATATCAAATAAAGACACGAGGTGGACAAGTGGAACAACAAGACGGGGATATCAGACGAAGACTTCAGCTTGCAAGGAGTCCTGGTTAGCCTGTGTTAGATACTGAAGAGCTACTTCCAGAATTCCTCAGGGAACCATCCTGGGCCCAGTATTGTGGAGCGCGGCGTATGATGGCGTATTGAGGCTCAAACTTCCACCGGGCGTGAAGCTGGTCGGCTTTTCCGATTATATCACGCTTGTGGTATACGACGAGTCGATAAAGGGAGTGGAACTGACAACAGCGCACGCAATTGGCATAGTTGAGGACTGGATGAGCGCGAGACAGTTGGCACTCGCGCACTACAAAACGGAGGTAGTAAACAACCGCAAGTCTGAGCAGCAGGCAGTAGTCTCCACAGGCGGGTGCACGATCAACTGCAAGCGCTCACTGAAGCAGTTGAGGGTCATGATCGACGATATGCTGCAACAGGGCAAGCATGGCGATAATGGAATTGTCAAAGATAATGTCAAATAGCTCGGCAATAGTCTGGAGTAAGCGTAAGCTGCTCGCGACAGTAGCGGTCTCGATACTACGGTATGGCGCCGCTGCATGGCCGAGTGCGCTAGTGGTCAACCCAAACACGAAGCAACTCAAGAGTACCCACAGGATGATATGGCTTAAGGTGATCAGCGAATACCGCACGGTCTCAAAGGACGCGGTATGTGTACTAGCGGGCATGATGCCCATAGCACTAGCGATGGCCAAGGACGAAGAGTGCTCCGAACGACGTGGCATAAGAGGCGTGCGACGGTTCGTCAGCACATCGTCTATGTTGAAGTGGCCGAGCGAATGGGATTCCTCCAGCAAGGGCTCATACCGAGCGCGTCAAAATGGACGAGTAGACCCCATAGCTAGGTGAACTTTCACTTGACACAATTTCTGTCAGGTCGTGTGTGCTCTAGGTAATAACTGCACAGATTCGGACATGGAGGGTCCCCCGCACGAATAGTGCAACGAGGAGTGCAGAGCGAAATGTAAAAGGCAGAACAGAACGTAGTGCGGACGATCATGCTGCAGCATGAAACCCGGCAGATCGTAGCAACATACACAAAGAGCTATCACGGATCATCTTCTGTCGTCTGCCACCTGAAACGAATGAGTTCGTGGGAAGTTATCAATGCGGCTTCATCTAAGGCCGGTTCACAGCGGACAAGATCTTCACTGTACGGCAAATCCTCCAGATATGTCGTGTGCAGGTCCCAATGCATCACTTATTGATAAACTTCAAGGCAGCACACAGCAATATCGACCGCACAGAGCTGTAGAGGAATTCTAAGAAGATCTGATGGTTTAAGTATGGCTTGCATTAAAAAAGTTGTTATCTGATTTATCACAGAAAATTATATTTGTTTGCTCGAAATAAGTCATTACAATAAAACTGGTTTCGGGGACGCGCTCGAAACTGTGGAAGCCGTAAACGTCGCAAACAGTAAGGTCAATATAATAATTATTGCATTTTGTCGAAACTCGTTCCATGAGTTACTGCCTTGTTATAAAATGGGCAATAGATACTTACACTAGATCGTCGCGAGAGCATCCCGTGCCCGTAGCCCGAGTCCGAAATGACCGCGTTGGTCATGTAGACACTCTCCGCATCTGCGGACGACTCACTCCGGGGCCTCCGCCAGCCGTCCGGTTCGGCGTTGGTCAGTTGCGCTATCGCACCCGAGTGATTGACCGCCGTATTCTCATCACTGCAAGCAAAGAGAAAACAGAAAGAAATGGATCATTAGATTTGTGCGCCATGACCGTCTCTAGTGCACGACGAACTCCATCTAGAGATGGTATCAAAATCTATTTGGTCAAGAAGCGAAATTAAATACGGTCATTTCTCAAACTGTTGAATCATGAACAAACAAGCTTTCGCAAGAACCCGGTTTCATGTGCAATAACATTCCGCACAAAGAGTACGAACAAAGAGATGTGTGTGTGTGTGTATCAGCGACAACGTTCCTATCGTTGGGCAGTAAACCATCCAAATCCGTCATATAAAACAACAACCCAGCTTCAGCGCATCCCACACCCGAACGCTCCCGATCCGTGACAGCTGCGACGAGATAGAAATCTAAAACCAAGATTCATGCTCAAAAGCATCTACTCTACACCCTCCATAGGATGGGTGGGGTTCAGCTGGGTTGGAAAACAAAACAGAACCATCGCTCATTCGCCAAGTACAAACGGAAACCGTGGCTGGAAATTGTCCACCCACATACAAACACGGAGACCGTAACAGCATTGTACCGACTCCGGCTGAACACAACTCTTCGTTTCCTCTCGCGCCAAAGCGAACGGAAGCAAAGCCCAGTGGAGAAGAGAAAATCGGAATATTTCTCCGTTTTGCTCATCTCCAAGCACGCGAAAACAAAAAAAAAATACGTTTTACTAGAGTAGGTATCCAGCATCAGCGTTCACTTTCCGGCGACGACAATGTTAGCAATGGAAGTTTACTGGTACGGTTCAGCGGCAGTTATGCGACGACGACGAAGACGACCGGCATTCAACGTCACGGACAAAGAATTTCAAATAACTTGGAAATCCTCGTGTAGTTTATTGCTTTACCTCACGCGTTTCCAAACGATGCGATGGACTCGATTTGGATGATCCGTGCGATGATGACTGACGAGAGGGGCCTAAATATGGCCAACACGTGAGGCTACGGCATTTGGAGACACGGTACGATACAATACTAGGACAACGTCTACAATCCACGTTAGACATTCTCCCACCCCGTTCATCAGCCTGTAGACAGACATTCCGGATCCCATACAGCACTGGTGGCAAAGCAGTAATAGCATGCTAAAGGTGGCTGGGATTTAAGTTCTTATCCAGTCAAAAATCTTTCCAAGGGTTGGGAATTGTTATGACATTGCATAACAAGGCACAAATTACCACACCAATGCAAAAATGGCCAATTTGTAAAGAAAGCTCGCACGCCAAACACATTTGTGGAAGCTACCACATAGAGCACTAAGGTTGAGAAAAAAAACCTGTTTCCTCATTGGGATGTAAATCTCGAACGAAGAAGAAAAAGATAGACAGTTCGAAAATAGGATGATGACTCTGAAGACGGTCGTTTAACTCATGTTGAAAGAGCTTCTTGAACGGCCCACCCACTCACCACCGGTTAATGCTTCGCTCACTTACTTGGTGTAATGGTTCGCACAGCTGAAGGATGACGTCATACCATATTTTTTGCTACCAGTTCCGAATGTTGGAAATTTCACTCGCTAAGGAGCATAACAATCTTGTGGTTTATTTATGTTTGCCATCTATTTGGGGAACAGTATCTGAAAGAGTCGTAAAGTGTCTTCAAGTTCTTCTTATAATAGATCTTCTTCTTGATTTGATTTTATGCATATAATCTTAAACTATTTCAACACATACATTCATTTCAGGTCAATTAATCTGAAAACTACATCTAACTACATGCTTAATTTTTTTTGGACACTTCAGCATTTGATTTCGATTAGCATTATGAAAATACATCAGGAGAAAAATGGGTTTATGCCTAGCGTTACATTATTCTTCTTCGTCTTTTTCTTCTTCCTCTTCTTCTTCTTCTTCTTCTTCTTCTTCTTCTTCTTCTTCTTCTTCTTCGTTTTCTCTCTTTTCTTCACCTTCTTATTCTTATTCTTCTTGCCTTCTTATTTTTCTTTTTTTTCTTTTTCTTCTTCTTTCAAGCGTATTGCTGTACTAGAACAAAGCCTGTTTGTCAGCTAAGAGATTCCTCTGCCAATATCTCTAGGATACTCTACCTACACAATTCAAAATTGTTTATGGTCAGAAAAATTCAGGAAATTTGACGTTACATATGAAAAAAATCGGAAATGTATTTTTTTAGTTATTGAAATATGTTTTTTTTATAATTATTTTCGGCTTAGGCCCTTATCAAAAGTAAGGCTAAAGTCAAAATGACGAACTGTTAACTGATTTTTGGTCTTAAAAAATACTTATTCACATGTCCGACGGTGTCCGACTTACATCGTCATGTCAATGTCACAATCGGACATCGTCCTATCAATGGGCAACGTCGAGACCGAAATCGGTAAATTTAAAAGCTAAATTTATGCCCTTTTAAATGTTTTGAAAGAACTACAAGTGTTGTGCCCTGTTTTGCGTCGCGTTCTTCGAAAATTTCTTCAATTCCTTTCTCAAGGATTTCTCAAGGAATCCCTTAACTTTTTTTTCAATAAATTAATCAAGGAACCATTCACATATTTTCTTCAGAAAATTCATAAAATATTTCTCAAAAAATTTCTGGAAAGTTAATTTTATAAAATCTTGCAGGGTTGCTTCGGAAACTCATCCATGAGTTTTATCAACACTCCTTCAGAAACATCACAAAGGATTTCTTGAAAAGAGATTCCAAAATACCATTTAAAACTAAGGTTATCTTACTGGGATTCATAAAAAATGCCATAATTTCCTTTATCAACTCTTCCAGTGATTCCTCTAGATTTTCTTTCAGAGATTTATTTTTTAGTCTTTATTTATGAAATTTTCAGCCCGAGGCGGGTTCATCTAAAGAGATTCCTTTAGAAAATCTTCTATGGATTCCTTTCAGAACTACACAATGGATATTTTCAAAAATAACTCCTGTTGTTCATTCTCAAAATCTTATAAACAGTCGTCCAAGGAATCTATGGGAAATTGCTCCAGGGCTTCCTTCAGTCCTTGAGAATTCCTTAAGAAATTTTACAAAGAATTCTTAATGAAAGTTTTCTATGGATTCCTTTAAAAATGTCTCCTGGGTTTACAACAGAAATCCAGGTGACCTGTAGAAACTATTTTTGAGGAAATCAGAAGTTTCTCTAGGGATTCCTTCTCCAAGAAACCAGGATTTTCAAATTTCTCTATAATTGAGTTTTTCAGCCCTAGGCTGGTTCATCTCCGCATTCAGAAGTTAGTTCAAAGATTGAACTAACTCCTGTAGAAATCCCAACAAAGATTCTTGTTGAAACCGTTCCTGGGATTCCGGCATAATTATCTATCTCCTGTGTTTTCTTCATAGATTCCTCCTGATATTTTTTCAGAAGTTCTCTCATAAATACTTGAGAAATTTTTGAATGTCTAAAGGAGTTCTTTCGGATTTTTGACAGAATCCCAGAAGAACTGCAGAAGATACTTGTGGTTATTCAATAGAAATACACTAGAACTCCAATGGCGCTGTAGTCACTTTTCTTATTTAATTATTTTAATAACGTTAATTGCAATAATTTTCTATTTTTTAGTGGCCATCTTGTAGAGGACCTTTTGTTTTGGTAAACAAAATTAACTTGACACTTCTAGTACCACTGCTGACGCTGTAAGGCCGTGGCAAACTAGATGTTAGTCACATGAACAGCCGCGACATTGGACTTCTGTGGCTAGTTATTCTACTGGTTATTCCAAGAAGACTATTGAAAATTTTCAGAAACCATACCTGGACCGAAATCCCTGAGACAAGGGACCTCTGGAGGAATTCCTGGAATAATCTTTGGAGGAATCCCCTGGGATAGAAAAAAAGAAAAGAATTGCATGATAAACTTTTGGCAAAATTTTGAAAGTATTTCCAACTCTTGCAGGAATTTTGAAATAATTTCCGTAAAAATTAGGCGGTTACAAATATTTATTTCACTTTTTGTCCCGCCCCTCTATGGTTGGACGAGGGGGGGGGGATAAAAATCATAAAATATTTATTCTGAAAAATATTAAAAACTCATCGGATTTGTTGAGGAATTTTCAGCAAGACCCGATATTATGATAATCTTTTTTTCATCTGCCCCCTCAAAATGCGAAATCTTCGAAAATTCTTGTACAATTAATTCCTCGAGATGTGAGAGACAGTCCTGTGGATTTTTTTTATACCAAAGTTCCGAGGATTTTCTTCAAGGAAGCACTGAGGAAAGATTTTTTTTTAGAAATCGGAAATCAGAAATATGAAGAAATTTCTGAATAAATAATTGAGTTTATGAATCTCTGGAGTTATTTTTGATGGAATTCCATCTGAAAACATGAAAAAAAGATCCTCTGGAAGCATTCCACCAATAATTTCTGAAAGAATTGCTGGGAAAAAAAAACTGAAGGCATCCATTAAGGAATTCTTGCAAAAATCTCGGAAGGAATTAGCGGAATAATTCCTGCAGAAATGTATTGATAAATTCCTACCAGAATTTCTAAATGTACTCCTGCAGGAAACTGTAAAAATAATTCTTCTGGAACGATATTTTTAAGGAAACTTTGAAGAAACACCAGGAAGAATTTATCTAAGGGGCTGTCCATAAACCACGTGGTCATTTTTTTGGGACTTTTCAAACCAAGGGACCCGACAGAACGTGGAGCGTTACAAACAGAAGCACGATACGCAAAATAACTTACTCGCAGGCATTCGAATGTACAGAATAAAGGGTCTGTTATTTCCGTCGGAAAAAGTGACAGTCGGTTTGATAAGGGAAACCGGCGGTCATAAGACAATCATCGGTGCCCTAGTGATGCCGAAGAATGAAATCAATTCACAGAAACCATCCGAGGAACTTCTTCTGTGCGGTTCTTCGGTTATGATGACGACGAGTTGATGACGGACGACGAACGGATATGACGTAGTAAAAACACGATGAATGGAAACTGGGGGAGCTTGCGAAACTGCAAACTGGTTGCCAGGCTGAGTTTGGAATTGAGTTTCGGTATCGCGGCTACAAGCGGAAATGACAACCACTCTGACAGTGATGGGCCCATTTTGTCGGATGACATTTCCGGGTAAGAAAGGAATTTTTGCTCTCGTTCAAAACTGTTTAAGGCGGGATGCAAATTCAGATGATAAACTGTCAATATGAACGACTCGTATAACCGTGATATCAGCACGTC
Organism: Aedes albopictus; assembly: GCF_035046485.1. Classification (NCBI taxonomy): domain Eukaryota; kingdom Metazoa; phylum Arthropoda; class Insecta; order Diptera; family Culicidae; genus Aedes; species Aedes albopictus. The sequence continues at coordinate 309,927,626 of NC_085138.1, read as the reverse complement.
ATTGATTCATCGTATTTAGTAGCTATTCTTGGCTTTCCATATAGATTTAGATTAAGAAAAATAAGGGAAAAATCATAATTTCGCTAGGGATGCCTCACATTCTAAGGAAACATTTGTTTCAACTATTAACTCTGCCAGGAAATATTATATAGCATTGGTATTACATATGCTTTTAGAACGAGCAGAAATCAATTGTCTTTCATATAGCTTCAAGGAGCCGTTCTTGAAGAAGTGAACCTAGAAACAAAGAGGAGCACCGCCAATGGGTGTCACCCGAGAGTGATTGATAGCAATGAACTTCAGTTTAGAAATTTACTTTTAGGATTACCGCCATTAACATTTTTGCCATCCATGCTCCTAAACTCTCCTCTCCACCCATCAAAGATGATCGTCTCCACTCATCTCCGTGAAATGCGTTTGTTGAGCTCCTCCGGAGTCTTGTCATGTCGATGTCTCTCTAGCGTCAATTCCGTACGCCGCCGTCATCATCCTTGTCGTCGTTGTCTCTCGTTTATTTTTATGGGCCGACAAATTCGTGCCTAATCCAAAGAGGGACGGAAAGAGGGCTTAGGCTGGGGAAATTTCATGCCCTAATTATGCACTCTTGACAATCCACTTGAGAAAATAGTACACAGCTGGGGAGACAAGACACCACTTGACGATGCCTTTACTGACATGCAGTGGACGTGGAGTAATGATTTTTTTTTTGTTTTGAAAATTGCTTCTTGGGGTTGATTCTGAGGGCATTGATGGTAGTAATAGTCATCAGCTTGTTCTTATGACTGAAGAGCATTTTGAAGTCAGTTTATGCACGATAACTTTAGAAATTAGTTTCCATACTTTCCCATTTCACTTCTGCTCCAGCTGACACCTTTCGAAGCGAACTGATTGGTATTGTCTGCTTCGGACATTCTCTATGCATCCCCTCCCCATTATCCACCTTGCGAACACAGCCTTTCATGGGAATCAATCTCCTGCAAACTTCTACTTCAATCCCAATCGAACTTGTTCAGGAAAATTGAGAAGTGCAAAAAAACAGATCCCAGAAAAAAAAAAATAAAATAGAAAACGAACGTCTCAAGTTTCGTGCCAATAGTATAGTAACCTGACAATCTCGAGAGCTGTGACCCACCTACCTAGTCTGGTTCGAGTCGTGTCACTAACGACGTCGACTCGGTTCGGTGCCACCCTGGCCAGATACCTGCCTGCCTGCCTGCCTGCCAGGCAGCGAAAATAGCGAAGCGAGAAAGAAGATTTACGTGATCATAATTGTAAATGTGAGAGTTCCACAGCTTCACTATCAGCCAGCGTTCTAGTGTCTTCTACCACCACCCGGCTGGTTCGGTGGTCGATGGTGGTATGGCAGGTGGTACGGGCAGGTGCCACCGTGACGGATTCCGTTCGTGTGCAATCGTCCTCGCAGCAGGGAGGTTGGCTTTTGGCATTTGCTGTGGGCTTCCCAGGAATGAAATTTGGGAATTGATATTTGGAAACTTGGTGGATTGCTTACTTGGTATTCAATCGGGGCAACTGTCGGGGAGTTATTTCACTGATAAAACATTCTATTGATTGATTGCGATACTTGAACTTTTCCAGGACGCGTGCTGTTGGGAAATGTGCAACATCGAATGTCATCGATTCGTTCTAGAGTTCAAACATTGTCGGAATATATGCAGCAGAATTAGAGTTTCGCATATGTTCTTCTGAAAAGAGAGGTTCCAAAACAAGAATGGCTGAAAAACCATCCAATTGATAGAAGTGAAGTCCTTCTTCGGCAAAGTGATTGTTAATCGACTCTTCTATAAGGGAAAAATGTGAGTTATTTGGTTTAAAGCACTTCATTGGCATCTTAACACATTTTGATCATAAATAATTTTATAGAGACTCAATAATTAATTTATCAGATTTGGATATGGTTTGCATTCATCCATATTTTTATAATATACAACAATTCTTTTATATAGATTGGGTATTTTAGGTCTTCCAAACTGTCCTGAAGCTCATCCATTCTAATTTCAGAAGTAATTCTGCTCGTATTAACAACAAATAATAATATTGCACATTCTGATAGAAGTCGTGAACCTCTTAGAAACTCGAATTTCATCCAAAGACATTATTAGGATATTTCTGGTCATTGAAATTTACTTGGAGTTCTGAATTTATAAACTACAACAACCAGGCTTGTCCGCACTGAGTGCATGAAAATTCTGCTCTTTTGATTTACACCACCAAAACCATCATATTTAAGCAATCTTCCTATTTTACATGATAGAAGGATGTTGAAATATCCTAAATGTCATTTTGAACTGTCAAAAAATCGCACCGTAGTGTCACACTGTGCGCGCAAAGAGAATTCACCCCAGTGAATTTCTCTTTGCGCGCTCAGTGCAGCACTGCGGTGCGATTTTTTGACAGTTCGAAATGACATTTAGGATATTCAGACATCCTTCTATCAGGTAAGATAGGAAGATTGCATCAATATGATGGCTTTGGTGGTGTAAATCGAAAGAGCAGAATTTTCATGCGCTCAGTGCGGACAAGCCTGACAACAACTATAGTTAAAGGACCTACTTGGACATAACCTCCATAATAAAACCTTTTATTATGGAGGTTATGTTTATGCACTTTTGATTTATGCACCTCGCCCAAGCAGCACACAAGTCACAAAGGAGTGTAGACAGCGCAAGTTTTTGGTTGTATAGGAGTTATATTCGTGTAATTCTAACCAAAAGGCAAAATAACTTGAAAATGACTCGTGCCCAACCAAAAACCTGCGCTGTCGACACTCCTTTGTAACATGTGTGCTGCTTGGGTGGATGTCCTGCATAAAAAAGGGATAGCTACTCAGAACCAATACTGTCATACGCGCCAACTTGTGACGTAGTTGGGGGGGCGAAGCCTCTCAAAATCAATGAAATTCGAAAAATATCGACGCTATTTTTCTTGTTTGGGCATATTCACGTGAAAACTAGTACATTGAGCTGAAAAAAGTTGAATATTGTTCAATTTCGGAGAGCTTCGCCCCCCCAACTACGTCACAAGTTGGCGCCTATGAATACTGTGCATAAGAAAATATAATAATAACGGTAACAATGGAAATGGCGGCCAAGGGGTGATTACAGGGAAGAGCAAAGGGAGTTTTCAGGGGGTCCCAAGGGGTTTCTATGGAATACCAGAAGAATGCAGGGGTGTTTCAAGGCAGTCCCATGGCGTTTCAGGGAGTACCAGAAGGTCTCAGGAGCGTTTAAAGGGATTTCAGGGTCCTCTCTGGGTTTCCATGGATTTCAGGGGACTCAAGAAGGTCTCAGGTGCATTACAAGGGTCTCAGGGGCGTTTCACGTGGTCAGGGTGCTCCCATAGGGCCTCAGAAGTGCTTCTAAGGGTCTCAGGTGGTTCCGGGGGGAGTTTCAATGGATCTCAGGGGCGTTTAAGGAGTACCAAGAGGTCTCAGGGGCGTTCAAGGGGGCATAATGGCGTCTCAAAGAATCTCAAGAGATTCCAAGGACTCTCAGGAGCGTTTCAGGGGATCTAAGGTGGTTTCAGGGCGGTAAATTGTGATCTCAGGAGCATTTCAAGGGTGTTTCATGGGGTCTCTGGGAGAGGGTCTCAGAGTTGTCCCAGACAGTCTCAGAGCCGTCCCAGAGGGTCTCAGGAACACTTAAGGGCGTTCCAAGTGGTCTCTAGAGCATTTAGAGAGGTCTTTAGGAGTTTCAGGAAGGTACCTGGTGGTCTCAATACCGAACCATGAGGCTAAAGGGGGCTTCTTACTTACCTTACCGATCAGACTAAGGCCGGGGTGGCCTCTGCTGTACGTAGTAGCGCAGACCCACCTAGCTCGCTGCGCATCACGTCTTCATGTACCGGTCGGATGACTCTCGAGAACCATTTTAGTCGGGCTGTTATTCGACATCCTGATGACGTGACCCGTCTACCGTAGCCTCCCGATTTTTGCGGTGTAGACGATGGTTGGTTCTCTCAGCAGCTGATGCAGTTCGTGATTATTTCGCCTTCTTCAAGTCCCGTCTTCCATTTGCACTCCGCCGTAGATGGTACGCAACACCTGGTATTTTTCGGCTTGCAGTCACAGAAAAGCGTTGATTATTTTAGATCATTGCCTTCGCATTGGCAATGATCTAAAATAATCAACGCTTTTCTGTGACTGCAAGCCGAAAAATACCAAGTTTTACGTAAACCCAGTCATACCCCTTAGTACGCAACACCTTCCGTTCGAAAACTCCAAGGGCACGTTGGCCCTCTGCACATAGGGTCCATGTTTCGTGCCCATATAGGCCTACCGGTCTAATGAGCGTTTTGTAGATAGTTAACTTCATGTTACGGCGAACTTCATTCGGTCGTAGAGTTCTGCGGAGTCCAAAGTAAGCACGATTTCCTGCCACAATGCGCCTCTGAATTTCTCTGATGGTGTCATTGTCGGCGGTCACCAGTGAGCCCAAGTACACGAATTCTTCAACCGCCTCGATTTCATCACCATCGATATAAATTCGGGGTGGCGGGCGCGGAGATTCCTCCCTGGAGCCCTTTGCCATCATGTACGCTGTCTTCGACACATTAATGACTAATTCGATTCGCCTGGCTTCACTTTTTAGTCGGATGTACGTTTCCACCATCGTCTCAAATTTACGAGCTATGATATCAATATTATCAGCGAAACCAAGCAGCTGAACGGACTTCGTGAAAATCGTCCCACTCGTGCTTATCCCCGCTCTCCTTATTACACCTTCTAACGCAATGTTGAACAGCAAGCACGAAGGACCATCACCTTGCCATAACCCTCTGCGACATTCGAAGGGTCTCGAGAGTGTCCCTGATACTCGAACTAGGCACATCACTCAATCCATCGTCGCCTTGATTAACCGTATCAGTTTATAAAAGAATCCGTATTCGTGCATTATCTGCCATAGTTGTTCTCGATCGATTGTATCATACGCCGATTTGAAATCGATGAACAAGTGATGTGTGGGCACGTTGTATTCGCGGCATTTCTACAACACCTGGTGGATGGCGAACATCTGATCCGTTGTAGCGCGTTCACCCATGAATCCAGCCTGATATTGCCCCACGAACTCTCTTGCAATCGGTGATAGACGGCGGCATAAAATTTGAGAGAGTACCTTGTAGCAGGGTTGCCATATATACAGATTTATCTGTATTATACAGATTTTCGAGCTTCAGTACAGATTGCGTTTATATGGAATACAGATTTTTCACCCAAATTTTGTATGGGATACAGATTTTTGAACGAGCAATACAGAAAATCATCTGGCATCGCTGCCTTGTAGGCAACGCTCAGTAGTGTGATCGCGCGATAGTTCCCGCAATCCAACTTGTCGCCCTTTTTGTAGATGGGACACACGATACCTTCCATCCACTCCTCCGGTAATACTTTCTCCTCCCAGATCTTGGTAATGACCCAGTGTAGTGCTCTCGCCAGTGCTTCTCCATCGTGTTTTAGTAACTCGCTTGGTAGTTGATCTGCTCCAGCGGCTTTGTTGTTTTTCAACCAGCTAACCTCCTCTTTAATCTTTTGGAGGTTAGGGGCTGGATATCTTTCGTCCTGCACACGTACTCCTAGATCTGTTACCGCGCCACCTTCGGTGCTTGCAACGTCGCCATTGGGGTGCTCATCGTAATGCTGCCACCACCTCTCGACTACCTCACACTAGCTCGTGAAAATATTCCCGTGATTATCTCGGCACATGTTGGCTTGGGGCACGAAGCCTCTGCGCGAGCGGTTCAGCTTCTCGTTGAACTTTCGTGTGTCCTTAGCGCGGTACAGCTCTTCCATCGCTTCGCGATCTCGTTCTTCCTACTGGCGCTTCTTCATCCGGAAGACTGAGTTCTGCCTGTTCCGCGCCTGTTTGTAACGTGCCTCATTCGCTCTCGTACGGTGTTGCAGCATTCTCGCCCATGCTGCATTCTTCTCGTTTTTCAACTGTTCACATTCGCCGTCGTACCAGTTGTTTCTGTGATTCGGAGTCGAGAAGCCTAGTGCTGTGGCTGATCGGATGTCCCTCCTGCCATGTTCAAGTGTAGCTGCGCCAAACTGCTCTTCCGTTGGTAGGGCCACTGCTAACTGCTGCGCGTAGTCTTGAGCCACTTCTACGTTACGCAGCTGCTCGATGTTGAGCCGCGGCTTTTCGAATTCGACGCGTGGTGGTAGCTGTCAAAAGTTTTGAGCGCATGCATACCACCGACGAACCGACGTGACAGCTAGAACAAATAAATTCAAATTTGTTGTCCGCGACGCCATGATGAAAAATAGCCAAACACTATCGCCATCTCTATAACAGCTCGCGATGATTTGATAGCTCGACACCGAACCCCCGTGTGTTCATATAAGAAACGGTTCGCGTCTGCGCTGATTTGACAGAAGCGATCGCTCGCTTCGGTGGTCGACCGTTAAATTTGGGGGGGGGGACACTTTTGAATCACCACTGTCACGTCGGTTCGTCGGTGTGCATACAGCGAATAAGTAGTGATCCGAATCTATATTCGCACTGCGGTATGTGCGGACATTGGTTATATCCGAGAAGAATTTACCGTCGATTAGAACGTGGTCGATTTGGTTTTCTGTTTGATGGTCGGGTGATCTCCACGTGGCTTTGTGGATAACTTTGCGGGAGAAGAAGATGCTTTGGAAAACCATACCACGGGAGGCTGCAAAGTTTACGCATCGCTGGCCGTTATCGTTCGATACGGCGTGCAAGCTGTTTCGCCCGACTACCGGTATGTACATTTCCTCCCTTCCTACCTGCGCGTTCATGTCGCCCACAACGATTTTCACGTCACGCGGCGAGCAATCACCGCATGTTTGCTCTAACTGCGCGTAGAACGCTTCTTACTCGTCATCAGGTCTCCCTTCGTGTGGGCAGTGGACGTTGATGATGCTGTAGTTGAAGAAACGGCCCTTAACTCTCAACATACACATTCTTGCGTTAATCGGCTGCCACCCGATGCCACGTTGTCGCATCTAGCATAATACTAAAAATCCTGTTCCCAGTTCATTGGTGGTGCTATAGCTTTGGTAGAAGGTAGCCGCTCGATGCCCGCTTTTCCACACTTTCTGTCCAGTCCAACAAAGCTTCTGCAACGCCACGATGTCAAAGTTGCGAGGATGTAGTTCGTCGTAAATTATCCTGTCACATCCTGCAAAACCTACAAACTCCACATAAATCTGGCGAATTCCGTGTCTATGGATAGATTGAACAAACTTGTCCATAAACAGAAAATAAAAATTATAAGCGTGGCAATTCAGGACACAAAAAGAACATTAGAACGAACCAAAACCGCGAAACACCACCTGAGAAGGAAGGTTGAAGAAGCAACGAACACCGAAGATTGCCAATACATCGTCGCGATGGTGGAAAAGAGCGCAAGAAACACGTACAACAAGTCTAAATCTGTGGAAACAAAGAAACTGGAGGCGCTCAAAATGGGGAAAATACGGAACCAACATCGGAATCACGAATGGATCGAAAACACGACCACGACGGAATTACCGGACTTCGTGGAAAGAACTCTGCTCCTCGGGCCCAATTTCAACATCCAGAACAAAAGAACAATCCCATACGTGAGGTTCATAGCCGATGTGGAAACAGCGATCAAGCGGAAACCCGAAGCGGAAGAAATCAGAGGGGAGGTATCAACGATCATGTCGAACTACGTCAACTATCAGCGACAACCGAAGACGAAGGAAAACGACTGGATACTCAAGGAAGTCAAAAGGACCCGAAACTTTCTGAAAGAGCATCCCGATCTGTACATCACGAGAGCAGATAAGGGAAACAAAACTGTGGTGTTGTCCGCTTCGGAATATCGTGAAAAAATGGTGGAAATGGTGAGTGACACGAACACGTATAAACCCCTAAACGATAACCCAACGAACAAAACCTTGAGGAAACTCAACACGATTATAGAAAAATGGTGGAAAGATGGTCACATCGACACACTAACAAAAAACAAACTTAAGGTTTATAATTGTCACCCACCTAGAATATATGGTCTGCCGAAAATTCACAAACCGAACAGACCCCTCCGCCCAGTTGTGTCAACCATAGGAACGGCGACGTACCGTATGGCACAATTTCTAGCAGAAATGTTGGGAAAGCTTGTAGGAAAAACACCATATCACGTGCGCAACAGCTTCGATTTCGCGGGAGAAATATCGCATGTGGTTGTTCCAGAGGGCCATATCATGTACTCACTAGATGTGGTGTCCCTCTATACAAATGTTACAGTGGAGAAGGTGTACGATCTGGTGGAAGAAAAATGGGGAGAACTTCAAGAACACACCACCATACCATGGGAAATTTTCAAGCAGGCGATGAAAACTGTTCTCGAAGCATCCTTTTTCCAATACGACGGAAAATTCTATGCCCAAACAACGGGGGTCCCCATGGGCTCCCCGCTTTCACCAGTGATAGCAAATCTAATCATGGAGAAGGTGGAACAGGAGGCCATGACCAAACTAGAGCAGAAACACATCCCACTGACAGTGTACAGAAGGTACGTCGATGATTGCTTCCTAATGGGGAGAAAGGAGGATGTGGAGAAGGTGGTGGAGCATTTCAACGCCATCGATGAGAAACTGAGGTTCACCGTAGAAGAGGAGACGAATGGATCACTTCGCTTTCTGGATCTCACACTCACGAGAAACGAAGAGCGAATCCAGAAGGTCTGGTTCCCCAAGCAGAAGGATGGGCGCTACCTCGACTACAACTCGGAAAGCCCGCATACCCACAAGGTAAACACGATGATCGCTTTGGTCGATCGAGCACTCAAACTCACGGACGTCGGACAAAGACAGGAGAGCATTGGAACGGTAAAGAGCATTCTCCGCAACAACAACTACCCGGAGAATCTCATTCAACGAACGGTGAGAGATCGGGTACACCGGTTGTACAACACATTAGAGAGGGAGTGCAATGAGGAACCAAAAAAATATGTGTCCATTCCAAACGTACCGGGTCTCAGCGAGAAGGTGAGCAAGACGTTGAAAAAACATGACATCACCGCTTCCTTCAAACCATGCGACAAGGTAAAAACCACTATTTTTACGAAACTGAAAGACACTATACCACCATTAAAACAGACAAATGTAGTGTATTCTATACCTTGTGGAGCATGCGAACGTAAGGAATATATTGGACAGACATCTCAAACACTTGACAAGCGCATAGCGCAACACAAGAACTCAGTACGCACGAACGCATCAGCTACGGGACTCACCCAACACGCGCTAGACAACGGACATCGTTTTGACTTCTCTCGAACTAGAATTCTGGAGAGAATCAACAATGACGCGAGCAGACTAGCAGCAGAGGTAGTTCACATTAAGATAAACAAAGAAACGACGGTTAATTTACAGCGTGACGTAGACGGGTTCTCAAACACATACAATAACTTGATACACAAACTGAAAGACGACCAACGACGAACAAGACGACACCGAGACGGAACATGACATAGATAATTAGAATTAAGTGTGCCGCCCCAAAGAACGCAGGCGCGGCGGAAATTGTAAGTGTTTAGTCTAGAAATTTGAAAATTGTAAATGTTTGTAATTATGTGATTGTAATTAATGTGAAAAATTGTTTATTGTTCCTTTTATATGACAGTTCTGAGGATGACCGAAAAATAAAAGTAGGTTGAAACGTAAAACCAAATTACGATTTTAATTTAATATCATCACCGAGAAACACCAATTAAAATCGAACAAGATCAAGTAAGCGGTGATCAAAGCCATAAGAAGAGAAAACCTAGTGACTTGCAATTCCATGTTCCAAGTTTCCAATCATAGTCCTTATTTCGTCGCGTGGGCGTGGGTCTTTGCCGATTGTATCGAGTCGTATTTTCTCCTATGTTATTCGCAATGGGGATTTTTACGGGTGGCTCATTGGGCCTACGCCAACACTACTGTCTCACCGGAGGGCCATCGTGCCAGTTCTGTTTAACGTCCCAACCACCGTCCCACTGGGACGACCACGCTGATGGGGCTACCACCTTGGATCTAGCTGGGCGTGGTGCAGCGTTTCCTACTCAGCCGCTGGATGCCAGAACAGACGCTGTTTGAGCCGCACCTCCTTGGTGAACAGACGCTCGGGTCGTACCTCCTCAATCTAGCTGAAGTCAGAAGGACAACAGTGCCCAGGCTGCACTACCAGCTAAGCACACAACTCTTAGCTGGCGGTCTTTGTCATCGCTTGACCCGTGGAAGCATAAGGTAGGAACTTGTGAGGACCAGAGCTATGTTGGACGCTCTCCTTATCGGCTCACCGTCTTGCAACCCGCCTTCTGATAGTACGACTTTGAAATATCCCTAGCGCAGATCTCTTAGAAATGACTTACGGAATTTTCTGAGAGATTCAAGATACTTCGGAATTTAATGGCATTATTTGTTTTTCAATCATTCTTCTTTCAGCAAACCAAAACCACACATAAACTTATCTCCTTCGACCGTGCACAAACAAATGTATCCTCACCTCATCCATTATTTGCTGACCCACCTGCAGCAGTCCGGACTGACTGAGAAACGACAGTACACTTTCCTATGTTCCGATATACCTAGAAGTATATATCCTTCAATCTATCTGCCCGTCCACCCGTCAATCGCATCCATCGATTCATCCACTTTCCAGCCCCGCCTTCCAACCACCACTGACTGGTACCGGCAAACGACTGACATCTCGCCCGAGGACACAACACGTGCATTCGCTCACCATTTGCCTCCTCGTTTCAACTGGCGCGGCGAGCAAGTAAAAACAATCCCTTTAAAACCTTGTCTGTCAAGCAGTGTTTTCCCGTGTCTTCTCCCGTGGTATACCCCCCGGGTGGAGATTCGAGAAAAGGCTGTGCACGGGGTACGGTGAGTGTAAAAATGCTGGAAAGCGATAATAAAAAGCTAGAAAAATGAGTTTTCTGCTTCGAAACTTGTGCATTCTGCATCGCCAATGTGCTTTTACCGTTGAACATGTGGTATGTTACCACTACCACTACCACCGGAAGCGACATGAAAGTTTCTTAGTGGCCAAAGTTAGCTGCTCGGGCTGGGTGGTCGGAAAGGAGGTTGTAACTCTTCCGAACGGATTGTTATTTATTGATGTTCGGGTTGCATATTTTTCCTCTGTTTCTAAGGGTAGGGAGGTAAAAGGGAGGAAATGTTCCTGCTGATATCAGAAACTTTGAAACAGGTTTTAGAATGATGTTAAAGGTAGTATTGCTGCGAAATTCGCTCACATTATCGCATCAGTCATGACCCCGACTCGGCTGGTGCAATTGACCATAATCAGATTAAGATCGTTAAAATTGTGACTAACCATAATGAAAAACCTATTTCCAGTTGCCAGTATGGAACATCAACCAAGCATCTTGCTTCCCCATCTCGTTGTAATACCCATTCATGATACAAACCACCAAGAATAGGAAGGCATTTTTTAGCCACAATCAAACGAAACCGTAGAAATAAACAACAACCGAATGCCCTGCAGGGTAAAATGTGCTCCCAGAACCACAGTTTCACATCATTCGCAAAGGTCCTAGCGGGAGCACTCGTATAGTTTTACGGTGCTTCATCCCAACCCAACAACAACGTGCGGTGTAGTTTGTAGCAGCGAAATGATGGCTTCAAAACAAGACTTCCTCTATCTTGTTTGAAATAATGATTCCATGCGGGACCCTGTTTGTTGCTTGTCGCCTTCTCCGGGGGACGTAACATCAGGAGAAAACACCATCGTGGCTGGGTCGTCTGCCTGGTAGTAATGCCATCATCGTAGTGCCTCGTCAATTTAGTTTGCGGTTTCAGTCTCGATCCTTATTCTTGCTCGTAAAAACCACAAAATGTCGAGAAAAGTAGTGCAGCAAAGGAATAATTTCATGTTATGACCCCAATTTCTAGAAGCACGTTTTACAGCATTCAGAACCAAGGCAGAATAGGGCGATTTGAGTGTTTTTGTTCGAATATAATGTGAATACGTGATCCAGTTCTCATCATCAGGTTGGTTCACTTAAGCCTCTTGTGAGAGATTGGTCCCCGCTAAAGTATTCTACGGTGGTTAGGTTGACAAGAATCACGATTAATCTGGTCCACACACAGTGCACAATGGGTCCAGAGCCGCATTTACGAAGACAAAAATGTTTGTGCCTAAACCATAAGTTTTAGATACATGATGTCTTTGAGAAAGTTTCTTCATATTTTTCAACCTTTTTTCTCATTATTGTGAAATTAGGGTGGTCCCTCTAGTTTAGCTGATCCAAACATCTGCTTTTTAATAGTGTTATGTACGTTTACAAAATGTTCTACAAAGTTGTATAAGAACTTATTTGGAGCAAGTTTGCCGAAGAAACCATTATTCTATCTCATATGATTCCTAACTTATATTTTTTTAAAAGAATCATGTTAGGGTGATCCATGAAATTCAGTTTTCTTGCCATAACTTTTAATACATTCGTTTCTCGTAAAAACTTCGTTCCGAGCACTTTTAGTACTATCAATGACGCATATTTTTTTCATAGAGCTCAATGTTCTACCTCTCATAGTTAAAAAGATATTGTTTTTTTTTTTCTTCAAAAAATCACTTTTTTTCAAAAAGTCATATCTCAAAAAGGAGCAAATGAATTTTCAATCGCCGAATTGCATTGAAAAGATCGTACTCTGTTCTATTGATGGTGAAAAAATTTAGAATACCTTTTTTGTTTGAAGCTTTCTATTGAATTTTAAATATACGGTTTTTTTACATAGAAAATCAGTTGTAACTCTTAAAATCGATGAGATGCAAAGTTGGCGTCTTCGACAATATTGTGAGTTTTTGGATGCTCTGAAAGTGCTCAGAACAAAGTATAGCGAAAAAATCGACGCATAAAAATATATTGAATAAAAACTGATTTTCATATGGAAAACGAAACAATTCAAGCAAATTGAACTCTTCTTTGCTAGATAGATCAAAAGTTACTGCCATCTACCTATTAGTGAGAAAATGAAGTAGACGAATTCCCCTCTCTGTAAGGTATGACGATTACAGACCGTGTGAGAAAGTTTAGGTGGTGGAATACTGGGATCACCTACGATGCCGAAGATGACAGACGAATTTCCGACCTAACTCTAAACCGCACCCATTGCCACCTAACCTAACGCCTCTCTGGAACCACACAGAAAGAAAATCTTTAAAAAAACACTTGACGTAAATATTAGAACGTTTCAATTTCTATTTCCTTTACATAAAATAATTTCTTGCACGCAAAGTTGTAAGCAAACTCCAACATGTAATTTTAAACTCTGATGGAGAATTGTTTTGAAAGCTAGGTTGAAAGCGATAGAGGTCATTTTGTTACAACGAACTCGATGTAACTATTTTGGACTATGCACCAGAATGTATTGCTTCGGAAGGAGGCTAGCTCAGTTCACAACCTCAAGGTTAGTTGCCTTGCTGGCAGCTATGGACTTTGTGACTCGCTCTTCTAAGAGGACAACAAGGTTCCAACTTCCTAAGTGGCCTCCTCACTTCATACCTCAAGCAGCACCTTCAACATCTTCCAAACTGTGACTTTATAAACTTTGGTCTAAATGAGTTGTACTGAAAGTACGCGCAACTTCCATCTTGCCAATTGAGTTGTATTTAATTTCTCGTAAAGTTTCGACTTTGTTTCACAGAAATCACCAAATATCTCGTGTTTGACATCGATTCGTGGAGGCGTAGCTTACATATTTCTCACTAGTGATAAAACAGTCAGCTTGCATAAAATGTGTTAAGTTACAGTCATGCAACATCTAACTGTGGATTGTTTGTTCAAATTATGTACCAAATATGTTGCGAAAAACTTGTGCCTTTTGTTCAGATTATGTACCAAATGTGTTGCGAAAAGCTTGCGCGTCTTCTCATTTTGACAGCTCTCCAATTTGTGACAAATAAGATGCAATGAAGTAACAAGTAACTTCTGTAGCTTTTATGGTGTATTGAGCAGCAATTCTCTCACAGAGCCTTTGATGTAGTAAGTAAGGAGAATAAAGCTAATCCTCCTGATGTCCATGGTTCGAGTCTGGAAAGAATCTTTTTTATTTTTTAACCATGCCCTCTCATTCAAGTTGCATAACGATGCAGAATCTGCACTTTTTGGGTTACAAAGAAGAAGCAATTGTGCTCTATCGTCTTTAGTACGGACAGTGAATAAATTGCACCAAGGTAGCTGTTATTGGCTTTGAAACAAGTCGTGTTGCTTGGGACGGCGTTGGAAGGTGGGGCATGGCCAATATCACATCTGCATTTCAACTGCACTGATAAGCTCTAGGAACTGCATGCTCACAATTTGATCTTCCCGCAACCTGAGCAGAAGAAAATAACAAGCGAATAACATATCATGGTATTTATCTTAAATACTACCATATCTTGACATGCCCTTCATTAGGTGGTAACAAGAGGCAAAATAACAAAAACGAATACCAAAATTTTGTATAAATAACACCTAGAAAATAACAAGTCTTGTTATTGCAATAATAATTGCATACTTAAAATTTCAAGTGCTGTATTTGTTATCCCAAAGTTATTGAATAACAAACTAATAACATTTCTTGTTATTAAATGTTTCATTTGTTCGATGACTTCATGATATAATAGCAAATATTGTTCTTCGGCTATTTTCACTGCTAATCCAACAAGTACTACATCAATACCAAACTCTGCACAAATACCTCCAACTGTTATTGTGATTTTGTAGAATAACGTAGCAATAACAATTTTAGGTATTAGAGCACATGTTGCTCTTCGCATGGTATTTGTAAGGTATGCCCTTCCGCTCGGGAAGTAAGGCCTCTTTCTGTCACGGACCATCCCAGCGACATCTATCCACTCTATCGCAACCTATTCATATACCAGATTCTCCGCATAATAAAAAATGTCCCCACTAAAATGCTACTTGATGTTTCGATTTCTGGTTGATCACAAAACCACCTCAGTTTCCCGGATTGTTTCCCCACCTTTGGCAATAAGACATAGCTCTGTAGCTTCTAAAACTCATAGAAAACACCCTCGTTCAGACATCTCCGCATAGCAAATCTGAAGATTCCGGGAGCCATTGCAGTTGCTACTTATCAGGCTAGATTCAGGGTTCCATCTGGACCGAGAGCCTTATCTACGTCAACTGTTTTTCCAATCCTTGCAAATCCATTCATTCATTTATTTAGTTAACATCAAATTCATGATAATACTGAATCAACAATTTGCCGCCATAATACTCGATTTGCAGCTGCAGCTCTCCAACGTCGGTCACGTCCAACACTCTCCAGATCATGCTCCATCTGGTCCGCCCATCGTGCTCTCTGCGCTCCACGCCTTCTTGTACCAACCGGATGGTTAGCAAACACCAACTTTGCAGGGTTGTTGTCCGGCATTCTTGCAACATGCCCTGCCCATCATATCCTTCCAGCTTTGGCCACTTTCTGGATGCTGGGTTCGCCGTAAAGTGCAGCGAGCTCGTGGTTCATACTTCTCCGCCACACACCATTCTCCTGCACGCCGCCGAAGATCGTCCTTAGCACGCGTCGCTCGAAAACTCCGAGTGCTTGCAGTTCCTCCTCGAGCATCGTCCATGTCTCGTGTCCGTAGAGAACCACCGGTCTTATTTATTAACGTCTTATACATGGTTACGAATATCGACTGATTTGGGTGCTTGATTTCTTGGGTTTTCGGCTTGCAGTCTGAGTTCTGTTGTTCAGACTGCAAGCCGAAAACCCAAGAAGTTTTGTACATGGTACATTTGGTGCGGGGGTGAATCTTTTTTTATCGCAGTTTCTTCTGGAGCCCATAGTAGGCACGACTTCGATTGATGATGCGCCTTCGTATTTCACGGCTCACGTTATTGTCAGCCGTTAGCAAGGAACCGAAGTAGACGAATTCTTCTACCACCTCGAAAGTATCCCCGTCCATCGTAACATTGCTGCCAAGGCTTGTCCTATATAGCTCAGTCCCACCTACCAGCATGTACTTTGTCTTAGCCGCATTCACCACCAGTCCGAACTTTGCTGCTTCGCGTTTCAGGCGGGTGTACAGTTCTGCCACCGTTCCAAATGTTCTAGCAATGTAGGGCCTCGTAGCCGTGCGGTTAGGGTCACCAAGCTTATAATCGCACCATGCTATGGGGTGAGGGTTCGATTCCCGCTGCGGGCGTTGAAACTTTTCGTGAGAATAGTTTCTTCCCCGTTTCCACTGGTGCATGCTCCGTTGTCCGTTGTCTAATGTTAAGTTTAAAACTGTCTGTACAGCCGAAAGCTGAAGAGAAGACGTTGTCCGTGTCTTTTTTTTATATATTATCCATGTCATCCGCAAAACAGACAAGTTGGCCGTATTCGGGAAGATCGTACCCCGACTGTTAAACCCGGCTCGTTGCATAACACCTTCCAGGGCGATGTTGAATAATAGGCAGGAAAGTTCATCACCTTGTCGTAGTCCCCGTCGAGATTCGAATGAACTTAATAGTTCACCCGAAATCCTTACGCCGTTCTGCACACCGTCCATCGTTGCTCTTATCAGTCTGGTAAGCTCCCCGGGAAAGCTGTTCTCGTCCATGATTTTCCATAGCTCTGTGCGGTCGATATTGTCGTATGCCGCTTTAAAGTCGATGAACAGGTGATGCGTTGGAACCTGGTATTCACGGCATTTCTGGAGGATTTGCCGTACGGTGAAGATCTGGTCCACCGGCCGTCGATAAAACCGACTTGGTAACTTCCCACGAACTCATTTACTTTAGGTGAAAGACGACAGAAGATGATCTGGGATAGCACTTTGTAGGCACCCAAGTAACCACAAGCATTATATCATAACCAGTGGTGTCATCGTGGTTACTCCAAGTTACTCACTGAGTAACCAGCTCTTCAGTTCAAAAACAATTTTTTTTTTTCAGGATGCAAAATATAATAAAATAACAATTTTGGTTATTTTGGGTGCACACTGTTAACGCCCTGACCACATCAGTTTTAGTGAATATGGATTTTTAAACAATTCGATATTCTGGACCGCCCCCTCAGGAAGCGAAATATTATAAAATGCCAATTTTGGTTATTTTGGGTGCACACTGTTAACGCCCTGACCACATCAGTTTTAGTGAATATGGATTTTTAAACGATTCGACATTCTGGACCGCCCCCTCAGGAAGCGAAATATTATAAAATGCCAATTTTGGTTATTTTGGGTGCACACTGTTAACGCCCTGACCACATCAGTTTTAGTGAATATGGATTTTTAAACAATTCGACATTCTGGACCGCCCCCCTCAGGAAGCGAAATATTATAAAATGCCAATTTTGGTTATTTTGGGTGCACACTGTTAACGCCCTGACCACATCAGTTTTAGTGAATATGGATTTTTAAACAATTCGACATTCTGGACCGCCCCCTCAGGAAGCGAAATATTATAAAATGCCAATTTTGGTTATTTTGGGTGCACACTGTTAACGCCCTGACCACATCAGTTTTAGTGAATATGGATTTTTAAACAATTCGACATTCTGGACCGCCCCCTCAGGAAGCGAAATATTATAAAATGCCAATTTTGGTTATTTTGGGTGCACACTGTTAACGCCCTGACCACATCAGTTTTAGTGAATATGGATTTTTAAACAATTCGACATTCTGGACCGCCCCCTCAGGAAGCGAAATATTATAAAATGCCAATTTTGGTTATTTTGGGTGCACACTGTTAACGCCCTGACCACATCAGTTTTAGTGAATATGGATTTTTAAACAATTCGACATTCTGGACCGCCCCCTCAGGGCATTAACGCTGAGGAGTTTTATTTTAAAGCCAAAAACGCTTTATTTCAAAATTCCCAAAGAAATGGGTAATGTTATTGTTACCACCAGCTGGGTGCACATCTTCAAAAATTTTCAGATCACTTCACTTCACTGAACTGAACTGAAACATTAGTATATTATATATGGTAAATTCACACCCTGTGTACTCCTCATGCATGTCCATGTTACGTTTGCGATACTGTCGTTGGATTGAAAATGTTTAACTTTTTCTTATAACTTGTATACGGTTGATTTCTTGTGCATACATTTGGGCGTTTAAAATTTGTTTTCCTTGGCAATAATTTCCAATCAGAAAAATGTGTGTACATTTGCATTGTTCCAATTTATACATGTCCTTGACAAATAAAAAACCAGTTGGAAACTTTAGCACACAGTTTTTGTTCCCTGATTCTTTATTTTTATGTATTCACTAGCTGATCCGGCAAACCTTGTATTGCCCATTTCAATTGTGGCTCTTGCACTACGACACTTGGTTTAATCGAGATGGTTTTAAATTTCTGTCTTCTTATAAAGCTTATAAGAATTTCACAGTTTTTCTAATGTTTTTTGTTTATTTTCATAACACAGTCACCCTGCGAACAAATTGATCATTAGTTTTGATAATTTTTTCTTTCGTTTATTAGTTATATGTCTACTCATATACATTGGAAGGCCGGCTAAAGAGGCACGTTATCTTCCATTTGGGGCATTTGTTCCCATGTGTTTCATGATTCCATATGCTTGACTAAGAAAGGAAGGTCCACTATTTCGTAACAGTGTAATTCGAATGCACAGCCTATTTTTAAAAGAAGGAAAAATCTCATATGAACTATGCAGTTTGGTTGCTAGTAAAACCTTTATCAGTGTAATTACGGAAAAAATCTACCATAGAGTTAACAGTTCAACTGCCATAAGCTACACAACAATGCTACTCGAAAGAAAAAGCTTTGATTAACCCGTTTTGGTCATAGTTAGAAATTTAATTTCAGAAAATCGCCGTGACTTCATTTTTCAACCGATATTTACAAAATTTGGAATGAAGACCGCGCTACATCCCTAGTTGCATGGAAAAATATCAAAATGGTTTTTTGGTTCTTGGGGTTTGAGTTATTGAAGGGGGGTCAAATAGGGTCAAAAATGGACCAACTGATTATTATCACTGATTATTTGTGAGAAACACATGGAAAAAGATTGCAAATGTGTTCAATTATCGTTTTATTATTGCAAATGCATTGTTTGAGTAAATTGAGATTACCTGGTGTTGACGCGATATATGCGACTGGCTACCCTATGCAGTGCATTGTAAGCTCCATGTAAAGGAGGAAAGAAATGCATTGGTAAAGTAAAGCGATATTGCTAAGAAAGTGCTTGAAGCATCCTGTATTTATTAGTATTTTGAAATTGTACCGGGTTTGAAACCGAAACTATTAGGGCGGCGAATCACTGAAGATTGTAAGTAGTGAAATGAACTTGAAGTGTATGATAATTAATAAAGAATTTGTAGTTTAAGCTGATCGTAATCAAACCTGTTTTTGATCTGCTCTAAGACCCAGTGCCGACGCCGCAACAAACTTAAAAATCTTCAACTTACGATCGCATTTGCTATAAGCTGAAGAAAATGCCATATAAGAAGAGAGCCAAGACTTTGCCGAAAGAACCTCCACTTGTTCCGAACATATCGGAGTCCGAAATAATGAAGATACAGCTGGACCATATGCAAAGGGAGCTTGCCATTAAGATGAAAGCAATATCGGACCGTGAAGCTGTTGAGCTGGAATTCGAACGAAAACGCTATAGCTTGTTACGTTCACAAATGATATCTGTTGACCGCGATGGATGCCTCACGGAAGCGTTGGATCAGAATCGTCGGGACGTGGATAGTGAATCTCAGGATGATCATAGCAGCCAAAATAGTATTCCTGCTTCATTTGAGTACAACTCGTCTATCGACAAAGTACCAATCCAAGTTGGTGGTAGTGTACTCACACATCAACGAATATGTGCCCGCCAAGTCATATCACCCGACCTGCCAATATTTACAGGCGACCCAGAGGACTGGCCGGTGTTCTACAGCCAATATAAAAATACTACCTTGGCTTGCGGGTATAGTGATGCGGAGAATTTGGTTAGGCTCCAGAGATGTATCAAGGGCAAAGCATTAGAATATGTACGCAGCAGGTTGCTTCTTCCAAAGCTGGTACCTAAAGTCATTGAAACATTAGAAATGTTATATGGGCGGCCTACAGTATTAATCAATTCTTTGATAAACAAAATTCAGTCCATTGAGGCTCCAGAGATGGAGCGCATGGAAACGATAATCGATTACGGTATGGCAATACAAAATCTGTTTGATCATCTCACCGCGTTGAATCAAACGACACATCTGCAAAACCCAACACTGTTGCAGGAGCTGGAAGCCAAACTGCCTGCACAAATGCAGTTAGAATGGGTACGGTACAGACGAGAACGTGGATCCTCATCTATAAAAACCTTGCATGAGTTTATGAGCGAAGTAGTAGAAACAGCTTGCGAAGTAACATTTGTAGGACCGAGACCGCATACCTATCGAACACGGAGCGGTGGATACGACTCTGACGAAACCGCAACAACAAATTCAGAGTCCGAAAACAATAGCAAATGTTTTGTGTGTCGAACTCAAAATCATCGCGTGAAAGATTGCCATGTGTTTCAATCGCACGAAGTCGGTCATCGTTGGAGACTGGTAGGAGAGCTGAAACTGTGTAGATGCTGTCTCAATCGTCATGCCACTAGAGTTTGTCCGAGCGCGTACGAATGTGGGATAGATAGATGTAAATTACTACATCACCCATTGCTGCACCAGAACAGAATTCAATAGGGTAACCAGTAAAATTCGCTTATGAAAATTAATTGTAAAACTTCATAGAATATGTAGATTTACGGGGGTGGGAATGTTGGCGTGATATATGCGACTGGCTACCCTATGCAGTGCATTGTAAGCTCCATGTAAAGGAGGAAAGAAATGCATTGGTAAAGTAAAGCGATATTGCTAAGAAAGTGCTTGAAGCATCCTGTATTTATTAGTATTTTGAAATTGTACCGGGTTTGAAACCGAAACTATTAGGGCGGCGAATCACTGAAGATTGTAAGTAGTGAAATGAACTTGAAGTGTATGATAATTAATAAAGAATTTGTAGTTTAAGCTGATCGTAATCAAACCTGTTTTTGATCTGCTCTAAGACCCAGTGCCGACGCCCCAACACCTGGTTCTGGTTTCGGATGTTCTGGGTCACGTTTGGGGTGCCTTCAGGAGACACATTTCGCAAGTTCCTGACACCTGACATTTTGCATAGCATAAGGCTGGAACAAATCTCATTTTCTTCTTTTGTCACTTTACTCGTTGACTCGTCAAAGGGGGGGACGATAAATAATAAACGTATTTGATGCAAAATTACCCAAACAATTAGGCAAAATCATCAAACTTATCGGATTTGTTAAGAAATTTTTTCGACGACTTTGATTCCACTATAAAAAGTTTGAATTTTTCGAATAATTTATTTGTGTCCCCCCTCAAAATGTTGGATTCCGACCAAAATTTTCCGAGGGGGTGGTGACATAAGAGAAAATCGAAATTTGTGTCAGCCTAATTCTAAAAAACACATTTGTCATGTCCCATTCTACATAGTGTCGCAAATCAAGTATTTGGGAGGAATATTCAGAAATTTTTGGACATATTGACCACCATCCCGGATGTTTCGGGAACCTGGGGCTACCCGGAAATAGTGACCTTTCCCGAACAATTACGAAACCTGGCTTGCGACACATCCAACATCATGATTTTGCAAATCAAGAGTGTTGGAGGTGAATTCGGAGGTTTTTGGACAATGTGACCATCAGAGGGAACACCGTCAAGCTCGGTATGGAGGGTTTCCGCGATGGTCAATCGGAGACAGCTGCCGGAATTCCAGGGGTTTTGTACCTTTCGTCGCCTGCAATCACTTATTATAACCATAATAAATATGAATATGGTATGGAATTCGGAAATTCCCATAAAAAGTCCAAGAACAATTATTTTCTCTTCGACATTGTTTTATTTAAATTTGATCGGAAAACTTATTTGTGAATTTTTTTAGAAGTTTATTCAAAATTCTCGAAATCATTTTTGGTTTTTATTTTATGTTATTTCAACTTAAAGCTAATTCTACGCTTAAATATTTTTTTGGGAAATTTATTTGGCAATTTTTATAGAAATTCCAGCGGTAGTATTTGGAGGAATTATTCGTAGTTCCTTTATAAGTTTCTTCGGGAAATAATATAATTATTTCAACAGCAATTTCTGAAATTCCTGCGGCAATATTTAACAAATATTGTCGTAAATCGTTTTAAAGTTATTTTGCCAAATTCATCAATAATTCTTTTGGCAATTTATTTGGGAATTCATTAAGCAATTCTTCCGCGAATTTATTCAATATTTTCAGAATTTTCCAGACATTATTTTCAACTTTCCTGCGACAACGTTTTCAGCAATTATTATAAAATCCTTTCAGAAATACCTACTTTTGAAAATTTCTTTAAAAACTCTTCCGAAAAATAATTTGAAATTTATTTTAGGCAATTTTTAGAAATTCCTTCATAATTTTTTTTGAGGGATTTCTCCAGCAATTACTTTGCAAATTCATCTTACATTATGTTGAGGGATTCTTTCGGCATAATTCGGGAAAATATTCGTATATTATTTTGAACGTTTCTTCGGCAACTAATGAGAAAAAATTCGGAATTTATGAGAAAAAAAAATCGTTGATTCTTGTGAAGATTCGCATTCTTTTCTGCAAGGATTCCTCCAGGAATTCCTCCGAAGATCCCTCCAAAAATTTCTCCAGAGATTCCTCTAGGAATTTCTCCAGGGATTCCTCCAGGAATTTTTCCACAGATTCCTCCAAGAATACCCCCAAGGATTCCTCCTGGGAAACTGCCAGAAAATCGTCCAAGCATTCCTCCAGCGATTCCTCAAGAGATTCCTCCAGGAATTTCTCCGGCGATTCCTCCAGAAATTTCTACAGGAATTCCTCCAAAAATACTTCCAAGTATTCCTCCAGAGATACCTTTAGGAATTCGTCCAGGGATTCCTCCAGGAATTTCCGCAGGGATTCCTCAAGAAACTTCTCCAGGAATTTATCTAGGGATTCTTTAAGGAATTAAAATTCCTCCAGGGCTACCTCCAGGGATTCCACCAGGGAATCATCCAGAAATTCCTCAAGGGATTCCTCCAGGAATTTCTCTAGGGATTCCTCCAGGAATCCCACCAGGCATTCCTCCTGGCATTCCCCCAGGAATTCTTCCAGGGTTTCAGGAATTTCTCAAGGAATTGTCCCAGTAATTCCTCCAAGGATTCCTCAAGGAACTCCAGCAGCGATTCCACCAGGAATACCTCCAGGGTTCCTCCAGGAATGTCTTCAGGAATTTCTCTAGAGTTCCTTCAAGAATTTCTCCAAGGATCAAGGGCGTAGCCAGCTTTTCGGCCAGGGGGGGGGGGCAAGCATCCTTACACTGAAAACCACTTTGCAGTAACAAGGAGTTCAAATACTTCATCATTAAAAAAAATAAAAGTGAAGTATGAAAAATGGGTGATTAACAGGAATGGTTCAATGGAAGAATCATATATGATTATAATCCTGAGGAATTCCTCAAGATATTGCTTCAGGAATTTTTTAACAAATAACATCATGAATTTGAATTTATCCAGCAGAAATTACCTTCGAAAAACTTGCAGTAATTCCGTTGAGAATAGCTTCAGAAATTTCTTCAAAAATTCCTCCAGAAGTTTTATTACGAATTTTACCATGCATTCTTTTGAGAATTTCCCCAGTAATTCTTTACAAATATCATTTTTAATTCCACCAGAAATCCGTTTGAGAAGCTCCAGAAAATACTTTAAGAATTTATCTGGGAATTCTTTCAAAAATTCCAATCAAACTAAGAATAGAGGAATACCCTAAGAAATTTTTGGAGAAATTTCTTCGAAAAATCCTTTTTTTTTTTTTTTCTGCAACTGGCAACAATCGAAAATTTATTACGGAACAATAAACATGAGCTGAGTTATTATGATATTCGAAAAATAAATTACATATGGATGGGAAAATTGGTAAAGTAAATTAATTGGATACCCAGTGGAGATTATCTCCTTTTAAGGGATCCATTAATAACTTCTACTAAATACAAAATACGAGAATAACAGAATTTCAACTATAAATTATAAAGTTAAAGTTAAAGTTATAGTTATGGCCTGAACGGTTAGAGTAAGAAATCATTGATTTTTCCTTTGAGGTACTTTTTGATTTTAAATTTAAACAGGTTTGAATTTACGATAAGCTTCAAATCATTTGGTAAGGCATTATATTTCAGTGGTCCTACGTATGAGAAACGCCGTTGCCCTTGATTCGATGCGGCCCGAATAAGTGCCAGATTTCCAGCTTGCCTGGTAGTGCGAGTTTGTGGAATGGTGTTCAAAACAATGTTAGAATGTGTCCTACTATTATGTCTAATTTTATGAACCATGTGAAGTGTTTGTAATTCACATAGGCCCAAAAGTGGCAAAATATTGTGAAATAAATTTGCATAAAGATCAAATGTTGGATACAAATGAGGTAACCTGAAGATTATTTTAAGGCATCTGTTTTGCAGGACTTGTAGTCGCATTAGCCTAGATTTACATGCCCGACCCCATACTGTTATTATGTATTGCAAAAGAGAATGAATATGTGCATAGTAAAATTTCATTGAAACATGACGTGGCACAAAACCTTGAACTCGGCTTAAGATACCACATAAACTTGAAATTTTCCTTTCGATATGAGATATCTGTACTTCCCATGAGAATTTGGAGTCTAAAAAAATACCAAGATATTTAAACGAATCAACTTTTTCAATTGAGTCACCATGTAGCTTAGGATCCAAATGTTCTGGCAATATTTTTCTCGAAGATCTGAAAATCATATATTTGGTTTTTTTGATATTTAAAGACAAAAGATTATTCGAAAAGTACGACTTTAATTTTTGGAGATCGCTATTCATGTGGTCAATTACCGTTTGCGGATTATTGCTAGGATAGAACAATGCAGTATCGTCTGCGAACAACCTAGGCACTCCCTTAAGTGGTAAGTTCCCTAAGTCATTAATATAAACAAGAAATAGTAATGGACCAATGTTGCTGCCCTGCGGTACTCCATTGTTTACCTCTCCAATAGCACTTTTATAGCCATTTAGACAAACATATTGTCTTCTGTTGGTTAAATAATTTTTAAATAGATCAAACACAATTCCTCTAATACCGTAAGCATACAACTTTTTGAGTAGAATATCGTGGTTCAATGTGTCGAAGGCCTTTTTGAGATCTATAAAGAGCGCCCCTACTATTTTTTTTAGAATCTATTTCTTGAAGTACAAAGTCTACTAGTTCTGTGATCGCAGTAGCAGTACTACATGCTTGCCGAAAACCATATTGGTAAGCATATAAAACTTGGTTTCTCTCAAAAAAATCAATCAAACGGTTTGCTAACAATCTTTCAAAAACTTTGTTGAAGACTGAGAGGGTTGATATGGGTCTGTAATTATCAAGTAAACTTGGGTCTCCTGATTTAAAGATAGGGGTAACCTTTGCCAACTTTGGACAATCTGGATATATACCAGTTTCTACCATTTTGTTGAAGCAGTTGTTCAATATACGCGAGAAAGCAAGAGCATTAGTTTTTACTACGTTTGTTGGTATATTATCCGGACCTGGTGCTTTATTTGTTTTCAAAGCAGATATGACACAAGCTATTTCATTCGGAGTACTCGGCCTCAAGTAAATTGATTCACGTACCCTATAAACATTTAATATTGGATTTTTTCTTTCGGAATGAGGAATTTGGCTAGCAAGGCTTCCACCAATATTTGAGAAGAAGTCATTGAATAATTCACATTTTTCCCTATCATCCATAATATGACGTTCATTCACAACTAAAAAGGATTGCTTGGGTTTGCTATTGCGCCCAAACAAAATATTGATATGCTTCCATAGCTTACTGTGAGTGGTGTTGTTCAAAATATTTTCGTAATAAGCTCTTTTACATGATCTTTTGGTTTTTTCTACTTTTTTAGAGAGATGATCTAGCATGGACTTAATGTATTGATCTGTGGGATTCCGTTTGAATTTCTTTAGATACAGTATGCGGCAGGAAAAAATGCGAAAGTGTTTTTCAACTTCAAACCTCGTTTTCGTCCATTTGACGTTAACCAATCTATGTTTCAACGTTTCATGATCTCTAATAGGCTAGTTTTCTGGAAAGTTAATTGAAAATTTCCCCATTTTGGTCACTAACCTTTAGAGGGCGGCGCCTGAAGCTAAAGACAATCAAAATTTTCAAACCGCAGAAAAGTACACAGGTCGCTAAATTTCGTATCTGATAAAACAAAATTTTCAATTATCTCTACATTATCATCAAATATATGTACTTATTTCATCTAGTATGTGAAACTACATGGCTCTGGATCAGTGTGGTCTGGTTGTTCATCGAATTTAAAGTAATTTTGTTACTGTTATAGTCATTTTGTTTAATGACCATGGGCACTGCGTACCTTTGATATTAACTGATTTTTTCCTTACGGTTGTACAATCCTGAAGAATTTTGTTATAATTTTCAATTATGTTTTCGAGGCATGTATTAGCATCATCGATTCTACCAATGCTGTTAATATAGTTAGAGAAATTGACATTCACTTTTCCATGATCAATTATGTTTTGGCTGAGTTCTACTCGGTTAACTTCGGCTGGTAAACTTAGACTAGTTAGAACAGGAAGATGATCACTGACTGCGCTATAAATGGTATCATTTTGTATGGAAGAGGCATTATCTAGTTTGCATACTACATGGTCCAAAATATTGTTACTCAGGGGTCTAGTAACATGAGTATTCGTGCAGAGACAACCGTAGCATTCTAACAAATTTTTATATTTAACGACCACATTATTATTTACTAAGTTCATTGGTATATTTATGTCCCCAAAGATAAGTAACGGGCGACTTGGAGATGCTTCCGCAAGCCATGCTTCTAGCATAGTATGGAAACTATTAAAATCATAGGATGGAGGCCGGTAAACACCATGGACATCATAAAATATACCATTAAGCTTTAACTCAATATGTATATGATGAAAACCATCAACAGATACGTTCTTGATAGTTCGAAAATCAATTGTATTCCTAATAAATAGAGCCAATCCTCCAGATGAATTTTCCCTACATGAAAATATAGCACTAAAACCACGCATATTTAACAAAGAACAGTTCGCATCTTTCAACATGGTCTCACCTAATACGATAACATCAAGAGGAACACATACGTTGTCTATGAATTCCAATACATCATCAAACTTTCCAACAACATTGAGCCCTCTCACATTCCATTGCAGAAAACGAATACTTTTCATATTTGGATTTGACACATTTTTATTGAAATCATCAACATTATCATGAGATAAATTTACTATATTCGCCATTATGTATATTTTAAAATCAATACAAACACATTTGAAATGAAATGAAATTCCCTATCACTTTCCGAGCATTTCCATGAACGAGGCAAAGTCTTCATGGCTTTGAATAACACGAGGCTTTGAATTTTCGTTTTGTTTAACGTAAATATCACCGTTTTTACCAGGCCAAACAAATTTGAGATTAACTTTTTGCTGCACTGCTCGTATTTCTTTCAGTAGTTTTATGGTGATTTAATGAATTCCTTCGGAATTACCGGAAAAAAAATCTTTGAAAATTTCTAAAGGAATTCCTTCGGGAATTCCTGGAGGAATATCTTTGGAAGTTGCTAGAGGAATGCATTCAGAAATTTTTAAAGGAATCAATTAAAAATAATTTCAGGAATTTATTTCGAAAATCCTTGAGGTATTCCACCGGAAATTCCTTGACAAATTCTTCAGAAATTTCTTGAGGAATTCCTTCATTTCTAAAGCTCCTTGAGAAATTCCATAGGACGTCGAGAGTTCTTCTACGATTTCCTTTAGAAGATTCTTCGGGAATTCCTTGAGGAATTTCTTTGAAATAGATTTAGAATATTCCTTGAGGAACTCCTTCGGAGTTTTCGTGAGGAATTCTTCCGAAAATTCCTTGAAGAAAACCTTCAAAAATTCTTGGAGGAATTCATCCGGAAATTTCTGTGAGAATTCCTTCCCAAATTCCTGAAGCAATTCTTTCGAAAATATTGAAAAAAATCCACTAAAAGTCTCATGAGATATCCCTTCTGAAATTCCATAAGAAATTTCTTTAAAAATCTTTCAAAACTTCCTTGAAAAAATATTTCGGAAATTCCTGAAGAAATGCTTTTTGTGATTTTTTATTTCCTAGAGGAACTCATTCGGAAATTCTTTGACGAATTCCTTTAAAAAAGCCTTGATAAGGAAAATTCGTAAATTGTTAAAGGAGTCCGTTTGGATTTTTTTTTTTGACATATGTCTGAAATGTCTTATGGAATACCTTCGGAAATTTCGTGAGAAATTGTTTGATAAGTTCGTTGAGGAATTTTTTCGTTTTTTTTATAAATCTTTTTGAAATTCCTCAAGGAATTCCAGCGAAAGATCCTTGAGAAGTTTCTTCGGAAATTCCTCAAGAAATTCCTTCAAAAATGTATTGCGGAACTCCTACGAAAACTTGAGAAACTTCTTCAAACATTCCTTCAGAAACACGTTTGGGGATTATGTGAGAAAATCCTAAGGAAATTTTTTGAGGACAACCGTCAAAAATTTTTGGAGGTATTCATTCGGAAATTTTTGGAGGTATTTCAAGGCGAATCCATAAGAAATTTCTTTGGAAATTCTGGGAGGGATTTCTTTGGAAATTCGTAGAGGAATTCCCTCGGAAATTCAGGAGAAAATCCTTTGAAAATTCCAGGAGAAATTTCTTTGAAAATTCCTGGAGGAATTCCTACGGAAATTCCTGGACAAACTCCTCGGGAAACTCATGGAGGAATTCTTCGGGAAAATCCTGGAGGAATTCCCTCGGAAATTCTTGGAGGAATTCCTTCGTGAATTCGTAGAGGATTTCCTTCGGGAATTCCTGGAGGAATTCCTTCGGAAATACTTGGAGAAATTCCTTCCTGAAATTTATGGAGGAACTGCTTCGAAAATTCATGGAGGAATTCCTTCAGAAAATCCTTGAGCGATTCCTTCGCAAAAGTCCTGGAGGAATTCCTTCTGAAATTTATGGAGGAACTCCTTCCGAAATTCGTGAAGGAATTCCTGGAGAAATTCTTTCGAAAATTCCCGGTGGAATTCTTTCGGAAATTCATGAAAGAATTCCTTCGGAAATTCCGGCAGGAAATCCTTTGAAAATTCCAGGTGAAATTCCTTTGAAAATCCCTGGAGAAATTCCACCGGAAATTACTGCAGAAATTCCCTCGGAAATTCCAGGAGGAATTCCTTCGGAAATTGCTGGAAGATTTCCTTCGGAAATTCCTGAAGGAATTCCTTCGGAAATTTATGAAGGAATTCCTTGGGAAATTCCAGGAGGAATTCCTTCGGAAATTGCAGAAGGAATTTCTTTGATAATTGCTGGAGGATCTCCTTTGGAAATTCCTGGAGGATTTCCTCCGGAAATTTCTGAAGAAATTCATCCGGAAATTCATGGAAAAATTTCTCAGAAATTTCTTCGGAAATTCGTGAAGGGATTCCATCGGAAAATTTCTGGAGGAATTCCTTTGGAAATTCATGTAGGAATTCCTTCGGAAAATTCTTTAGAAGTTCCTTCGCAAAATTCCTGGAGGAATTCATTCGGAAATTCATGGAGGAATTCCTTCGGAAATTCATGGAGGAGTTCCTTCGGAAATTTCAGGAGGACTTCCTTTAAAAATTCCAAGAGGAATTCTTTTGAAAATTCCTAGAAGAATTTCATCGGAAATTCTTGGATGAATTCCTTTCTCGAGGAATTTCTTCGGAAATTCGTAGAGGAATTCCGTCGGAAAATTTCTGGAGGAATTCCTTCGGAAATTCATGGAAGAATTTCTTCGGACATTCATGAAGGAATTCCTTCGGAAATTCCAGGAGGAAATCCTTTGAAAATTCCAAGAGGAATTCCCTTGAGGAAATTCCTAGAGTAATTCCTCCAGAAATTTGTGGAGGGATTTTTCCGAAATTTCCTGGAGGATTTCCCTGGGAAATTCCTGGAGGAATTGCAACGGAAATTCCTGGAGGAATTCTCTTGGAAATAAATGGAAGAATTTATTTGGAAAGTCCTGAAGGAATTCCTTCGCAAAATTCCTGGTGGAATTACATCGGAAATTCATTCCTTTGGAAATTTCCAATGGAATTTCTCCAGGAATTTCCGACAGAATTTCTCCTGGAATTTCTGAAGGAATTCTTCCTGGAATTAAAAAAAATCCTTCAGAAATTTCCAAAAGAGTTTTTCCAGGAATTTCCGAAGGAATTTCCAAAGGAATTCCTCCAGGAATTTCCAATGGAATTCCTCCGGGAATTTTTAAAGAAATTCCTCCAAGAATTTCCGAAGGAATTCCTCCAGGAATTTCCGAAATAATTGCTCCACGAATTTCAGAAGGAATGCATCCAAGAGATTCCGGAAGGATTGCTCCAGGAATTTCCGAAGAAATTCCCCTAAGGATTTCCGAAAGAATTCCTGCATGAATTTCCAAAAGATTTCCTCCATGAATCATCAAACGAATTCGTCCAGCAATTTCCGAAGGAGTTCCTCCCGGAATTTCCGAAAGAATTCCTCCAGGAATTTTTGAAGGAATTCCTAACGGAATTTGTGAAGGAATTCCTCCATGAATTTTCGAGGGAATTCCTCTTGGAATTTGCAAAAATAAAATCCAAAAAGACTTTCCGAAAAAATTTCTCCAGGAATTTCCGAAGGAATACCTCTAGGAATTTCTGAAGGAATTCCTCCAGGAATTTCCGAAAGAATACCTCTAGGAATTTCCGAAGGAATTCTTCCAGTAATTTCCGAAGAAATTATTGCAGGAATTTCCGAAAAAAATCCTCCAGCAATTTCCGAAGGAATTCCTCCTGGAATTCCCAAAGGAATTCGTCCAGTAATTTCCGAAGGAATTCCTCCAGGAGTCATGAAAAGCATAACTCTAAGAAGTTTGGAATGATTTTTTTTTTTCAGGAATGTCCTAAGGAATTCATCCAAGGATTTTCTCAGGAATTTCTCTATAGATTTCTGAAAGAATTCCTCCAGAAATTTCCGGAGGTATTCATCCAAAATTTTTCGAGGGAACTCCCCTAGGAATTTCTGAACGAATTCCTTCAGGAATTTCCGAAGGAACTCCTTCAGGAAATTCCGAAGGAATGCTTCCAGGAATTTGTGAAGGGATTCCTCCAAGAATTTTGGAAGGAATTCCTTCTGGAATTTTTTTAGGAATTCCTCCAGGATTTTTTGAAAGAATTGCTTCAGGAATTTCCGAAGCAATTCCTCCCGGAATTTCTGAAAGAATTCCTCCAGAAATTTCCGAAAGTATTAATCCAAGATTTTTCGAAGTGCCTCGCCAAAGAATTTTCGATTGAATTCCTCCTGTAATTTCCGAACGAAGTCCTTCAGGAATTTCCGATGGAATTTCTCCAGAAATTTCCGAAGGAATTCTTCCAGGATTTTGCGAAGGGATTCCTCCAGGAATTTTGGAAGGAATTCCTCCAGGAATTTTCAATGGAATTCATCCAGCAATTTCCGATGGAATTCCTTCAGGAATTTGCGAAAGAATTCCTCCAGGAATTCCTAAAGGAATTTCTCCTGGAATTTCCGAATGAATTCCTCCGGGAATCTCCAAAGGAATTCGTCCAGCAATTTCCGAAGGAATTCCTCCCGGAATTTCCGAAAGAATTCCTTCAGGATTTTTCGTAGGAATTCTGCTAGAAATTTCCGACGGAGGAATACCAGGAATTTCAAAAAAAAAAAAATCTAAAAAGAATTTCCGAAAAAATTCCTCCAGGAATTTCCAAAAGAATTCGTCCAGCAATTTCCGAAGGAATTCCTCAAGTAATTGCCGAAGAAATTATTGCAGGAATTTCCGAAAAAAATCCTCCAGCAATTTCCGAAGGAATTCTTCCCGGAATTTCCGAAAGAATTCCTCCAGGAAATCCTAAAGGAATTCCTCCTGGAATTCCAAAGGAATTCGTCCAGCAATTTCCGAAGGAATTCCTCCCTAAATTTCTGAAAGAATTCCTCCAGGAATTTCCGAAAGAATTCCTCCTGGAATTTCCGAAGGATTGCTGCAAGAATTTCCAAAAGCATTCCTCCAGGAAGTTTGGGATTATTTTGTCCAGGAATTTCGTAAGGAATTTACCTAAGGATTTCCTCACGAATTTCTCTATGGATTTCTGAAAGAATTCCTCCAGGAATTTCCGAAGGAATTGCTCCAGAAATTTCCGAAGGAATCCTTCAGGAATTTCCGAAGGAATTTCTTCAGGAATTTCTGAAGGAATACCCTCAGAAATTTTCGAAGATATTCCTTCAAGAATTTCCGAAGGAATTCCTGCATACATTTAAAAAAGTTAGAATATAGTTGCTCGGTCAGGGGGGGGGCACGGCCCTCCCCTGCCCCCCCCCCCCCCCTGGCTACGCCCTTGCCAAGGATTCTTCCAGGAATTTCTCCAGACATTCCTCCAGGAATGCCTCAAGGGGTTCCTGAAGGAATTCCTCCAGGCTATCCTCCAGAAATACCTTCAGGGATTCCTCCTGGGATTCTTCCAGGAATTCCCCCAGGCATTTCTCCAGGATTTCCTACAGAGATTCCGGAAGAAATTTCTCCAAAGATTCCTCCAGGAGTTTCGTCTGGGATTTCTCCAAGAATTTCTCAATGGTTCCCCCAGCAATTTCTCCAGGGATTCCTCAAAAAATTCATGCAAGGATTCCTCCAGAAACTCCTTCAGGGATTCCTCAAAAAATTCCCCCAGGGCTTTCTCTAGGGATTCCTCCAAGGATTCATCCAGGGATTCCTCCAAAAATAACCTCCAGGGATTTCTCCTGGGCTTCCTCCAGGGATTCCCCCAGGGATTCCTCCAGAAATTCTTCAAAAAATACCTCCAGGGATTCCTCCTGGACTTCCTCCAGGGATTCCTGCAAGGATTCCTCTAAAAAATACCTGCAGAGATTCCTCCAGGAATTCCTCAGGAAATTCCCAAATGGAGGAGAACGTGCCTCTGGAGCCGACCTACTGATACCTGAAGGATTCCTCCAGGAATACCTCCAAGAATTCCACCAGGAATTTCTCCAGGGATTCCTCCAGGAGTTTCTCCAGGGATTCCTTAAGGAATTCCTCCAGGGCGCCTCCAGGAATTTCGCCAAGGGCTCCCCCAGGGGATCCTCCAGAAATACCTCCAGGAATTGCTCCAGGGATTCCTCCAAGTATACCTTAAGAAATTCCACCAGGAATTTCCCCAGGGATTCTTTAAATAATTTTTCCAGGATTCCTCCAGGAATTTCGTCACGTATTCCTCCAGGTTTTCCTCCAGGGATTTCTCTAGGGAATCTTCCAGAAATTCCTCCATTAATTCCTACAGGGATTCCTCAAGGAATTTCTCCAGGGATTGCTCCAAGAATTCCTCCAAGGACTCCTTAAGGAATTCATCCAGGAATTCCTCCAAAGTTTCCTTAAACAATTCCTCCAGGGATTTCTCCAGGAATACATCCATCGATTCCTTCAGGATTTTCTCCAGGGATTCCTTAACGAATTTCTCTAGGGTTTTTTTTTTTCAAGTATTCCTCCAAGGATTTTTTTTTTCATGAATTTCTCCAGGGATACCTCCAGGAATTCCTCCAGAGCTTCCTCCAGGGTTTCCTCCAAGAAATCCTGCACGAATTCTTTCAAAAAAACCGGAGATCGACCAGCCAAGGGCTGAAAATTTCCTTAATAAAGCTCCTCCTCTTCTTGGCGTAAAGTCCCAACTGGGACAAAGCCTGCTACTCAGCTTAGTGTTCTATGAGAACTTCCACAGTTATTAACTGAGAGCTTCCTCTGCCAATGACCATTGTGCATGTGTATATCGTGTGGCAGGCACGAAGATACTCTATGCCCAAGGAAATTTCCATTACGAAAAGATCCTGGACTGACCGGGAATCGAACCCGTCACCCTCAGCTTGGTCATACTGAATACCCACGCCTTTATAGCTGTGGCTATAGGGGCCCTGTCCTTAATAAAGCTAATTATCATAATTCTTTCAAAAATACCTCCAGGGATTCCTTCAAGCATTCCTACAGGAATTTCTCCAAAAATACCTACAGGAAATCCTTAAGGAAGTCCTCACGAAATCCTCAAGGAAGTCCTCAGGAAATCCTCCAGGAATACTTACTGGATTTTCCCTAGGGATTGCTCCAGGAGTTCCTCCAAGGTTTCTTCAAGGAATTCGTTCAGGGATTCCTCCAGGAATACATCCAGCGATTCGTCGAGGAATTTCTCCAGGGATTTCTTAAGGAATTTCTCCAGGGTTCCTCCAGGATTTTTTCCAAGTATTCCTCCAGGAATTCCTGCAGGGATTTCTCCAGGGATACCTCCAGGAATTCATCTAGGGCTTCCTCCAGGGATTCCTCCAAAGATTCCTCCAGAATTTCCTCCAGAAATACCTCTAGGTATTCCTCCAGGAATTTCTCAGGAAATCCTCCAGGAATTCCTACAGGAACTCCTCCAGGGATTCCCCCAGGAATTCTTATAGGCGTTATTCCAGGAATACCTCCAGGGATTTCTCTTGATTTTTTTTAGTTAATCCTCAAGAAATTCTTCCAAGGATTCCTCCAGGAATTTCTTCTGGGAATTCTCCACAACTAGTTGATGAACTTACAGTGAAAATTTGAGAATATTTGATGCCCTTTCAAAAATTTACAGCGAATTGAACATTTTTTGAAAAGTGAAAATTTTACCTGTCCCAGTTATTTTGAGTATCCCCTGTACATTTTTACTGTATTGTTGTTGAAATGCTAGATTAGCAAAGAAAATAATTCGAAAACATCAAATATTCGTATGCACAATATCAATCGCATCACTCACGAATCGCATTCGCTTGCGATGCGAATGTTGACGAATGAGTAATTTCCAGGTGTGGCTTCTCACCGTTCGCCGGAGTTTGCTGTCGTCGCTGACAAGCATACACACGAACTAAAGCGACAACCGTTCGCTGCTGACTGTCTTCGAATGTGGAAGAAGATAAAAAGTGGAAGAAGATAAAAAGTGGAAATCAGGAACCCTGCTCAGGACATCTGCTTGCTTATCACCCTCAACCTTAATCATTGTCTTTACGGTGGTTCAACGCGATAGTCGAAACGAAACGAATTTCTTTCCGTGCCTGCAATAGGCTCGACCAACCGAACCGACTAAACGAGACGACGAACAGTCGTACCTCACCGACGCCGACGACAACGGCACGGGTTAACGAACCACGACGCGAGTCGTGTGCAATGATAAAGAAGCAGCGTAGGTACTCACTCAATGACGGCAGCAGCAGTCGATCCCTGTTGTGGCTGGCTGGCAGAGAATCCTCGGGAACAGCGTGGAAAATGAAGCGCGAGCAAACGAACGGCAGTTCGCTCTTTGCTCTGCTCTCGCCGACGCACATAGCAGCGGCGCAGGTAGCATTCACGCAAATAATCCTCGGTCTGCGTGGGGAATACACAGCAACAACTGAACGGCGCACTATTCTCTTCTCACTTGGATGGCCTGTACCACTCAGCCGCAGTGGTCGGGGTAGCCACCACTAAAGACACTCACAAGTGCCGTATCTTTTCTGCTTTCTTTCCCCACAATACACTGGCACTGTACTTCGTGATCCAAGTTGGATCTCCTTCACTCACACACTCTGAAACCTGGCTGAATCTCGTGGAAATTTCTCGGCACAAGATGGCCGCCCTTGAACTTCTCTTTTCTTTCGGTGGCGCTTCGAGAAATTTCACTGCGCAATTTCGGATATCGACCGAATTTCGTCGATTTTTAGCCACTTTCGCACTTTTTTCACCGTTTCTCGCACAATTTTATGTGGAGGATTCAATTTCACTACACCTTGTCGGTGTCAGCCAATCCTTGGCGTAATTTCACAGTAACACGAGTCGGACGGATTTGCACTTTTGCATACCGGGAAAACGACCGAACCGAAAATCCGAGCCGAAGGACCATGTAAAATCCAGATTTTTTTCCGGTCCCGGTCACAGCTCACAACCGACCAAATCTCGGGAACCGGCCTTCGAGGGTTTCGCAGCGGACTTCGAATATGGCGGACTTCCAACTCGCGGGGAATTATTCGGACGGGGAGAAATAACAAAAGAACGCGCCCGAACAGCTTTACTGTTTGCAATAGACTCATTTTATTTCTGTTCTGACTGGGTTACACAGGTTGTCTATAGTTGTGGTAGTGTAAGTTTACTTGGAAAGGAAAACAAGTTACATCTAGTTCATTAGGGTAATTCAAAGTAGTTAACGTATTAGGGTAGGTCAAATTTTTCTAAGTTAGCGAAAGTTTTTTCTCTTTTGGCCAGTTAACAGAAATCGTTTCAGTTTTCAGTTTTTTTTTAATATTATGAGGAGAGCGAACATTTTTACATGTTTGATGAGCGCAATTTTCAAATTATCTATTTAATATGACAGCAATATTTTCCCAACTAAGTACGCGACTCTTTTATTATAAAGAGCGACGAAGTTTCATATGGCTATCCGATGAGTGAAGTTTTATGAATATAAGATCGCCGCCTCGATCGCCGCTTCTATTTTGGGGAGCCGACAAATTAATGTTCTGTTTTTAATGTATGAAGAGCGCAATGGTCTCATCTAACATTCAAACTCGTTTATTTTGTTTAAGTACTTCAAAATTGTCTCAATGTTTTCAATTAGATAAGATATTTTATCATCTTAGATTGCAAATCCTTTATTTTAAATGGGTAGACAGACATTCTCACATTTTTATCAATTTGCGATGAGAGCAATTTTCTAGTATAAATAGAATATACATAGTTAAATTGAATTAAAATTTGTCACATTTTACTTGAT
Source organism: Aedes albopictus (assembly GCF_035046485.1). Lineage (NCBI taxonomy): Eukaryota > Metazoa > Arthropoda > Insecta > Diptera > Culicidae > Aedes > Aedes albopictus. The sequence continues at coordinate 309,890,822 of NC_085138.1, read as the reverse complement.
ATTATGAGTGCAAGTTTTTCATCTGATATCACCACTAGTTTTTTTTATTTTATGAAGTTTCCAGCTATTACACCACTTATCTTTGAATTATGATATGTATTTTTTTCCGACCAACAAATTTGATAAATTGAAAACTATTACACTATTATTTTTCAAATATGATTGAACTTGTCCAAACAAAATCATATAAATCCGTAATTTCATATATTACATTGTTAATGATATATTTTGAGGGAATTTCTACGACTGAGATCGCAGCTCATTGAAAAGCGAAGGAATTTTCACATTGTTATTGATTTACGATGAGAGCTGTTTTCGAATCTGAGATAGCCACTTTATATTTTGGGAACTGAAAAATCTATTATCCTTTTTTGGTATAAGATGAGCGCAATTTTAACATCCAAGACTAACACTTTTTTGTGAGCGGGAAAATTGTCTTGTTTGCTTTATTTTGGGAACAGCAAAATAGTTAAATTGAGCGCAATGCATGAATTATTTATATGGGGGCGTAGCATCATAAGGGGCGCAGCTATTTTGAAAACTTGGGTAACCAGCTCTGATTTTAGCATGACAGCACTGATCATAACATTAATTCAATCGTATTATAGTTTAGCTAATGCGAGATAACTTTTATTCTACACCTGTCAAGTAATAAAGCGTTTAATCTACATTATGAAAGCATTGAAGCATTAGGGGATTTTGACAGTTCGGCATAGTTCTATAGGGACGTTGTTTAATGCTTCATTGCATTACCATGTTAAAAGCTTTATGGCAATCAATAATGCAAGGATTTATTACTTTATATATGCTTTAACTAATGCTTTCATAGTTGTAAACAGAAAAAAACATCAGTTCGAAAAAAAATCTGTACAACCTTTTTAAAAACACAACCATTTAAAAAGAAAAGAAAAACAAACCCTAATTTTCATGGATTGCTGCGTAGAACTTGGATTATCATGCTCAGATGTTGCTGAAAATTTATATTGTGTATGTTTTTTTTTTATTCTGGTTGGGACATAAAGACAATCAGATGCCGAGGGAACAAAAATTATGTGGAGTTGAGGTGTTGGTTTCCTTAATTAACATATAGTGCCCCGATTTCATAAAATAAATGGTAGAAGTGAGCACGTATGAAAACAATAAGAGCAGAATTTATATCTTTATATTATCTTCGTTTGTGGAATCAATTGGTTCTACAATCGCTTGTTTTCGAATGAATTTGGGAGAGTAAGATAACTGATTCAGACCCTAGCACAATTTCTTAGAGCTGCTGAAAACACAAATCAATAAAGCACGAGCTGAGTATACGTTACTTTATGTTGCACATTTTTCCGGGTGCAAAATGCATGGTAGTCGTAGCACAGCGTTAGCGCGTCCGAGTTTCATCGCAGTCCAGTTTCAGCAATCTAGGTTCAATTCCCGAATTAGAATAAAAAACATCAGAGTGAGAGTATCGGAACAGGTATGAGAAGATAAAAATAGACCGAAAAATGAAAAAAATACTTTTTTTTTCTTTTGTTGACATGATGCCTTAAGTATACATTCCATACTATTTCATTGCATTAGCTATATGGTACAAGCATTTTTTATGCTTTAGCAATCACCACAGTAAAGCTTGCTTCAAATCAACAATAGTAGCGCCACTTTCGACTTTAAACCTACTTTAATGGTATCTATATGACAAAACAACTTTACATCGCATGTCATATAATACACTATAAAGCGAAATTATTGCTCTATATGCAGCGTCATGGTTACTTGGGGCAGCATTCAAAATGGTGATCGCTCGAAAGTTCTCTCACATTAACTTGTCGCCTTTCTTGTGGATGGGACAGATTATCCCTTCCTTCCACTCCTCCGGTAGCTGTTCGGTTTCCCAGATCTTGACTTCTAACTTGTAACCGTTCAGTTACAATTATCCCAATATTATTTTTAATTTGTGCGTATTGTTGAGGAAACTATAGTGTTTGGAATAAATAGAATTGGTTAGAGGTAGACTAAAATTGTAAACTGTATTAGGTAGTAGAAATATGTTGTAAGCTAAATGTTAAATGTAATTTGAATAAACTATGGCAAAAATGGGAGGCGGGCAAAAATCAACTGTGGCAGTAAAAGTAGGTAAACCGGTAGCATAATGGGTGGTGCTGCTACCAAGGATAGGAAACATGGAGTAACGATTAAGGAACAATGGGAAGGCAAAACGGTGAGTCGATAAGGAGAGCGTCCAATATAGCTCTGGTCCTCACAAGTTCCTACCTCATGCTTCCACGGGTCAAACGATGACAAAGACCGCCAGCTAAGAGTTGTGTGCTTAGCTGGTAGCGCAGCCTGGGCACTGTTGTCCTTCTGACTTCAGCTAGATTGAGGAGGTACGATCCGAGTGTCTGTTCACCAAGGAGGTGCGGCTCAAACAGCGTCTGTTCTGGCATCCAGCGGCTGAGTAAGAAACGCTGCACCACGCCCAGCTAGATCCAAGGTGGTAGCCCCATCAGCGTGGTCGTCCCAGTGTTGGTTGGGACGTTAAACAGAACTGGCACGATGGCCCTCCGGCGAGACAGGAGTGTTGGCGTAGGCCCAATAAGCCACCCGTAAAAATCCCCATTGCGAATAACATAGGAGAAAATACGACTCGATACAATCGGCAAAGACCCACGCGACGAAATAAGGACTACGATTGGAAACTTGGAACATGGAATTGCAAGTCACTAGGTTTCGCAGGATGTGACAGGATAATCTACGACGAACTACATCCCCGCAACTTCGACATCGTGGCGTTGCAGGAACTTTGCTGGACTGGACAGAAAGTGTGGAAAAGCGGGCATCGAGCGGCTACCTTCTACCAAAGCTGTGGCACCACCAATGAACTGGGAACAGGATTTATAGTGTTGGGCAAGATGCGACAACGTGTGATCGGGTGGCAGCCGATCAACGCAAGGATGTGCATGTTGAGAGTTAAGGGCCGTTTCTTCAACTACAGCATCATCAACGTCCACTGCCCACACGAAGGGAGACCCGATGACGAGAAAGAAGCGTTCTACGCGCAATTAGAGCAAACATACGATGGTTGCTCGCCGCGTGACGTGAAAATCGTTGTCGGCGACATGAACGCGCAGGTAGGAAGGGAGGAAATGTACAGACCGGTAATCGGGCGAAACAGCCTGCACGCCGTATCGAACGATAACGGCCAGCGATGTGTAAACTTTGCAGCCTCCCGTGGTATGGTAGTCCGAAGCACCTTCTTTCCCCGCAAAGATATCCACAAAGCCACCTGGAGATCACCCGACCACCAAACAGAAAACCAAATCGACCACGTTCTAATCGACGGTAAATTCTTCTCGGATATAACCAACGTCCGCACATACCGCAGTGCGAATATAGATTCGGATCACTACTTAGTCGCTGTATGCATGCGCTCAAAACTTTCGACAGTTATCACCACGCGTCGAAGTCGAACGCCGCGGCTCAACATCGAGCAACTTCGTAACGTAGAAGTGGCTCAAGACTACGCGCAGCAGTTAGCAGTGGCCCTACCAACGGAAGAGCAGCTTGGCGCAGCTACACTTGAAGATGGCTGGAGGGACATCCGATCCGCCATAGGTAGTACCTCGGCTACAGCACTAGGCTTCGCGACTCCGAATCACAGAATGTGAATGTGAACGAATGTGAACAGTTGAAAAACGAGAAGAATGCAGCATGGGCGAGAATGCTGCAACACCGTACGAGAGCGAATGAGGCACGTTACAAACAGGCGCGGAACAGGCAGAACTCAGTCTTCCGGATGAAGAAGCGCCAGCAGGAAGAACGAGATCGCGAAGCGATGGAAGAGCTGTACCGCGCTAAGGACACACGAAAGTTCTACGAGAAGCTGAACCGCTCGCGCAGAGGCTTTGTGCCACAAGCCGACATGTGCCGAGATAATCACGGGAATATTCTCACGAGCGAGCGTGAGGTGGTCGAGAGGTGGCGGCAGCATTACGATGAGCACCTCAATGGCGACGTTGCAAGTACCGAAGGTGGCGTGGTAACAGATCTAGGAGTATGTGCACAGGACGAAAGACTTCCGGCCCCTGACCTTCAAGAGATTGAGGAGGAGGTTGGCCGGTTGAAAAACAACAAAGCCGCTGGAGCAGATCAACTACCAAGCGAGCTTCTAAAATACTGTGGAGAAGCACTGGTGAGAGCACTACACTGGGTCATTACCAAGATTTGGGAGGAGGAAGTATTACCGGAGGAATGGATGGAAGGTATCGTGTGTCCCATCTACAAAAAGGGCGACAAGTTGGATTGCGGAAACTACCGCGCGATCACACTACTGAGCGCTGCCTACAAGATACTCTCCCAAATTTTATGCCGCCGTCTATCACCGATTGCAAGAGAGTTCGTGGGGCAATATCAGGCTGGATTCATGGGTGAACGCGCTACAACGGACCAGATGTTCACCATCCGCCAGGTGTTGCAGAAATGCCGCGAATACAACGTGCCCACACATCACTTGTTCATCGATTTCAAATCGGCGTATGATACAATCGATCGAGAACAGCTATGGCAGATTATGCACGAATACGGATTGCCGGATAAACTGATACGGTTGATCAAGGCGACGATGGATCGAGTGATGTGCGTAGTTCGAGTATCAGGGACACTCTCGAGTCCCTTCGAATCTCGCAGAGGGTTACGGCAAGGTGATGGTCTTTCGTGCTTGCTGTTCAACATTGCTTTGGAGGGTGTAATAAGAAGAGCGGGAATAAACACGAGTGGGACGATTTTCACGAAGTCCGTTCAGCTGCTTGGTTTCGCCGATGATATTGATATTATTGCTCGTAAATTTGAGACGATGGCGGAAACGTACATCCGACTAAAGAGGGAAGCCAGGCGAATCGGATTAGTCATTAATGTGTCGAAGACAAAGTACATGATGGCAAAGGGCTCCAGGGAGGAATCACCGCACCCGCCACCCCGAATTCATATCGACGGTGATGAAATCGAGGCGGTTGAAGAATTCGTGTACTTGGGCTCACTGGTGACCGACGACAACGACACCAGCAGAGAAATTCAGAGGCGCATTGTGGCAGGAAATCGTGCCTACTTTGGACTCCGCAGAACTCTACGATCGAATAAAGTTCGCCGTAACACGAAGTTAACCATCTACAAAACGTTGATTAGACCGGTCGTCCTCTATGGGCACGAAACATGGACCCTACGTGCAGAGGACCAACGCGCCCTTGGAGTTTTCGAACGGAAGGTGTTGCGTACCATCTACGGCGGAGTGCAGATGGAAGACGGGACGTGGAGAAGGCGAATGAACCACGAGCTGCATCAGCTGCTGGGAGAACCAACCATCGTCCATACCGCGAAAATCGGGAGGCTACGGTGGGCGGGTCACGTCATCAGGATGTCGGATAGCAACCCGACTAAAATGGTTCTCGAGAATCATCCGACCAGTACAAGAAGACGTGGAGCGCAGCGAGCTAGGTGGGTCGACCAAGTGGAGGACGATCTGCGGACCCTACGTAGAGTGCGGAACTGGAGACAAACAGCCATGGACCGAGTGGAATGGAGGCGGCTACTATGTACAGCAGAGGCCACCCCGGCCTTAGCCTGACTGGTAAGGTAAGTAAGGGAAGGCATGGACTGGAGGGCATTTTAAGACTTGAGCTGATCGCCATGATCACTTTCAATTCGGCGTTCGTGTGAGACACAAGTGAGTTTTATTTAAAAGTGGCTTTTTGTAAGAAGTTCAGTGAACGAGTATAGTGCTTGAGTCCAGCCTAAGTTCATTCAGGTATGCCACATTAAATGGTCTCTGTGATACCAGTGCCTTTATTCCGGATCATTCCAACAGGACCTTTTGAACTACCATTTTGGTACTGTCACGGAATCGCCCCTCACAGTCCACACGATTCGGCCTAGATCGGTTCACCGGTTTACGCCTAACAGTAAAAGACCAGGCTCTCTGGTCACACTCACCGACCGTGAGAGAGCTCCTCGGGCTAACCGTCAGCCGTCAGTGAGCGCTCGCCAGCACACCGGTACGTACCCAACGATTTTCATCAACCACAACCCGCCATAGCCCAAATAAATTGATTAGTACCAACATAGTAACTTTCAATAAATTTGCCTTTATATCTCCATACACACACACTCTGTCATAGCCCAAAGAAATACCATAGTTTCTGCACCCGTTGTTCCGCGTAGCCCCTCCGAATTACCCAGTAGCATGTCGACCCTGTAGACCCAGCTCTAGGGGTCTCATGCTACTGAGCTAGTTATCCGGGAGTCTTGGTTTAGCCACTGGGTCGATTGAGCAGTTTGTAAGCCTCAGTTAGTCTCAAACTGGTGCAGACAGGTGGCCAACTTTTCCGGGCCCATCTTGACGAGTTCTGCTGCGATACCGTCCATACCAGCCGCTTAGTTGGTTTTGAGCTGATGGATGGCATCCTTAACTTTCCTCAGCGTGGGAGTTGATTCGTTCCCGTCCTCTGCTGCACCAACATAGTCATTTCCTCCGCTGCCTTGGTCCTCCGTGCCTACATTCTCTTCACCATTCAGGTGCTCGTTGAAGTGCTGCTTCCACCTTTCGATCACCTCACGTTTGTCCGTCAGGAGGCTCCCGTCCTTATCCCTGCAAATTTCGGCTTGCAGCACGTAGCCGTTGCGGGAACGGCACAGCAGTTCCATTTCCTCGCACTCCGCTTCTTCCAGGCGGCGTTTTTTCTCCCGGAAGAGACGGGTCTGCTGCTTCCGCTTCTGTCTGTATCGCTCCACATTCTGTCGGGTTCCATGCTGCAGCATTACCACCCGCGCTGCATCCTTCTCCTCCAGAATCACACTGCACTCCCCGTCGAACCAATCGTTTCGTCAATTCTGTTCTACGTACCCGATAGTGCTCTCGGCTGCGTTGTTGATGGCTACTTTGACTGTACTCCAGCAGTCCTCTAGAGGGGCCACATCGAGCACACCCTCGTCCGGCAACGCTGCCTCTAGATTCTGCGCGTATGCGGTGGCGACATCAGGTTGCTTCAGTCGCTCTAGATCGTACTGGGGCGGCCGCCGATACTATACATTGTTAATGACGGAGAGTTTTGGGCGCAGTTTAACCATCACCAGGTAGTGATCAGAGTCGATATTAGCGCCACGATAGGTTCTGACGTTGATAATGTCGGAGAAGTGCCGTCCATCAATCAGAACGTGGTCGATTTGCTATTCCGTTTGTTGTGGTGATCTTCAGGTGTAACGATACGGGAGGCTGTGCTGGAAGAAGGTGCTACGAATGGCCATGTTGTTGGAGGCGCGAAATCGATGAGGCGTAGGCCATTTTCGTTCGTCAGCTGGTGGGCGCTGAACTTTCCAATCGTCGGTCTGAATTCCTCCTCCTGGCCTACACAGCAAAAACTGGTGAAATTTCAATGGCTTGTAAATCACGAAGCATTGGAATTTACATTGATTGAAACACGATAAGAATTTCAAATTGAGTTAAAATAACTGCACATATTTGGAACACGAAAATGCATACAAAATTCATCATCTTCCTTAAGAATACATTTATTTGCATTTAATTTTCAACGAATAAAACCACAAATTTCAATCAACGTGTAAAATCAAATTCACAACCGCCAGTAGTAAGAAATGGCCGGCGCGTAGAAATCGTGGGAGAAAAGCTGGTCCAAGTTTTTGACTATTCTTCGTTTTAGTGCTACGATTACATGGATTCAACGACCGCAGATCTGCAGGTAAGTTCAGTTTAATAAGTTGGTACCGAATGTGGTACGTGAACTTAGCTACTGTGGTTGAAAATTAACAAACAACCTGTGTTATTCCAGCAACCCGCAACGCAGCAGAGTGCCATCGCCGTCATCCTCGATAACCACCACCTCGGCGTGAAACTGCGGTTGTGTTGACTTGCTAACTTCCGATTACATATATGAGATAATATTGTTGTTAAAATGGAAAAAGCATTTCAATTCAATAAACTACTTTCGATGATTCTTGACATGATCTAGTATGTGTTTATATTTCTGCTGCCTCCGATCGCCGAAAGAAGGAAAAACCTCTGAATCATAGGAACGATTGGGAATGGAACCAAACAACACAAGTGGCGCGTGATGTGGTTTATGTAAAAATAAACGTCATTTAAATTTACACGACCATCCTTTGGTTTGAGTTCGTTTAAATTTACAAACGCGATGTATTTTTAAGTTTATTTTCATGCTCCAACTATGTGCATGAAAATAAACTTAAATTTACATTTTAATTCTAACTGTGTACCTGAGCGTTTAGATCCCCTCAGGGAGCTGGGCTTACCTTCCCGGAAGCTACGGGTTCGGAATTGGCATTTCCTTCAACTACAGTGCTAAATAGCAGTCTTCGCCGGGGGTGGTGTTTTAATGGGCGCCCAGGAGATAATATTTTACCTGAGCTTCCACCCCCTCCTTGCAAATCCCTAAACAGGGAATCTCTCATTATCATCCGCCCCAGCCCCGTCTCGATGATCCTCTTTAGTATCCATGGAGACTACACAAAATGATCACTGCTTCATTACTCGATCACGGCAAAGCACCTTCTTGACTACCTCGACTTTGAAATACGATGTCGTCCATTTGCGAGAACTTGACCTTCGTCTAGCCATCCCTTCATCTGTCCGCTGCCTGCTGTTATAGTAGTCGATACTGTTGCGACCGCCAGGTGGTCGCTATGAGTGTACGCATCATCTACCCTCCTGATACCACCAGGAGCCAGGACTACAAAAAGTAACGTAGATGATCGACTCTGCTCCGTTCGGTACCGACATCAGTCAGATCAACATTTAGCATGACCAGTAGTGTTTCCAGCAGGATCTGGACCCACATCTGCTATTACTACTGGCCTTTGTCCTGTCAGCTCAGCCATCAAAAGTTCAGCAGCTGCGTGAACTGCTCAATCTACCACCGAGGAGACGCATATCGTCTAAAAAACTTTGGCAACAACGAAGCCCTCATAAGATACAGAAGTCAACTCCTGGACGGACGGGGTTATTACACGTCCATATCGTCACCATTTTGGACCCATCCGTAACCCAGTTGCCGTTATCAACGGATACTCAGAATAGGTCCGCTATGATAGCGGTATTCGTTTCCACTCTGCGTCTACCTAATACAGTAGTTACCGGGCTGCATCCTAGAGCAGGGGTTTTCAAATCGTGCACCGCGGTGCACTTGGTGCACCGCATAGCCATGACAAGTGCACCGCGACACTTCAGAAAATTCTTGCATATTCAAATTGATTACCTGTTTTCGAAATCATTAAAACAAGGGGTCCATGGCTAAACTATTGAAAGGTGCTTCAACGGATTGAGAGTAAATTTATTCCCACGCCGAATTGAATCCATCAAAAATCTTGGAGGATATACGCGAAGAATCATGGAACAAGTCTACAAAAACTCTCCTCATAAGTATCATACAAGGAATTTTCAAGGAATTCATTAAATAACTCAGAAGAAATCTTACTAATATTTCTGAGTCCTTGCCTAATACCAGAGAAGAAATCTTTCACTGCTCCAAAAATCGGTTGACCGAAAATTTAGTGACAACGTTTTTATGATTATCAAAGGAGCTTCGCCTGAATTGACAATAGCGCTTAGAGTGAATTTATCAAAAATCTTGGCAATAATATGCCAAAGTTCTGAAAATGAAATTTCTAAGTGTCTTGCAAGGAATTTTTCAGATATCCAGTTAAAGTCTTGGGAAAACGTGTATCAAAAATTATACAGGGGTCATCAAAATCCGAAGTTCTCATTTTTATTCCCTGAAAACAAAATGCCACTAACTTGGAAGGAATTTTACTGGGAAACTTTTCTGGATTTCACTCAACGTTTATAAAGATCTTGTTTGATTTGTTAGAAATATTCTCAGCAAGAAATATTCCAAGTCGATCGAAATGCTGTGTCACTTCACTATGCTCCGCTAAACGAATGAAAAGTCAATTTGGAAAAAAAATGTTAACGACGAATGTATGCACCTGCAGTCGCTACGAAAAATACGAGTTTTTTTTACAAGTTGCCTTTTATAACAATAATAAACATGTGCACCGCGGAGCGATTTATTTTCAAAAAGTGCACCGCGATTCAAAAGGTCTGAAAACCCCTGTCCTAGAGGGTTCATGTTAAGCTGCGATACCTGCACTGTAGCCTATCAAAATTTGTTGCTCTTTAGGAGATGTTACTCGGGTAAAACTCACGGTAAATCTGCAGTACTAAGCGATCCTTAGAACTGGGTCTCAAGGTCGGCTTACTATTGGTAAATCGGAGGGGCTCCGCGACCAACGTGTAGACACTGTCACCATACTTGTATTAAGGGAAATGTATGCAAATTTGAATGGAGAGTAAGATCTATATATCTATATATATATATATATATATATATATATATATATATATATATATATATATATATATATATATATATATATATATATATATATATATATATAAAAAAGGCAGTAGGCAAGACAACGTTTGCCGGGTACAGCTAGTATTTACTGAAAATCGACGGATGTCTATTGTTTCTGTGGTGTGGGTGTAACTATTGTGGTTTAAACGGTAGAGTGGGTAGTTTTATTATGGGTTTTGGGGACGTACCGGTACTGCTGCTTTTGGAGGAGCTCTGCGTAGACTCGATGCCGATGGACGAGCGCCTGTCTGCCGACGGATTGACGCTTGAGGTGGGGGAATGTTGGTCGAAAAATGGCTGGTGGATCGGTAGTAGATCGGCTTGTCGTAATGGTGCGATCTTCGCGTCTCGCTGGAGTCTTCCCTCCTTGACGAACATCGAAAGAGCCCAGGACAAGGCCGGGGTCCTCCTTAACGGTTAGGGCACCTTAGGGCCCGAGAAACAGCTCCTTGGGCACCTTGGGCTACCCTCGAGTGCTTGTTGTTTACGGATTCTCTAGGAGGGTTTGTGCAGCCTTGCACCTTATGGCCTTCACAACGCCTGCAAAGCTTGCTCCTGTCAGGACCTATGCAGTCCCACGATTTCTGTCCTCGTTCAAGACATTTGAAGCCAAGCTTGCTATTTGGTGAAAACATTCGCGAAATGATGCGATTCGCTTTCGACAACGAATACGTTTTCACCCTTCCTCGCTTTATCAAACCAACCTCCCGTACGAATGGCACTTGAACAGACTCGATGCTGATCAGCATTGTTGGCTGCTCCTTTTCGCCATTGATCTTTTGCGTTCCAGCCAAGCCTGCCTTTTCATCGCTTTCGATGCTTTTTGATCAGTTTATCGCGAAGCATCGTAGGCTGGAAACGTTATTGGTGTGGTGTCGGTACATGCGAATGTTGCTTTTGTGTGCGTGTCGAGCGTTCGTGCCGTAGCTTCTAAAACCAACCCATTCGGTGTTGTTCGGCTGTTCGGGTGAGCATATGACGGCACTGACAGATGTGCGCAAAGTCGTTTGTGAGTTAAGGTTTTGTACCATTTGGGCAGGTGTACCTATTTTGGGCACTTGCCGCTATAACTAAGTCAATTTCAAACCGATTGACTTGAATTTTTGTACAGAGTTAGATACTGTACGTGCCTAACTCTATACAAAATTTAAAGTCAATCGGTTTGAAATTGACTTAGTTATAGCGGCAAGTGCCCAAAATAGGTACACCTGCTCAAATGGTAAAAGACCCTACATCATGTTCATTTTATCACCTCTTTGCTTCTGATCATCGCTGAGCAGTGTACAGTTCAATCGCAAGCGATAAAAATACAATTGATAAGTTGATTGAGCATTCGTAAGGTGATAATTTGCATCATTGGCGGCAGGTCTTACCATCAACGTCAACAAGACCAAATCGTAGGATGTAAATACGGTCAATTCTTCCAGCTTTACGATAGCTGGGCAATCAGTGGAGAATGTTGAAAGCTTCCAATGTCTTGGTAGCCAAATGGTGGCCGATGGTGGCATCAAGATCAACATAGGTGCACGGATCAAGAAGGCGAGGGCTGCTTTTGCGAGTTAAAGAAATGTATGGAAAACAACCAGATTAGTCGACGCACCAAAATCTTTGCTGCTATACTCTAGTGAAACCTGGTGTGTATCAGTGGAGAACACGCAACGGCTGCAGGTCTTCATCAATAGATGCCTGCGGTATATAATTCGTGCATGGTGGCCTCACAATTGGATCTCCAACGTGGAGCTCCATTGTCGATGGCATCAAAAGCCGATCGCGACAGAAATTCGGGTGCGAAAGTGGAGGTGGGTCGACCACACTCTACGCATGGGCGGAAACAAAATCTGCAAGCAAGCGTTAGATTGGAACCCTGCAGAACATTGCAGCAGAGGCAGACCCAGAGGCTGATGGCAGGGCAGCCTCAAAAAGGAAATAAAGAAAGTCGACAGAAATTTGACCTGGCCACAGATCAAGGCGATGATGGCTGGCAATCGCCCAGGATGAAGATCTTTCAATTCGGCCCTCTACACCACCATTGATGCTCAGGACTTAAAGTCAGTAAGTGCATTGGAATCCAGCAAAACATCACGACAGAGGCAGACCCAGAAACTCGTAGTGATGGAGCCTAAACAAGGCAATCAAGGAAGTCGATCGGAGTCTAACCTGAGCTAGGGTCAAAGCCCATGATGCAGATCCTTTACGTTGGTCCTATGATCCCCCAGGGGTGCTTAGGATACATGGGTAAGTGAGTGATACAAATTGTTGTCAAGCAAAAAAAAATGTCGGTAGCAATAGAGTTGTCACTGCCTTATAAAGGGTTGAGGTATACTGCATACATATCTTGAGAACGAAATATATCCCAACATTATTTCAAATATGTATGTAGTGCTGTGTTTTGTTCAACCGTATATCTTTTTCATCTAGATCAGAGCAAATCTAATCCAAGAGCATCGTCCGAATAGTATAATTCTCGAAGTAATTAATTAGAAACCCATCTCATCCCCATGAATGACACCCCAGTATGACTCTCTCATCCGGCTCACATGATTATTTGCCCCGCAAGATCGTAGATAAAATTCATCCATTTACATTCATGTGTATGTGGTGTGTACATATCGTATCCCCATTCCAACTACGCACCGCGCAATTCTACCGCACATTCCCTCAGGTCAAATATATATAGCAGAATTTGACCATTCGTGGAATTCGAAACAGCTGAGTACTTCCATTCCGGGGATGCAACTTCCTACATCAAAAGCTTGCACAAGTGCAGTGGGGTCCTGCTTTTTCGATGGGTGGGTGGCTAAACTAAACTGCATCCACCCACGCGATTACGGAGAGCGTACGCGTACCGGAGCGGAGTCCGAGGTCCGAGTTACATTGCACCCTTGAGTGTCACGTAGATAATTAAACAAAATTCAATTAAATAAATTTGTACATTCTGCCCGGAGATAATAAATTTGCACGATTGGTTACGTGGTTCAATTGGTGGTTCAGGTCCGATTCAACCAACAGAAAGTGCAATGCACTTTACCGGCTCACACGGCATAATGGGACGTGCAGGTTCGACAGGCACTTCACTGAATGAAACTTTACTCGACTAGGCTAGAACGTTGTTTTTGTCAACGTTTATCGTGTCAGCAATTTACAATTCTTCAAATGCAACATTTCGGAGAAGTACATGAAAATCCCAGCCAGCAATTTGGTTGCTATATCGAAATTGCAACTGAAATAGTCACACATATATAGAACCAAAGAAATCGTATTCAATGCACGAAACAGGCATATACATACTAAAGTGGAGGCCATATCGAAACATCCCAAGTAACCACAAGCATTATATCATAACATTAATTCAATCGTATTATAGTTTAGCTAATGCGAGATAACTTTTATTCTACACCTGTCAAGTAATAAAGCGTTTAATCTACATTATGAAAGCATTGAAGCATTATGGGATTTTGACAGTTCGGCATAGTTCTATAGGGACGTTGTTTAATTCTTCATTGCATTATCATGTTAAAAGCTTTATGGCAATCAATAATGCAAGGATTTATTACTTTATATATGCTTTAACTAATGCTTTCATAGTTGTAAACAGAAAAAAACATCAGTTCGAAAAAAAATCTGTACAACCTTTTTAAAAACACAACCATTTAAAAAGAAAAGAAAAACAAACCCTAATTTTCATGGATTGCTGCGTAGAACTTGGATTATCATGCTCAGATGTTGCTGAAAATTTATATTGTGTATGTTTTTTTTTAATTCTGGTTGGGACATAAAGACAATCAGATGCCGAGGGAACAAAAATTATGTGGAGTTGAGGTGTTGGTATCCTTAATTAACATATAGTGCCCCGATTTCATAAAATAAATGGTAGAAGTGAGCACGTATGAAAACAATAAGAGCAGAATTTATATCTTTATATTATCTTCGTTTGTGGAATCAATTGGTTCTACAATCGCTTGTTTTCGAATGAATTTGGGAGAGTAAGATAACTGATTCAGACCCTAGCACAATTTCTTAGAGCTGCTGAAAACACAAATCAATAAAGCACGAGCTGAGTATACGTTACTTTATGTTGCACATTTTTCCGGGTGCAAAATGCATGGTAGTCGTAGCACAGCGTTAGCGCGTCCGAGTTTCATCGCAGTCCAGTTTCAGCAATCTAGGTTCAATTCCCGAATTAGAATAAAAAACATCAGAGTGAGAGTATCGGAACAGGTATGAGAAGATAAAAATAGACCGAAAAATGAAAAAAATACTTTTTTTTTCTTTTGTTGACATGATGCCTTAAGTATACATTCCATACTATTTCATTGCATTAGCTATATGGTACAAGCATTTTTTATGCTTTAGCAATCACCACAGTAAAGCTTGCTTCAAATCAACAATAGTAGCGCCACTTTCGACTTTAAACCTACTTTAATGGTATCTATATGACAAAACAACTTTACATCGCATGTCATATAATACACTATAAAGCGAAATTATTGCTCTATATGCAGCGTCATGGTTACTTGGGATATATACGATTACTGCGATTCCATCCAACATAATTTACGATTTCTCGAAAAAAATCTACGATTTCGCCGATTTTATCCGTCTAAATATACGATTATGAATGATCTTATTACGATTGATAGTACCAATATACGACTCAAGATTTTCAAATAAAAAAAAAATTGGTGTTCAGTGGGAATCGAACTTAGGTCCTTCGATTGAGAACTGCGCGTTATCTCTATTGGCTATATTGCCAAGTTGAAAGAGAGTTCAAAGTGAATGGCATGAAACGAATAAAAATTAACATGATACGGTGCGAGACTTGTGGTGGGAACATTGTTGTTGTTGTGCATTGAGTGGCACTAAAAGTGGTGCCGTGCAAGAGGCCCGGAATACACATCGTTGTTGGAATAAATACATCACTTATTGTAAGTCATCTGCTGTATATAAATAGTATGGGTCATTCCATATGAAGTGACCGAGAAAATGTGAAAACTTGCAACCGACCATCACGGATTTGAACCAAATTTGGCTGAAACATTTGTTTAGATGGAAAAAGAAAAAATCCAAATTTTGGTGCCGATCGGATCACCCCTCGGTCCGTGGCAGCACCCCTCGTTTTGGCCGATATGAAAATTATCCTCTCTTTCTTTTATTTTTATCATTGAAACGATTGCACCTACACATTTTCGACCTTCGGCTTTTTTAAAGGAAATCCTTCAGGGAATCCAGAAAAAATATTATTTTTTTGGTACAGTGTTGCCAGATATCATATTTTTCAATTTTAAAACTAAAAATCGATTTTTCTCAAAATACGTATATTTTGATTTTAAAAATTTTAATTCCATCGTGTTTATCAGACGTTTTTCTATCGAAAAAGCTTAACTCCCCAAAGTAATTTGCGTCGTTCCTAAGATATAGCGTTTTTAAGAAAAAATATTCATTTTTTCATATAGAGTATCATATAAAATCAGGTGCAGTTTATGAATTTCGCAAAAAAAATTGTTCGATGCCATACAAAGACGTTTTGTGTTGATTTGAAAAATATCAAGTATAAAAAGGATTAAAAAAATGTTACAGTGTTGCCAGTTCATCAATTATGAGTCTATCGTAATGGACTAGCATAACCTGTTGAACTAAAAAAATGTATCTGAGATTGAGATCATCAATTCTAAATAAATTTCATATATTTTAACATTATCTGAACAGAAATGCTGCCAAATATGTAATATTTATTGTAGAAATCTTAATTTTACTAGAACATTAGTGTGAAATCTAATTAACAAGCCAAAAGTATTTTTTTTAATTTAGGTTTAGTACATTTGGCAACATCGACGTAAAATATATTAAGGAAAATATTTGATGAGTGTATTTATAAGCAACAGTGCTGAAAATGTCATTTCGATATAACTACATTCAATGACCCACAGCTAATTTCAGAAGCTGAACCTGAAAATATGGAATATGATAAAATATAAAGTATGATATCCTTTGGAATTAGATAATATTAGATACTACGCATCGTCGCGCAACTGGTAGCTCAGACTTCAGTATTTTTATTTTATATTCGAAGGTCCAACTCCTTATAAAAATCCCAGTAAAAATATCTTTTGATTGATTTTTACGGCAGTGTTGTCAAGTAAGCTAGTATTTAGCGGAAACGCAAACAATAGGTGCGGGGACGCTTAGTATTGCGTTTACTCTTACTAGATTTCAGAATAATAGATCATGTCCTTTATTGTCCCAGGCAGAGAAGTGAAGAACAGTGTTGAGTATTGTGTTGTCTATTGATGTGATTGCATATGGTATGAGTTTTTGTTTGTTCTTCGTGGCGAAGAATGAACAAAAATTTCTGAGTGAAATGGATTAGTGGCTTTTGCTCCCTAGAGCCTACTTTTCTTAGGCTTTTTTTGCATGGAAAAGAGATCGGTTGTACGCGAATGTTAATTCCGATAAATCACTTCCCAGATCGACAATGTATAGTATCATATTAAGGATCAGTATATTCGCCTCACTCCATTCATATTCACTCCTTTTTGCTGAATCGAATCGAGAAAGATGCAGCAAACGGATTGTCGTGATCAAGCACGCAATCCCATCACCAGTGGAAAGCCATGCGCAAGTTGCTTGACATCATAGGCGCCAACTTGGGACCGAGTGGGGGGTCGAAGCTCTCCAAAATTGGACAAAATTCAACTTTTTTTTAGCTCAATGCACTAGTTTTCACGTAAATATGCGTAAACTAGATGAACTGCGTCGAAATTTTACGAATTTGGTTGATTTTGAGAGGCCTCGCCCCCCCAACTACGTCACAAGTTGGCGCGTATGCTTGACATGGATACTCGTTGCCGTTCGTCGCAGTTTTGATCGCAAGCGAATGAATGAATGGCGAATGGTGAAGAATGCTGGTGAGTGATCGAAGTGGCTGCTGTCGTCGCTGATAAGCAAACACACAAACTATAGCGACAATCGTTCGCTGCGATTAGCCATGGAGTAGCAATTATGAATTGTGTTGCCATCTATGCACTCATGCAGTGTTGCCAAATGTGCTCGTTATGTATAAAATCATTTGTTTTTATTTGGTGTCATCTATTTACGAAAGCTTTTGTGTGAATTAGATGTTTACAATAAAAATGACATGTGTGGCAACCATCTACAACATCGTTGAAATGAATAAAATGACAATTGAAATGAATTTCACAATAGATACATTTTATATTTTAACAATTTATCCTCATCTTTTCCAATAAACCAATTTTTTATTGCTAACTATCAAACTAACAATAACTGTCAATTATCGGGTCATTTTGTCAGATAGGACCATAAACAAGAAAAAAACAGACAAACAGACGTAACATTGGAAAAAATTCCAACGACCGCGGTTTTAACGATCTTTTTAAACCTTTATAGTTGTAGCTTTCACAACCAGAGGTGCGCACATCATTTTTCTAAGCGTTAGACGTTTCACCTAGTGTGAACTAGGCGATGGATTTTCGCGAAAATTTTTCTAGGTGTTACGTCTGTTTGTCTGTGAAGAAAAGGTCAACAACAGGGTCGTTATAGAAGATGTGTATTGTTTTTATCTTGCTCACACATCTTGCAACACACATGGTGCGCATTTTCAGAATAACCTGTACATTGTCAAACACTTGAAGGTTAGGTTTCATGGTATAATAAAAAAGGTGCACTGTCACAATTTTTTAATCCTTTTTATACTCGATGTTGTTCAAATCAGCACAAAACGTGATTATATGGCATCAAACAATGTTTTTTTTTTATGAAATTTATAAACTGCACCTGACTTTATATGATACTTTATATGAAAAAATGAATATTTTTTCTTAAAAACGCTATATTTCAGGAACGACGCAAATTACTTTGGGGATTTAAGCTTTTTCGATAGAAAAACGTCTGATAAACACGATGGAATCAAAATTTTTAAAATCAAAATATACGTATTTTGAGAAAAATCGATTTTTAGTTTTAAAATTGAAAAATATGATATCTGGCAATACTGTATTAAAAAAATAATATTTTTCCTGGATTCCATGAACGATTTCCTTTAAAAAAGCCGAAGGTCGAAAATGTGTAGGTGCAATCGTTTCAATGATAAAAATAAAAGAAAGAGAGGATAATTTTCATATCGGCCAAAACGAGGGGTGCTGCCACGGACCGAGGGGTGATCCGATCGGCACCAAAATTTGGATTTTTTCTTTTTCCATCTAAACAAATGTTTCAGCCAAATTTGGTTCAAATCCGTGATGGTCGATTGCAAGCGGTCGGTCACTTGGCGTGGAATGACCCATATATACAGTGATAGACATTCGTTTAGCCGAGACCAAAAAAAGTGTCAGGAAACTCATATAAAAGATTTTATGATAAAACTTTTTTATCGTAGTGATAGTATATCTAGTAGTGCTCTATAAAAATGTGATACATCACAGTTACATATACACTGAAACAAAAACGAGGGTAAAAACCCTTCAAATGTCATGTTTTGCCTAGACATTCGTTTAGCCGAGGTAAATGAAAAATTGGTTTTCAATTGATTTTTTGCAATTTTGTGAGTATATTTCAAGCATATACTCCAAGGCATTTAGTTTATGACGTGTTAGCAAGATAATTGACCTTAAAAGTTTATTTATTTGTGAAATTCAGAGAAATATTTAAAAAAATGACCCGATAAGGAGAAGCGACGATAAACAAATTTATTTAAGAAAAATGATTTCTGTAAGCACTCAAACGTAAGCTAGATTAGCAGTTTTGAAAATATGGCACAGAATTATTGTTAGAAATGTTCAAATTATTGCATAAAATGTTATGAAAAAATTAAGTATATTGGTTTTTGGTTGTTAAAACTTTAAAATGGGATTGATAAAAGCTAAAATATATAGTTCTGCATTGAAATAAAGACGCGCCCTAATGCCTGTGGAGTATATCTGTTTGATACTAGCATTACCAAATGAGTTAGAAGACTTCTAAAAGAAAGAACTGCAAGAAGTATCAGAATGTTTGTACCCTATCTATTTAAAAGTTGATGCTCATACAAAAATGCAAGATATGGTCAAACAATTGGCTTTTTTTCATTCAATCTGGATAAATATATTATAAATGAGTCTTAGTAGTGAACCACATTCATTTTTAACATGATTTATTTGAAAAGAATGTCTAAATTATGAAACAAGTAGTTTAAAAAAAAGAAATTTAAATACTTTCGGTGCCATTTCTCGAAATGTGAGCCGTCCAATGTATGTTATACCAGCCAGAATACAGTCTAGAAGATATTGGGAGCTATTAGAAGACGTAATAGTAGTAAACGCTGTGATTTATGCAAGCGAAACCATCATATTTCATCAAAACAATACTTAAATACGTGATTTTTTGATGGTTTGTGTTATTTTTTTCTTCCAAAAACATCGTTTTTCGTAAATTTTCAACCTGCTTTGGTCATTAAACTTTCATTAGATTCTTTTGAATCACTTCCGATAAAAATAACTACATCAAATATCAATTTGGAAACATTTACGATATTATGACATATTTATATGAGATGCATGCAATATTAATATGGCAACACTTCCAAAAACAATCTAATTCATGATTTACAAGTCGATACATAATGCAGGTCACCATACAAAATAATTTTGTTGTATAGTTTTCGAAATTTGTTAGTTTTTTATTATGGAATTCTAAAAATTGTACAATTCGGCTAAACGAATGTCTAGGCAAAAAATGACATTTGAAGGGTTTTTACGCTCGTTTTTGTTTCAGTGTATATGTAAGTGTGATGTATCACATTTTTATAAAACAGTACTAGATATACTATCACTACGATAAAAAGTTTTATCATAAAATCTTTTGTATGAGTTTCCTGACACTTTTTTGAAATTTTTTTGGCCTCGGCTAAACGAATGTCTATCACTGTATTTGGTTGAAATTATTGCTACCATGGTTGGAATGTGAAAACAACAACCATAAACTCTTTTTCTCCATCGTACAAATATGTAAACAAAACCATTTACGATTTCCGAGATTAAGATTCGACTATTAAAAGTGCAGTAACAATCATATGCGACTGTAAAAATGAATATACGAATTCTACGATTTCGTTCACTTCGTATATGACGCAAGTGTGTCGCAAACGATCAATATACAACATTGTTATGGTTGTATACGATTTCACCGATTATCATCATACCTTTAGGTAGCAAGCTCGATTTAGCAGATTCATATACGATGTGAAGCGATGATTTCCACGATTCAAAGAAATCATAATACGATTTTAGCGAACTTGCAGCTTGACACTAAGAATGTATGTTTTTTTTTCACGATTCTATCCGATTCTGTGCGATCGCGATTGAAATTTAATTTGGCATGAAATGCGATTTTACGCAATCATTGTCAACAAATATACAAATGATTATACAATTCTGATTCAATATATGAAAATATACAATTTTTTCCATACAATGATTTACGATATGTGGTTGGCTGAGAATGTATCAAAATAATTAAATCGTATGATAAGCGGGCTATTGGTGAGATCTTATAAAAGATAAATTTGTAATTATAGAGATACATCTGGAGAAAATTTTTAATATTACGTGTTTTAAATTTTAGTTATCTATTATTATAAAACGAACAAAGATTATTTCTATTCTTACATCAAAATTATTATTACTGAGCTTTATCTCATACTCAAGTAACTTTTTGTAGCAAGAAACCACGTTCCCATCTTCCGGAAAATAAATAAACTTGCACGTACCAAACTGTTGATTGTTTGTATTCAATATCCCCGGTCAAACTCTGCTCGTTTACGCTATGATAAGTCCGTAACTTTCTTTGACTCACAGTCAACATTTTATGCTGCCAATCTTCAGTAAACCCTCCGTCCTCCAAGTCACCACTATCCTCCCCGATCACCCCAAGAATGTTTACGAACGATTGTGTTTGTGCTGGCAGAATGCTTATTATTCATAGGAAATTTGTGTGTCCAAAGGATTCCACATATGTTGACCATCTCCGTCCGATGCGATGGATTCATCTTCCAAGCTCTGAACGTTCGCTTCCCCCCGAAGACGATGCAGGATTCCCTCGTTTCCCATCTGCCCGCTTTCGATTTGAATGACTTAACAGCCTGGGGAGGGATGCAAAACACAGCGTCCGCCAGCGCTCAATAACTTAAGGGGGTTGGTAACGAAGGAAAGCTTTTTGCTCCAGTTTTGCCTGCAACTTCTGAATGTCACTATCGACAGCATAATAAAATCGTTGACAAACAAACGTCGTTCCTCTTCTTTAGGACGTGAGGCCTCCCACTGCTGCTGTTGCTGCGACGCGGACATGACATGTTGCTTCATCATCTTTGAAGGGGGAAGATAGTGACAGGCTGTAGATTGAAGTCATAGCATACACATCACCCCAATGAAAAATGTATAATTTGGTCAGGCGAAGACAATGTTCCACGTCCTAGTGATCAGCCTGGGAAGTGTGCAGATCCCTACACAATACCTTGAGATACTGCAAGTACCAAGGGTGGGTTACGGAACGAGACATTGGAACATGGATGCTAAATGGTTGATTTGTGGTGATACTTCTCACACTACAGACGATTGTCTGTTGGAGTTGGATATCAGATTATTAAATAGTTGGAGTTACGAAGGCATTCATTTATGGAGTTTAACATAAAATTCGTGATATTTAACATTGCATCAACCATTTGTCGCCATAATACTAGATTTATAGCTGAAGCTCTGCAACGCAGGAGAGTCAGATTTGGAGACATATCATCAATTGGAAGACATTTCAAGTTCTCTGAAGACTTTTTTTTTTCTGAAAACACGTCGAAGACCAGGGATGCTAGATGATTTTTTTGAAAAATCTGTATCGCACTTTTCAAAAATCTGTATCTCATACAAAATAAGGGTGAAAAATCTGTATCCCATACAAAAATGAAATGACCCCTCTAGCTCAAAAATATGTATTGCGTATTAAACGAAATCTGTACGGGTGCTCAAAACTATGTATAATACAGATAAATCTGTATATATGGCATCCCTGTTGAAGACATTCCAAATTATGTGAAGACTTTAGAAAACTAAAAAGTAAATAAATTTGGTTTGTCAGACAAACAGTTCAATTGTTGGCACAAATTCTAATAAATACATGGATAAGAAACTTTAAAAATTTCACATTTTCTATCCTCAAGTTACCCAAACATTTGAAGTAGTTTTCAGTTAACCTTCACATACCCGCACCTTGACATCTCATTTTCAAAATGCTGGCATTTCGTCAATTTTCAGCCGATTTTTTTTGAAGTCACCCTCAATCGATCATAATTTGGTGCTAGTTTATTATACTCAAGTGGCCATGCAATATCCGGAACCATTCCGGAGATATTCCGGATTGTACTGGGGTCAGGGTGGGAACCTGTTCCAGGTGTTCCGGAGTGGCCATATGAGTTGATACATACTTCAGTCTACTTTTTCTGTCTCATTCTCTTGGAATCTGGAAGTTTGATACGTCGCACGACTTGTTTTGGTTGGAAAAACAGTAGTGTCCCCAATGAGGCCCCCGCGGAACCTGTTGCAGGTATTCCGGAGCAGCCATATGAGTTGATACATACTTCAGTCTACTTTTTTTGTCTCATTCTCTTGAAATCTGGAAGTTTGATACGTCGCATGACTTGTTTTGGCTAAAAAACAGAAGTGTCCCCAAAGAGGCCCCCACGGAACCTGTTCCAGGTGTTCCGGAGCGGCCATATGAGTTGATACATACTTCAGTCTACCTTTTCTGTATCATTCTCCCGAAATCATGAAGTTTGATACGTCGCACGACTTGTTTTGGTTGGAAAAACAGTAGTGTCCCCAATGAGGCCCCCGCGGAACCTGTTCCAGGTGTTCCGGAGCGGCCATATAAGTTGATACATACTTCAGTCTACTTTTTCTGTCCCATTCTCTCGAAATCTGGAAGTTTGATACGTCGCACGACTTGTTTTGGTTGGAAAAACAGTAGTGTCCCTAATGAGGCCCCCGCGGAACCTGTTCCAGGTGTTCCGGAGCGGCCATATGAGTTGATACATACTTCAGTCTACCTTTTCTGTCTCATTCTCCCGAAATCATGAAGTTTGATACGTCGCACGACTTGTTTTGGTTGGAAAAACAGTAGTGTCCCCAATGAGGCCCCCGCGGAACCTGTTCCAGGTGTTCCGGAGCGGCCATATGAGTTGATACATACTTCAGTCTACTTTTTCTGTCTCATTCTCTCGAAATCTGGAAGTTTGATACGTCGCACGACTTGTTTTGGTTGAAAAACAGAAGTGTCCCCAATGAGGCCCCCGCGGAACCTGTTCCAGGTGTTCCGGAGCGGCCATATCAGTTGATACATACTTCAGTGTACCTTTTCTGTCTCATTCTCTCGAAATCATGGAGTTTGATACGTCGCATGACATGTTTTGGTTGAAAACCAAAAGTGTCCCCAATGAGGCCCCCGCGGAACCTGTCACGGTGGTCCGGATCGGTCAACTTATGCAAATCTGGTTATTGCAGTTGTGTTTCATTGCTCGCAACAAAAAGTACGCTGAAAATTGATGATTCAAATACAATAACCCACGAAATAATCACTTTTTGCCATTTTGGCACCCACCCTGACCCCAGTACAATCCGGAATATCTCCGGAATGGTTCCGGATATTGCATGGCCACTTGAGTATAATAAACTAGCACCAAATTATGATCGATTCAGGGCGACTTCAAAAAAATCGGCTGAAAATTGACGAAATGCCAGCATTTTGAAAATGAGATGTCAAGGTGCGGGTATGTGAAGGTTAAGAGACAGTCTACATAAGACATCCCCCAGTACTCGTGAATTTTACATTCAGATCAATTAATCAATCAATCATACATTCAGAATCACGATGCGATTCAAGTGGAAACTCCAGTGGTTGTTGTGGTTTCCGGTGAATATAAGCTGACATATTGGTTTGATTTTGTAATGAATTGAGTATTTTAAAATTGCCATGAAAACATAGAAATGTTTCTACTAGCGATTCATGTAAAACCTATCTCAATTAAATGTAATTATCATTAACAATTCCGTAAATCGAAACAAAATTTTCAAGAATTAACAAAAAAAATAACTTTTCAGAAACACTCAAACAACTGATTAATTTGGCTTTTCCAGCAAAAAGAGATTTTTTAAGTATTCATTTGAGTTTTTCCTCATCAATTTATCTAAGTATTCTCTCATTAAGTTTTCGAACATTTTCTCGAATAGTTTAACAAGGTTCCATAGATATTTCCGAAAATGCCTTCCAAGATTTCTTCAGAGTTTTCTCCAAGAACTACTTCCGATTTTTTTACACCAGATTTAAGTGAAAATTTATCCAGAATGTCTGCCAGGATTTCTTCTTGAATTTTTACAAGGTTTTCCAATTATTTTTTTTCGAAAATATTTTCAGGAATTTCTTTAAAGACTACTCATTTTTTTCTAATTCCTTCGGTAATTCTTCCTGGGAAATCGCCATTTATGTTTGAAAATTCTTCCATGGACTGTTCCAGAATTTCATTTCATTCTGATTTTTTTCAACAAAAAATCTTTGGAAATTTGTATTTTTTTTAAATTCTAGTTTTAACTCTAAAAACGAACTTTGGCAGAAGAAAAATTATGAATAATGAAAAAAAAAACTAGGACGAGCAAATTTCTTTTAATTCCACTACCATGCTTATCTTCGGACAGCTAAGACTATTTCAGCGAGACTTCCATACTTTAAATTGTCGAGCACTTGACACTGCTCCAAGGGATAGTGAAATATGTTTTATCCAATCTAATGCTCAGAAGATTCCTCCGGCAATTCTGTTTAATAGTTTTTTCGGAGATTTCTCAGGAATTTTTCAAGAAATTATTCACGGATTCGTTGAGAAGTTATTTTTAGAAAAACAGCGGAAATTTCAAGATGATTCTCATAAAAGTTGCTCCGAGAATTTGTCCGGATATCTCCAGAAATTATATTAGATTCTTTAAATAGTTACTTCAAAAACTCCACAGAGCACAAAGGGGATTCAGGTGGCCAAAAATCGAAAATCGACTTTATTCAATTTCAGATTTAGTTTCGGTAGTTGAAAGTTGATTGATTGATTGATTGATTGATTGATTGATTGATTGATTTATAGAGACTTTATTATAGAGACTTTCAGCATATAGTTGGAAGTCCACCACTTGGACCAGTAAACCCCAGAATATTACAGTCAGGTTTTTTTTAAGCGTGGGATACGTACCGCGTAAAAAAAACTCTCAAAAAAAGTTTCACCATTTCTCGACGGATCATGCAAAAATAAGACGATGAATTTTTTTTATGTATGGAGTTTTCATTTACGCGACCGCGTAAAAAAACCTGACTGTAGTTTGCTAATCCCTATACTTATCGAGATATTGGCAGCTGAATGAGACCATTGGCATTTTCTGATAAAATGAATTAAATGTTCAAATTCGCATATCTTCGGCTTAAATTAAAAAAGTTGAACTTTCTAGTAGATTCTTGAAGGTTGTTTATAAACCTGATTGTAAAAGTGTTAATTGGTGCTACATTGAAAAAATCAAATTTTCCCCATACAAACCGTTCCATACAAAAAAAAAGTTTCGCTTCGAGACTACTTGTATGTCTTTGTTTAGGAGACATTGAAATCAAATTTGGCTGCTACTAGCTGCTATTCTACAATTCCAATCAAGTTGTCGGCGATGATTGAGATATTGCTATATAAAATTTCCAAATTGGCCATTAAAAACATCTGAGGAAAAATTTGTTTGTCATGGCCACTTTCCTCGGTAGATCAATCATAGTGCTGTCTAAATCTGGTCTTGGATCTCTCGCGAAGCGCGTTTTCACGAATTGGAATGCATTTTGTAAATAGTAACAGAAATCCTTAAACGCCTAAAATGCAATGCCCTTATAATTTCATGATGTTTGAAACTGTCGTATTAAAAGAACCTGTTCAACATGTTTTTTTTTTATATTTTTCAGGCATAAACCTTACGAATAAGAGCAAGACATTATGAAATTGACGCGAAAATATTTTTGGCCACCTGTTTGTATGGAGCCGCCACATAGCGCAGAGGTCTCCTCTAAACTACACAGTTTTATTTCCCGAGCTCGGCTGTGCAATTCTCGGTTTCTGAATTTTAACCGAGATTCAGCAAACAAAGTGTCAGATGGCAACAAGGCATGTTATACTGATTCTCGGCATTTATAAGCTGAGATCTCATGAAAACATTTAACTGACAACTCGGATGTGCAAATCTCGGCATTGTTAAACCGAGATTCGGCATTTAAAATTAAGTGTATAAGAGTTTGCCGAATATTTACCCATAGATTCCTCAAACAAATCTTCGACGATACATTTTAGTAGTTCATCAGAAATTTCTCAGAGGATTTCCCCAAATTCTCTTAAACAATCATCAATTTCTTCCAAAGAATCCTCCAGAGCCGTGTTCATTCTTCAGATTTTATTTCGAGATTCCTCCAACAATTTCTCCTTCAGAAATTTATCTGGGTTTGGTTCCAAAATGCCTACAAGTATTCTTCTCAAATTCTTTTGTGAGAACTCCTCCAGTCTTCAGAAACTCTTTTAATGATTTTTCCGGAAGTGGCCCCAACGACATAAAATTAAAAACTTCTTCGATGATTTGTCCATTCTCGCATAATCCATAACCCTCGATCAATTCTACCGATAAATCGAAACTTTCATCTTAAAACTTCTCTGATGATTTCTCTACAAGTTTTGTTATATACCTCCCAAAAATACATCCGAAAAATTGGGCATAAATATCCCCGAGGAATATCCAATAAATTTCTACGAGAAGCTCCTCAGAAGTCCTCAAAACGTTGCTTCAGCAGGAGTTAAATCACGGATTCCCCTAAAACTCTCTTCAGAGATTCCTGAGAACCCCCCTACAAGTTTTTCTGGGGCTGGCTTAAAATGTTTCTTCTAGAAACTTTCTCTCAGATTTAAATAAAAAGCTTAACAATTTCTTTGAAAAATCCTTCAGACATTTACCATGAGAGTATTTCTAGATTCCTGAAATTATTACGGCCAGTTCTTTAGGAAGATTCCTTTTAATGTCTATATTCCAATAATGATTATGACAAATCCTCTAAAAAAATCCTAGAAGCATTTATTTCAGAAAATATTCTTAGATTTCTTCTGGAATTGCTAAGGAGACCTCTTCTGAAATTTCTCAAGGGTGTACTCAAAAATGTTCGCTCCAGGAATAGCGCTAGGAATAGTAATATCTTCAATGTTTATCTTTTGAATTAATAGAATCTTTCAAAAAAAAATATCTATGCTTTACTCGAGTAAATACCCTGAAGGTCTCTGGCAATTAAGTTCAAGAAATTCGAGGATTTCTCCAGATTTTTTTTCAGAAATTTCTCTAAGAATTTATTGGAAAGTTAGTTTGAAAATTACAGCAGAAATTTCCAGTTGATACGTAATGAAATTTCTCAGTCGATTTGCGCGAGAATATCTACAGGCGTTCCTCCAATAATTTTCGCAGAAATTAGGAATTCTTAAAAAAATTCTTAAGAAAATTCACCGAGAGTTCTTGTAAACAATCGTCTTGAGAGTTCACCGATTATTTGTAGGGTATCGGGCCACTTGGGCGGTGGCTTCTATATTCGTCTGTTTTCCACTATAACTCAGCCAATTTTGAACCGATTGACTTGAAATGTTGTACACGGGTAGATACTATACCTATCCCACCACATTCCAAAAGCTGTGTCAATTGGTTTAAATTTGACTGATTTATAGTGGAAAACAGACGAATATAGATGCCACCGCCCAAGTGGCGCGATTCCCTACATAAATTCCTGTGATCGAGGAACCAGATCGCGAAGAGCTTCAAAGGGTTAGCTTACCCTTCTACCCGAAGGTGACTAACACAATCCAGAAAACTCTAAAACACCATGGATTTAAAACAGTTTATAAAAGTAGTAATACTCTGAAGGACCGTCTTTGCTCCCTGAAGGATAAAGTTCCCAAGGAAGATCTGTCCGGAATCTACGAAATTCCATGTAAAAGCTGCCCAGCTGTTTACATTGGGCAAACTCGACGAAAATTCAAAACACGTCTGAGGGAACACAGAAACGCGGTTGAAAATCAGAGGGCCCATGATTCGAGCGTAGCAGCACACACAACAGAACTTAACCATTCAGTAAACTGGGATCACGCTAAACTGAAAAAGTGTGTGAGGAAAGTCTCACACCTCAACGCATGGGAGTCGATGTACATTGCGACTGCGGAGCAGCCGTTGATGAATGAAGACGAAGCTCCAATAACATCTACACTATTCCACTTGACGAAACGAAAAATTAAATGACCCACCACCAACGTGTTTGACGTATACTGTTCCAAGTATGAAGCTGTATTAGTTTTACTTAGTAATCAGTTGGACATCGTCCTGATGATGGGTGACAACAAACCCGAAACCGGTCGTTAAAAAAGGTAAATTTATATCCTTTTTTCGTTATTTGTAAGAACAAAAAGTGTTATGTCCTGTTTCCGCGTCGTGTCGTGTGATTGATCGAGGAACCCTTCAGAAATTTATCCAAGGATTTTCCAAAAATTCCAAAGAATCCTCCAGAGTCATGCTCACCTATCACACTTTTTGTAACAATTTCTTCTTGAAAAAATCATTCTAAGATTGCTTCACAAATTCTTGCGTGTATTTCTTTCAATGTCTGAATGTAAGGGTCCACCTCCCAAATTCTTTAGAAGACTGCTCCATTTTTTTTGTCAAGAATTCCTTCAGAAGTTGCCCCGACGATATTATTTAAAGAGAAATCTTCCGAAGATTAATTTAAAACATCCTTCAAAATCTTTTTAGTTCCTTCAAAGTTTCCTGCATAAACTTTCCCGGGAAATTTATAAAACATTCATCTTGAAACTTCTCCAAAATATAATGTATGGATTACTTTATAATTGTGTGAGAATTCTCCCAGAGATTCATTAAAAAAATCGTCATAAATTGCTTCAAGGAATATTTAAGAAATTCCTCCAAGAAGTTCCTTGAAAAGTTAACTTTCCAAAAGCTCATTCCGGATTCCCCACGAAATTCCTCCATAACATCCTGAGGATTCCATACAAGCTTTCATATGGATTTGCTCAAAATATTTCCTCCAAAAATTTCTTCAAAAAATCTTCTGAGAAATGTCTTGGTGGAATCTTCCACTAAAGGCCTCTCTTTCTGAAATTTCTTCCGCGACTCCTTAAGAAATTCTTATGAGGATTTCTCCAAAAATCCACCAAGAATTCTCTCTGAAAATTATTCTGCGATCCTTCTGATGCTCCTAGGAAGACCTCTTCAGATTTATTTGTAAGACTTGCTTGAAGTTTTTGTTTTTAAAATTTATCAAATAATTATTTAAGAATTTCTCTCTAGGATTAGCTCCCCAGTCAACCAGTGATCGTATAAGATGTTGAATAAGATGTTGAAGTGGAGGCGATATGCGTACATTTTACATGCGCCTAAATGGAGGCATGCACACATATGGCCTCCACTTTATCATCTTATGGAACATCTTAAACGATTACTGGTTGTCTGGGTCCAGGCATATAATTTTATTTTCACCATTTGTTTATTTTCAAAGCAATATCTTAAATGAAAGCTCCCATGAAGGAACCTAAGAATCCACTGACAAATTCCTGTATAAAATCTGGGAAACATTCATTGGAATTGTTAATTTAAAAAATCAGGCAAATCCTGAAGGAAACAGGAGGTATTTATTTGGTCAGTTTCCTATCGAAATTCCAGAATTGAATTGAAAAGATCCTAAAAACAAAAATAAAAAAAAAATAGAAAAAATCTGAAAAAATTTTTAGAGCTACACGTGAACATTTTTTTTGTTGGTATCTCTCTCTCTCTTCTTGCGTAACGTCCTCACTGGGACAAAGCCTGCTTCTCAGCTTAGTGTTCTATGAGCACTTCCACAGTTATTAACTGAGAGCTTCCTCTGCCAATGACCATTTTGCATGTGTATATCGTGTGGCAGGCACGAAGATACTCTATGCCCAAGGAAGTCAAGGAAATTTCCTTTACGAAAAGATCCTGGACCGACCGGGAATCGAACCCGTCACCCTCAGCATGGTCATGCTGAATACCCGTGCGTTTACCGCCTCGGCTATATGGGCCCTATCTTTGTTGGTATGTCGGAAGATTTTTTGAAAAAAAAAAAGAATTGTATGGAGAAATTCTACACCTTTGTAAAATTTGAAGATTTGCTTTTCTTAGAAGAAAATAACCCCAAGAAGAAGGAACTTTCAAGAAATTATTCTTTTAGCTCCGTATGTTGCTCTCTATTAAAGCATTTTAGCGCTACTACCAAAAAAAAACTTAAGTGTCAATATTAAATTTCTAAAAAAAATTATACAATTAAATGAATGCAAACTTTTTGGAGTATTTGAATAATTCTTCTCGAAAAATCATGAAACCTACAAGAAGTTTAGTAATACATTTAATTTAAAACAAGATCTTAGAAACTGCTACTGGAAACAAAGTCACCACCTCATGTGGGTTTCACAATTGCGACTTCAGTGAAATGTAGTACGAATCTTTCATTAGAATTTTCTGCAAAATTTTCCATAACAGTTTCAGGACAATGTTTCCAAATTAAATTATGTGGCATTTTTGCTTATGATATCTTGAGATATTTCTTCGAGATATTCTCTAAAAATTTGTCCATTAATACTCTAGAATTGTACAAAAACATTCATATGTGTAGTAGATTTAATTCATTAAAAAACTGCACAATGTTGATTTAAATATTCGAAACCAACAGTTATGATAATAGTTATATAAAAGGTATAACTTAAGTGGGAGCCAAAAATAAATCCGTGTGTACTATTGCTGGTGTTGCTTTTCTTTTCTATTTATGTTGTCAAAGTTTAGAACAGCATCTGCGTTGAATATTCACGAAATCATCGTGAATCGGCATCCCAGCTCCAACGTCGGTCACGCCCAACGCTAGCCAAATCACGCTCCATTTGGTCCGATCTTCGTGCTCTCTGCGCTCCACGCCTTCTTGTACGATTCGGATGATTAGCAAACACCGACTTTGTTGACTGGCATTTTCGCAACAAGCCTTGCCCAACGATTCACCCAGCCACTTTGAATCTTTGAAACTGCTCGACTAATAAAACAGTTGTTGAATTACGTACCCGGCAGATGAATAAGAACGTTACACGTATCCATAATTCCATAAGTATGATTTTTAACAACGTAGATTGCTATATCAATAAACAACTAAATCATACTCATACACATCCAAATATGTACCAATACCAAACTACATAAGGTACACCGGGGCAAGTTGAAACGGGTGGGGCAAAATGAAACAGCGGATTAACATGATGTTTTCTAATGATGATAAACAATTTGTTTGCCATAAAACATAGTTTTTGATTCAAACAATCTTTTAACAAAAGATAAATTTCCAAATTGTATTGAAATCTATGTCAAAACTTTGCGTTTCATCTTGCCCCGGTGCACCTTATGACTGAAGCAGTCCTGGTTTGAGTGAAATTTTCAGATATTTTTTATTACTATTTGTTTATGGATCCAAACTAGGATCCAAATCCATGTTTTCACATTTAAATTAGGAATGCTTCTTTTTAAACTGGCAAAAAGGATGGATAATTATTTTAACTGTCAAAAATGTGCGGTGCTCAAAGATACTGTGGATCATTAAACTGTTGCATACCTCCTTTTCCCATAAGGCAATATACAGCATATACTTTGTTCCTCACCAAAGCCACCAACCAACTTGGCAACCGAAACTCGGAACACTGCCAGCGGGGACTGAGAACGATTGTCTCCCAAAGTTTCACCCATCCATCCAGTCATCAGCATCCATCCATTGCGAGTTGACATGTCACGAGATAAGGACATTCGGTTGGAAACTGACATAGCCGCTCTCCGGTTTTGTTCACATGTGGACCATTTCTAGGAGGAACACTACAGCTAGTAGCAACCAACGTTGCACAGCCAGCGGCAGCGATTGAAAAGTTTTTGATGTAGACAGTGCTCGCGCGGTAAAATTGTAAAACGAAGCGGAAAGCCGGAACCCGATGCGGATTTCCGGACAATGACAACACGTGCGAATGTGTGTAGGAGGGTTGGTTCTCTCGAATAGAATAGAATACAGTCAGTGGAAAAGGATGCTTTCCGTTTCTAGCTACTAGAGCCAAGAGAAGTTTTTCGCGGTGTACTTACATGTAGATAGCGACAGTTGTTAGCATTAGTTTTGAGGTTGCGAGGTAATTGGAATACGAGAATATCCTTAGGAAGCTGGAAGCTGGAAGAACAACTCAATGCTTTATAGTAAAAGTGCATTACTCACATGAAACAATGCCAAATTCGATTAACTTTAACCATCCAGTCATCTAACTGAATATGTTTTTTCGTATGCCACGAACAGATTTGTTTACTATGATTAGTATTAGGACTGGAGCTGGAGCACCTTCCCCGCTGTGTCGATCAAGCATATTGGTCTATATGCCGACAAATCTCCGAGTGGTTTTCCCACCTTTGCAAAAGAACCAGGATCTGCATCTTCCATACTTCTGGGAAAACCCGCTGGTCCAGGAATTTCTGCATAGCAAACCTGAACATCTCGGGAGCCCTTGCAATAGCTACTTTTATGGCCAGGTTTGGAACTCCGTCCGGACCTGGGGCCTTACCAGCCCTGTCGTCGTAAAATTCGAGCTTCTTAGTCGTTTGATGGTGGGGTGGGCGCTGCTACACAACACAGTTGATAAGGGCGCCAGCGATTGCAAATCCGATAGAAATGTTGCTAAACACAATAATTACTATTTTAAGTGTATAGTATGCTGACAGGAAATATATAAAGCGATACAATATCTTAACAATATAGCAATTATTAAATTTTTTTTTTGATAATAATATTGGGTATAGGGCGGAAGTGGTATACCTCGGTCGAACAATATACGAAGGCGCATCATCAGTGGAAGTCGTTCCTACGAATGTCTTTGGAAGAAACTGCGTTCAACAAATATGCACCAAATGTACCATAAACGGTGCTAATAATATTAGTGGAGCTATACAGGCATGAGACTTGGACCATGCTCGAGGACGAGGAGGTCCTGCAACCACTTGGGATCTTTGCGCAACAAGTGCTAAGGACGATCTTTGGCGGCATGCAGGAGAACGGTGTGTGGCGGCGAAAGATGAACCACGAGCTCGTTGCACTCTGAGAATGCCGAAAAAGCACGGCGAAATTAGTGTGCGCTACTGATTCGCTTGGTTCAAAAATCCTTGGAATATCGAGAGTACGATGGGCGGCTAGGGTGCTGACGGTGGATAGCTGCAACTGGGACATATGGTATTATGGCGGCAAATTATATAGATTTGAGTATGAGCGCCCTCGCAAATAAGAAAAACAACTTGGGGAACTTACGTATTTTCGGCAGTTTTATTTTCTTCGTCTTAGGGTTTTTTGAAACCTGTTGAACTCAATGATGACCTCGAATCCTTCCAAACCAAGCTGAGTTACATGCCCAAATTTCAGGCAATCTGACCGACAAATACGCCCCATGACGAAGAGAACAAACTTGCTAATAAAACCCTTCGTCACCTTATGTACAGACTGTTTAAGAAATTATAAATATTTTTTGTTTATTGAATAAAATAAACTGTTCTGGTGATTTTCGCCAAATTCTTCCAGAATGCAACAAATTGTGCTCCTATTTTTTATGTCCTTCCAATTGACATGATATGTTGAAGAACAGTCGATTTCTCCAACAATGAACTTCTTTCGCCCAATTTGCATTGGTACAAAGGTGTTTTTGTAATGATTTCAACATAATGTATCACAAAATACCAGTAATTGTCTTACTTTTTATTATATTCGCTTTCATAATAAGTTGTCTAGGAAATGCGTTCATCCTGGAAAAAATCGATAAAGACGTTTGCACAACATTTTTTTCTGACATAAAATTTCTTATTTTTTAAGGTCTAAGAGGGAACATCAGAACTACCATACAGTTTCTTATCTTTTCTGAACGCATTCAGTTTGAACTATTTTATTGTTTTAGCTCATTCGACCCTTCCGATGACAAAGCTTGTCATATCATAAAAACAAATGCAATAAGCAGTAGTTAAGACATTCGTATGCTTAACGTTCGTTGCTACCCGTGTTGTTGAGAAATTTCAAATAAAATTGTTTTCATTAAGAAGATTTGTAATGATGGTTCTTGATCAAATATTCCAGTGAAAATTTCTTTTACCAATCTATAAATATCTTTCTTATCGATACAGTAACTTTCATTGTGTTTGGAAGTTGAATATTTTTTTTACGCGTTTTTTTTTTTCTTTCCCATTATGCTACATTTTTTGACCAGTTTGTGCAACTTCACATTTTAATCATATAATTTACAGAGCTCTATTTTTTACTTGTACAACAACATCAACAAAGTTGATATTATTTGCTTCGTTAAAATGTTTACTATAATAAGAGCTAACTTTTTTGATTATTAAGCTCACATTGAAATGACAGTCTATCGTTTGTGTATTTATAATTTCTGAAACAGCTTTTGAGAAAATCGCCTTAGTGATTTTGAAAATTTTAGTGCTCAGAAAAGGCGGCAAAAGAGGATTTTTTTTCGTATTTTCAATAAAATGCAGAGGGGCACCTACTATATGGAACTTGGATAATATGACGGGTTAACCCCCAAAACCACTCCCTTGCGTAAAAGTTCGCTGCCCTGGTTTAGGTATGTAAGAAAAAAATGTTTTTTTATTGTTTTGCTCTCAAATAGTTGTATGAACTTTTGTGAAATTGGATTTTTTTTCTTGCGCTCTGTCTAATATTGGAGAATTGCCTATGTGATTTTAGATGATTTACGTCCTTTCAAATATCAGCAAAATTAACTTTGTCAATATTGCATTTTTTACACTTATAGACGCGTAAAAAAGTCTCATTTATGATATTAAAATGTACTCTGAATCACCTGTATGGTTTTACACTTTTATATCTGTAAAAACTACTGTGATATCAAATATTTTTCATCCACTCTCCCAAATATAAAAAAATATCACTTTATGTGGTTT
The DNA here is from genome assembly GCF_035046485.1 of Aedes albopictus. Classification (NCBI taxonomy): domain Eukaryota; kingdom Metazoa; phylum Arthropoda; class Insecta; order Diptera; family Culicidae; genus Aedes; species Aedes albopictus. The sequence goes on along the minus strand of NC_085138.1, from coordinate 309,855,286 downwards.
TTCATGTGTAAAATTGCCTTTAGTAATAATCAAAGATTTAGCGCTCCAGAGAAGGTGTGAAGAAACTCTTTTACGGAATTGGGAATTTGGAATTTTTCTTCCATTTTTAAGTATATAAGTATCATTTCATTGATTTTTTCGATATTGTTGCGCTTACAAAAAAAAACTTCCTTCATGATATTTAAAATTTTGTTTATGCTCCAATACCTTGTCGTGAAAGAAAAAAGGAGCTTTAATATTTTGGAAGGCGATAGAGTCTATTATACTGTCATTAGTGACAGCTCATGTGATTTTTTTACGAAATTGTGTACGGCTGAAGATATAAGAAAAGTTACCTGTGCCATTTTTTTCGAAATGTTGTCCTTCCGCATTGATTCCTTCAAAAAATCTTAGTTTTCTTTAGAATTTTCTCCAAAGTTATCTGCAGGCTACCAGAAATAAATCTTCCCCGGAGTCCTTCCGATATTACTCCGTGGATTTCTGTAAAAATCCACCAAGAATTACATTCGGAAAATCTTTCAAAGATTTCTTTTGAAAGTACTTTAGATCATCTTCCTTTTATCGCTTCAGAATTTCCCTTAGAAATTCCTTCGGAGTTGTCGTTAGAGGATCCTCTAGAAATTTCCCAAAAACTCCTCTAGAAAAGTTTCCCATGGTTTTCCTTGAAAAATCCTCCATAGATTTTACCAGGAATCTGTACGATAAGAGATTCCTGCAGGAGTTCATACAGAGATTCCTTCAGGATTCCCTCCAAATATTGCATTACCTCAGACTTTTCTTTAAGGCATTTTCTTTAAGGATAAATAAAGCAAATAAATATTTGCTAGGAATTTAAACAGAAATTCCTTTATAAATAGCTCAAGAGTTTTTTCTAGGGATATTTGCAGATGCTTCACAACGCAGTTTCTTCAGGTATTTGATTTTTTTTTTGAAACTCGCTCACAGATTTCTTCAGGAATACAGTGGTTTTTCGGTTTTATCACGGTCAAAAAAAAATTTACCTTGATAAAAACGAAACCGTGAATTTAGCGAAACGAGACATAAATGCATTTTTTTTTATCCAAAATCGTTTAGCTGCAAAATGTATAAGTCGTAGCTTATACTTTTTAACTATTTTGGTGGACTGGACAATGCTGTATTGATTTTACATTGATTTCGGAATGTTTTAAAACAAGTGTGATAAAAACGAAATGAAAATCGTGATATAATCGAACAGAAAACCGTGAATTTGGGCGAGTAGTGATTAAAACGTTTAGTGATAAAACCGAAACGACACTGTACTTTCAGGAAATTCTCCAACAATTTCAATAAATGATTTCTCCAGGAATTTTCCTATAAATATAATTAAGAATTTACCTGGGATTTCTTCAAATGCTCTTCCGGAGAATGATTCAAAAGCATTTGTTATGGTTTCTGCAGGGGTTCAACTGAAGATTTCTTCACTACTCTTGCCCCGAGTGTGGAGTTTCGCTGAAGTGTACTAATACGTACTGACACTTCAGAGGAGAGCATTGGCGTAAATAGGGGGTGGCCAGGGGGGGCCTGGCCCCGTCCAGAATAATTCATTCCGTATAAAAAATCGCGCAATACAGGCGAATAGTATCTTTTTAGTATGAAAAATCTATATTGACATGGCCTTGGCCCCCCCTAGAGCTATGGCCTAGTTACGCTTATGGAGGAGAGTTCACGGAACTGCTCAGAATAACTTTCAGAAATTTCTGCTGGCTTTCCTTTTGAAATTCCTTTGGAAAGATATTTTTGTCTCCAGAGACTTCTTCAGAATTTCAGAGATTTCTTCAGCAATTTCAGCAAGAGATTGTTTCAAAAGTTCTTCCAAAAAGTACTTCAGAAGTTCTTCTAAAAACTTCTTTACAAATCCTTAAGGGATTGCTTCAGAAATTCTTCCCAGGGTTTCTCCAAGATATCCTCAGTGATTTCTGCAAAAAATACTTAAAATGATTTTTTTTTCTAGAAATTGCTCTAGTGGTTCTATAAGAAAAATTTTCTGGGACGTTTTTAGAGATCCCTTGAGAATTTATTCAGACATTCCTCCAGTGATTATTCAGAAGTTCTTCCAGAAACATCACAAGAATTGCTGAAGAATTATTTGAAAATCAAGGAATTTTTAAGCAGTCATTGTAGAATTGTCTCTAGAAATCCCATAAAAACTCCTGAAGATACCTTCTGAAATCCCTAAGAGAATTTTTTTAAATATTTTGGAGGAATTTCTGATACCTGATACCTGATACTAACCTTAAAATCAAATTCGTCATAAACAGCATTAAACAATTTACAAGACCTGTCCAGAGGATTATTACGTCCATAATCAGTTCTATGTCCGGGAATCCACAAAAGGCTAGCAACGCGGAGTTTTCGGTTGGGTGCACGGAAACTGATTCTTTGGAGCAAGCAGCTACAGTCGATGCGGTTGGTCAGCATGTCAAAAATAAACATTCTCCGCAGGAAAGTTTGTCGTTCCGTTAGAGTCTGCAGTCCAATTAGAACGCACTTGTGTTCATACGGTGGTAGGTTTCGGGCATCAATCCAGGGCAGTCGGCGTAATGCAAATCGGACGAACCGTTTCTGAACATTTTCGATTCGTAGTTCGTGAACACCGCGATACGGGACCCAGATTTGAACTCCATATTCAAGGCCGCTGCGAACCAGCGAACAATACAATACTTTTAGGGCGTAGATGTCATCGAAATCAGCGGTATTACGGCGCAAGAATCCAAGCATTGAATTGGCCTTGGCATTGGTCTTGGAAATGTGCTTATTAAACTTCAGTTTGCTATCTAGAGTTATTCCAAGGTCCTTGATGGAGTAAACTCTCTGCAGCATCGCAGAGTCCATAGAGTACTCAAACCGTATCGGTTCATGTTTTCGGGTGTAGGTGATGACTTTGCATTTTGATGGATTTGTCTGCATTCCATTCATTCGACACCACGATGTCAATCTGTCAATATCAGACTGAAGAGCACAGCAATCCAGCACTGATTTGACTATGCGATAAATTTTTAGGTCATCAGCATACAACAGCTTGCAGGAACACAAATGGTCACACACGTCATTTATAAATAGAATGAAAATTAGAGGCCCTAAGAGGCTTCCTTGTGGTACACCCGAAGGAATATCAAAAACGTCGGATCTGGTATTGCGGATCTTGACAAAGGTCTTTCTGGAGGACAAATACGAATCAATCCAGGTGACTATCCATGAAGGAAGCCCTAGTTTTCTCAGCTTTGCGACGGCGAGATCGTGTGGAACCTTGTCAAAAGCCTTGGAGAAGTCAACATAAATAGTATCAACTTGATGCCGCTTCTCGATGGTGTTGGTAGCGGTGCTGGTGAATGCCATTAAGTTCGATATGGTCGAGCGTTTTTTCACGAATCCATGCTGAAATTTCGATATCGCAGGTTGAACTACTGGGTACACCAAGTCATGTAGTAGACCTTCCAAAACTTTGGCCAAGCAGTTCAGAATCGAGAGTAAAAATTTAAGCCATTAACTTCGGTAATTGGTAGTTAAGTATTTCTTAAATAATTCTGGCGCTGAAAAGGTGCTGT